>NC_086284.1:148719129-149023952 GCF_963924245.1 Chroicocephalus ridibundus
GTTAGCCACCTTTTCCCATCTCAGCTTTTCTCCTAGAATATGTCCTAGAGTGGGAAGGACTGTCTTCTACTGTCCACTTAATTTTAGAATCCTTCCTTGAAACGTAGCTTCAATTGTCAAGCGTGCGATAGTTGAAAATGAGTAGAAAGTTGTTGTGCTATGACTAGATGAAACTTCCATGTCCTCTGTCAGCAGCTCCCCTGCCCCACACAGAAGTGGGCCCACGTGGTGAGAGCTTTGCTTTTGGTGTACGTGATCTGACATAAATAACCTCAGAGAACAGTAAGTGCTCCAATGCATTAATATCAAAGTGTCGGACAGTGAGCTTCCTTCATTATTTCTTGTTGGTACTTTCCAGACTGCAAGTTTTCTGGTGGGGGGGATGCTTACATTACATTTGTTTACTTTGACTTCTGTACAGAAGGGTCTCTCTGGCTGTAGTCTCAATATACTAAACTAGAGTTCAGCAACCCAATCAATAATGTGATCATTTAGAGTTAGTTTTATAAGTTATAGCACCTCCACCCATATACAAACTTGTCAGGTCTGCTCTCTGAGACCACTCTGGTACAAAAGAGTTTTTGCCAACGAAACATAAATAATCCCTTTTTAAGGCAGTGATTACTCTGGGAAAGCCAGGCTCAACCACGAGCACCAGTTAATATGTTCACCTTCTCCTCCACTTTTTATTCCATGCACGACCATTTGACTATTCAAGCAATAAGAAGAGAGGAGGAGGTTAACAGACATCCTTACAAATCTATAGCGAGGTGGAAGGATGTGACACATCAGGCTGTTCTCCTATTTATCTGCAGTGTCTCAGGTATTGCCTTACTTGGTTACAACAGTAGTTACACCTACTGTTGTAAAGCCTAAATAGATTTAAGACAAATTTAGTTTTCAATATCCACAATTTACACCTAGTACTTTGGTCAAGCTTGTCCTCTTCCACAGTTAAGACAGTTAATCTCTGTGACAAAGCCACAGTAACCACTGGTTTAGCCCATATTTTTTTCATGCCTTAATTATGTTCACAGAAGTGAAAGGTTTTGTCCAAACTGTCAAATTCAAAGGACGTATTCAGACAGCCTAAATTCCCCATGCTTTGTTGTCATCATAGCCCTGACGGATGAGAAGCTGCCAATGCTGTTCAATACTTCAAGAGGAAATTAGGCAGGTGAAAATGATCCCAGAGTTTAAAATTAAGACTTAAGGAAATCTCTGATATTACCAAAGGTTTTGGGACATGCCTAGAATGGTGTGCAGAAAGAGTTCAGGCTTTTACAAATCTACAGATCAGTTCTCTGTCCAACCCAGACCATAATTTAAGGCCTTTCTTTGCAGCTTCTTAAAGCCTAACAAAGAGAGAGATGTTACAGGGAAATGGAAATCAAAATCTACATCTGGAAGCTTCAAAATTTCAGGATACAGGGCAATGCTAAGCAACACCACAAGAAAACATTTTATCTCTGTCGTCAAAACAGCTAGGGGGTCCTCGTCCTGGTCAAGAAACACACTGTGCTTGGTGTGTTTCTCACAAGGAACAAGAAGGCAGTAACAGCTCCAAAGGCAGGTATCATCTTGGTAACATCCCAATAGCTTTGACGGATGATGGAGTTTATTAAAGTAACTTGATAAGTGGTGATTTCCAATAAATCAGGTTGAAACTGGACAATAATTTTTAAGAATGATTTCCCAGGGTTGCGATTTTATGCTCATTGAATGGAACATGCAAGAAAGACTTTTAGAGACCTCTCTCTGGAGTTTAGCCATTTGAAATGCAGTAGGAGAGAAAGATGATTCTTTCCTTGTATTTGAAATGAAAATTTCAAATTTTGTATGATTTCTATGCTTTGCTAATATAACAGTATGATTAAACCAATAAAAATTCATATTAAGTATTTATCCATTATGGAAACTTGGTAACAACTTTTTTTTTTTTTCTCCTGAGTGCTTTGCTAATAGGTCTAAAGTGACAGTGAATGAGAAAACAATGTTGAAAAGTAGGATGTAAATGGAATTTACATTCAAATGGTCCATAATATCCTTAGTCATAAACCAGTTCCTGAAAAAACTGAACATATATAAGAAAAAAAGTTGTGTCACTAAATTTAAATAAGTAAAAAATAACAGAAGTGACAGATTACTATTCAATGTATGTTTTACATACATTGAATACATATTCAATGAATGTTTTACAGCAACCAAAAGGACATTCAGAAGAAAGAGCAACACAGCAGCCTTTCTAGTCTTTTCACCGAGATGCTACCAAGCCCCACAATCCTTTCCGACCATCCACCAGAAACCTGAACCAATCTTCTTACCTTGGCATTGAATTTGGCAACAAAATCAAAGTGTTTCTTCAGGTCAGTAGCCAAAATTGCCTCAATGACGAGGAAGCGGAAATGCTTGAACTCCACATGGTCGAGGTTGACCAGGAAGTTGTACTCTGGCCTTGACATGAAAAGGTTCCAGGCAGCAGCGGCGTGGTGGTTCTCCAGGACGGAGCGGTCGTTGTACAGCACTGCCTGTGAAAGCAATGTGGGCAGCTGATAGCTGAGAAACCTCTTAGGAAAAGAAACACTGCAACGCAGGAATGAGAATGATGTGGGGATGATGCATGAGGGAGGTTAATGTTTTGTTGATTTGTTTGTTGTTTGTTTTTTTTTTTTTAAAAGAACTTTCCCGAGGTTTGAAGAGGTGATTTTGACAGGACTAATAGCAGACACCTGAAGTGTTGTGATGGTGAAGATTTATTGGAAGATTGATTTGGAAAATCTGTGTCTTTCATGCTCAAGGTTTTTTGGTTCCTGACTAAACTGCACCGTATGACAATAGATTATTCTGCTTCAGGTCACAAATTAATGACTAATATAATATAGGTATGTGCTTCCCTGTTTCTCAGAGCTAACTTCACTTAACAGGGATTATTTTCTTTGGTGTTTGTACCTGGCAATTCTGTCTATAGTGGGCTGATTCCAAACACAGAACCAAGTGAAATTCCAGTCTGCAACCTGACAACGCACACTCAGTCAGATAGATTTCTCAACTAAACGCTAAAATAATTTGGTTAAATCTAAAATAAATTGGTTAAATCTCTACCTTAACAAGACACATAACTCTCATAGTGATGGCAATTCCATTCAGAAACTAAAGAAAGATCTAGAAAATGGGCTTTAGGGGATAACAATCATCCAGGAAATCTCTCCGCTTCAGCAGCATTCAGTCTTTTGACAATTTGGTTTATAGAAAGAAAAGCTTTTGGAATTATGCTTCTATGTAAATTAGATAGAAGTTTTGTAAGTTTTTACATAAACATTTACACACAGTGTTCCAGTGGCTTTTCACTTCAATTTTATCTTTCTGTCATCTAGAGATGAAAAAATTCAATCCTGTCCTAAGGTATAGAATCTGTTCTTTACCCCAGAGAACAGGTTGCTGAAGCAACTCAGTTTTACAGCCCATCTTGCCTAATTTGCCTAACAGTAAGCATTTGAGATAGATATATTCTGCTACCCAGGCCTGACTCCTGAAAGTAGATTTTTAATGCAGCAGCACTTTATCATTACTGGACACTAGTCATAAAAAAGAAGAAAAAAACCTAGATGTCAAATACAAGTTCTGCAAATTTCAGGTGATATCAGATTTAAAAAAACAAACCAAAACAAACAACAAACCAAAACGCCCAAACACAACATGAATAATTTGAATTTTTCCGATTAATTTCTTTTCAAACTAGAGACAATACATTAAGGTAATAATCTAACTTCCCTTGTTGATTTTTACAACCACAAAGCTATAGCACTAATTTCTTAAAAGTAGATTTAAGGATAGCATACATCTTCTATCAATCTTTTTACCTGGACAGAGTATCAAAGTTCTTGATCACACAAAGATGTTGCAAGGATGAGAGACATTACTATCAGTTTATAGACAGAAACTGATACAGAGCAAGTTCAGGTGACTTGCTCTTGGTGACAGAGGAAGTCTGGATCCAAACTGGGGAGTAAATCTAGAATTTCCGCATCCCTATCACACTTCTCACCATTAAACTACCTTTTTTTCTTTCCTTGTCCACAGAAATATTTTTCAGCACAGTATGCTGAAGCCAGGCAGGTCAGCTATGTAAAGTAAGGAAAGATGATCTCATAAATTAAGCCAATAAACAGTGACTCAGAATCACTGAATTCAACTCCCAGCATTGGCAGCAACCTCTGTGTAATCTTAAGTAAGTCTCAATTCTTCATTTATAAAACTGAGATTTTCCACAGCCCACCCACCGTGCCCCAATAGATGCATAGTATAAAATTCCATTCATAAAAGACTGCAGCCACTTATATTCTATAGAAACAACAAAAAATACACTATGATCATGTGCAAACTCACTTGCATAGTGCACAGTCAACTATACAAGTGTTTTTTTTTTTTTATTTTAATCTTTCTGTGCCTTACTGGGTAGAATAATTCTTCCCTTATTTCACAGTTACAAATTCTCTATCAGTCAGCAGAACGTTAGCTTCTCCTTCACTGAGACATTTTATGAGTACCTTTCTTAACAGTTTTACTAACTGAGAGTGGCGAGGGTGTGGAAGAAGACTCTTACCGGTAATCCTCAAGTTAAGTGATTATTTCTGTCACTTTGATAAGCTGTTTCAAAATATTTGGTAAACTTGTGCTTAATGGAAGCCATGGGCACTGCTAGCAAGGAGAAGCTGTTACCAAACACCTTCCATACTTAATAGCAACACTGCCTGAGATTTATTTACCTGAGGAGCACTCGTTGCTACCAAAAAGGCATTGGTCCTTCCTGGATGATCATAATCATGCATGGCTGCAGCTACATAAAGAGCCATCAATTCAAGGGCAGGGATGTTGCCAGCTAGGCATCCATAGCTGTCATCTGTTGGCGTGTATGTCTTCGAAAACACATAACCCATATGGCCGTGAGTGATTCCACTGTCAGAATCTGAGCAGAAATAAATAAATAAATTAAAAAAAAAAAATCCTTACCAATTTTTCTGTGACTTACTGAATGAGATAGAAGGAACAAAGCAGGAAGAGAGAGAAAATTTACAACACATAACAGAAGAGTAAACACATCCTGTCTCAAGGCTTTCTGATATTGTGCACATGACCCAGTGCAATAAGGCACACAATTAGAAAGGAACAAATTCTGATCCCACCTGGGGATCTTCCAGCCATCCAGCAGAGCCTGTTCTCAAAGTATGTAAATTTCCAGCAATAAGCCATGGATTCATGGCCATGCTGGAGCTTTTTGAGTAACGCAGCCTTCCCACTCCTTCCTCTAATTGCTTCACCATACAGATTAGTCTATGAGACACTAACAGTCCTTAAAGCAACAGACTAGCATTTATTAATTCAATTACGGTGCATGTTTTCCAATCCAAAGGTCTAGACTTTGGATCTTTGCTGATAATCCTCTTAACAGCCTCTTTTTGAAGCAGCTTGAACATGCCTGTCAGAGGCAGATACCGAGTGAGATGCTTTGCTAATTTAATCAGCTTGAATGGATCTTACATGCGGCTGAATAATGTCTTTCAAGTAACAAACACCAAAAAGCCCCCAAATTCAACCCCTTTCATTCCACCCATTTCACCTCACCTACAAAGCCTCCAACAACCCTTGCTAATAAAACTTTCCAGGAATAAAAATGCTTCCCACCCCACCAAAACATCCTAAAGAGTTTCACAAATAATACGTATATGCCACACAAACACCTCCAAAAAAAGCAGAAGTGGATTTTCTGGAACAAACTCCTGCTTTTCCAGTAACTCCCTCAGAACTCCCGCAAAATACAGACAGGTCCTCTAGTTGCTAACTGAACTTGAAGACGTTACTATAAATTAACTCCTGCAATAAGAACAGCTTCCTGTAAGGAGCAGCCATAAAACAGTGGACAAGTGGTCTTGCAAACTAGTTGCAAAATGGCAACACGTCTCTTTCTTTGGAGACAGTGAGGAATGGCAAAGGAACACTTCATGACAGCCAAGCAGTGGCAAGTGCACGGCACTACCTGCATGCCCCAGAGGTTTTGTAATAGCGAAACAATGCAGGGTTTGAGGATTTAAAAGTCTACACTGCTTCTGGAGCAGTGTCAAAAAGCATTGCTAACACAGTTTCCTAGAAAAAAGCCATTGCAAAAATCAAACGGTAACAAACATCTGTTATTACGGTGACCACAAAGGCTTGCATTCACACATCGTTATGTGTAAAGCATTAGGTTTTGGAAGATCAATTCCATTCTCTTCAAAGTTATGTGAACATACCTTAACACTTCAACATCCAACGTGCTACTGAACCTAAAAGTCTACATAATAACAAGCACTGCACGCAATCCTCAATTGTTGGCTTTCTTCCAGCAAATTTCATGACCAAAGGTCTAAAAATACAACATATATACTTGCACATTTAAATATACCTGAATCGCTTGCTGAGCCGTGATCATTAATCACAGTTGGGAGTCCTGGGATGGGCTGAGTAGTAAGGTACCAGACAGCATGTAGAACATCAGTTGCGTGGATTCGGTTGTGATCTGTGATAGGAAGCAAATGACCCTGCTATTAAACCTGAAGGATATTTCCGACAGAGGGAAATGAGCACCATCTAGTGGGTACTGTGCGGCAGTCAATTGAGCAGAGACAACCCAAACATTATCACAAGCATGAAAAACAGCTGTATTCTGTAAACGCTCAGTTTTTCTTTTACTAAAGTTGAAGCACATTCAATGGTGTGTCTCACACCAGTCAAGAAAGAGAAAACAGCAGAGAAGCAGTGGGATCTGCAATGTAGGCAACTTTGCAAAGAAAGTGTTAAACAAGGAGCCTGACCTGCGCTACCAGCTCCAATCCTTTACTTCCGTGGTTGCCTTCAGCTAGTTAAATGCCATCAGGTAAATACGCACTGTTAACCTCTGATTCAAGTGAAACTCGTGGGAAAATCTCGTCCTCTTCAGTAGCCAGATTTCACCCAGCATCTAAATACAAGGCAGGTAACACTTACCCGGCTCTACCTGAGCAAATTTAGGTGCCGTGCCAGCATCTGCACTGCAAAAATTCAAACTCAGGATATGCGTGCATTGCACAGTTAAACCAGGTTCTTTCTGCAGTCTTCTAGCCAGAGTTCAGGCACCGGATCCTGTAAGATGGCTTACTATAAACTCTCTTTGCAGAAATGAGAGATAAGTCACCCCAAGGCTCATCCCAGTGAATCCTTCAAGGCCAGATAAACTATCCCACAATCAACACAACTGGCTGAAAAAGAAAAAGAATCGCACGCTGGTTCAGCACAAAGCATCATCTGAACATACACTGGTAAAAAGCAACCCTGATGCTGGAAGAGGGGTCCATGCTTTGCTGCGCCAGGACCAAAGCTTACATCTGGCATTAAACCACTGAAGAACAAGCGTTTCAGTTTGTGATTCAGGCCAATTTTGGGCAGAGTACAGGTGACTAGCTAAACACAAGGAAATTTGCTAATCTGAATGATAACCTGCGGCTATATTCCTGCTGCTTCAGTTCTGGAAAGATACATTTCAGAGGACAAAGTACAAAAATGCAAAAAGCACTGCTGTGTCACTCCCACCTGTAAAACTCACAGAAACTGGCTACATCTTGAAGTAATCAGTCATCTTAGTTGGAGGCACCTTGGTAATGCCGATCATGCATATATGTCTCATTGGCAAACCGACTGCTAGAACAGCCTTGATGGAAACAGGTGAAGAACTAGGTTATATCAAGAAGATAATGGTCAAGAATCAAGCTAACACTGGACATGATACGTATCCTTCATTAGGAAAAATTATCAACACAGAAGTCCAGAAGCCCTCTCTAACAAGTAATAAGTAGAGCTGACCAGATTTCATTAGGGGTGAAAAAACCTCTGTACTCTGGAGGAGGAGAAGGGACTGGCAGCAACATGTGTAAGCAACCACCTCATTTTATACCTGCTGCATCCTAAATATAGGTAGTGTGCAGCTGGTGGAGGGTTGCTCCGCACTGAAGCTGAACTTTACCCTAAGGTCACTCCTTTACGGCAGAAGAGGAAGGAAGGAAGGACAAGATGGAGAAAGCAGCATGATGTCATGCCACTTGGCCCCTGTATTTACCCCTCACTTTCCTCTTTTGCTCTCCTTTGTCTTCCCTGTGACCCTCCCTTTAAATACTTGCTAGTGACCACTAGCTGAAATTCGGAATTGCAAAACAGTAAGCAGAACAGGAATGGATATTTTTTGAAAGAAGAAATTAAAATAGGGACGGAGTCTCCTCTCCCCTGCCTTCCTCAAAGTACCAAGAACATCTTTCCAGAGACACTAATCTCATGCAAAACCAAGAGGACCGCCCTGCATAGGCTGTCTAATGCTTTTTTCAGGAGTAAAGCTGGGATGAGCCCCCTGTGAAACTTGTACTGATTTAAGCCAACTGGGATAGTCACCATTAGTTCTGTATGAATTGCTCATTTTTTCAGTTCAACAATCATAAGAAAAAAGTGGTTAAGTCCAGACAAGTTGTTTTAGTTTTTACCCCTTCACAGAAAAAAAAAAAACCTGGAAGGTAAATTAACTTTGTATTAGACAAAATATTCTGCTTTACTAAAATGAAACACACATAACAAAGAACAAGGAAATGATGGGTTAGAATCACAAAAATTCCTGAGACTCTATGAATAGTTAAGTGTTTTAAAAAAAGAGGAATGGCTCCAGTAGGATGGTCAGACGGTGGGACATCCACCTATAGCTCCCTCAGGCTGTAATCTGTTGCTTCAAATCCCTGCTCAGGTTCAAACCAAGGAAAGATTTGAAATTTGATCTCTCATTTTCACAGAACAGAGTCCGAACCACCTGGCTGGAAGGCATTTTGAGGTAGCTTTCCTTCACTCCCTCCCACTATAGCTGTTCCAATTGGTATTTAATGTTTGAGAGAGAGACTACATGACTTATTAAACCAATGTCTCCGACATTTTTCTTGGAGGTGGGAGAAAACAGGGTGTACTATATTCCTCAACACAAGGGTTATCCACCAGCTAAAAGGGATAACAACTCACTCCCTTCTCCTGGAAAAAAACCAGTCTTTTGCAGTTGAAGCACTTTGGTAAATTTGATTTGAATAGTAAATACTTTGGGGATGACTGAAAGCAGGATTTTCAGTGAATAAATGAATTCACACTGAAAAATACTAGCTGAGCTGTAGTTGCAGAAGAACAGGATGCACTCATCTACCAGGCATGTTTTTTCTGCTTTACAAGGCTCATCTCCTTTGGTAGCGTAGCACTGATACTGTGTAAAAATCCAACTTGCTTACGGGGTGGAAATGTTTCAATTACCTCCAGTTAGGGCACTGGGGTACACTTGCATCATCAAGAAACAGTTCCTTATACCTGTAGTAGCTTTATATGGTTTCAGGCTTGCACAGAATTTGCCATGAATTATTATGAAACAACATGAGACGTTAAATGCAATGAAAAAAAGTTAAGTGAGGTTGTGGTTCAACACTAGACTGCCTAGAGAGCCATCTATTTGTTAGTGATGTAGTAGAAGAAAAATAGCAGCTGCTGTAATGAGTGAAGAAAGGCTACAATAAGAAGGTGTGTGGAAAATACCCAACACTTTAGGGAAGCACGGTTATCAGCTGGGAATTTTTACTTACAAGGTATCTCTCGGTATCCACATTCCAAGGCATGAAAGTAGTTCATAAATTCCCTCACTGGAATTTTAAAAGTTTCAAACAGCCCCATGTCTTCAAAAAGCCTGTATGATACCTGAAAAACAAATAAAACCACCATCCTGCTAAACAGACCAGTAAAAATCTAAAAACTAGATATAAAAATAATTGTCAAATTACCGCATGAAAACCCACTTTCCTGGTAGTATTTTCTCAAGTACATTTGATCCAGCTATAGCTGCAGCTATTTACATTTCCATACAGATGTGGTTACATAGCCAAACAGATGAGCTACTAGTACCAAACAGTCGTCTTCACTCCTTCGTTACACCCTTCCTGATATTCTTTTCTTCCGTTCAAGGACATGGATCCCCCAAATTTTGCAAGCACCTCAGAAACATACACACATAAAGGAAGATAACCAGAGATCCTTAGTGTCTTGGGAAAAATTTCTCCACAAACTTCTCCAAGGAGCATCCGTGAACCAAATCAATTCCCAGAAAACGGGGGAACAAGTGAAGGAATGACAAAAGGAGAGAACCATTTGGATCCTCTGCATTATCTCCTTTCCCCCATTTTGGAAGTGAAATTGGAAAAGTGACTTCAACAGGACTTTAGAGGCAGCAACCGTCTCAGGAAGCAGAGCTGCTCCAAGCGTTCCTGCATGGAAAGATGACTGTAGACATCCAGGAGAGGATATATTGGAAGGGATAATGTGATGGATGAGTAAAGGGGTGTTCAGGAGAGACAAGTGCTCAGAAATGCAGCAGCTGCTGCAAAACAGACCCTTCTGAAGATAAGTTTGAACTTGACATACAGAACAATTGGACATAGTAAAATTACTGTCTGACCATTTCATTTATTTAACAAATTGGACCCTAAAGCCTTTCAGCTTCTTTATTTATTTACTGCTGTTAGCTAAATTCTGTCCTTTTGATGCCATCTGTCTGGTAACGATCTGCCTAGAGCTAAGCAATCCGAAGCATGTTTAGAAAGATGAGTGCTATTCTGATAAGAAATTGTTACAAATTATGTTTTGTGTTTTACACCTGAATGTAAATCAAACATCTACCCACACCTATTTCTTTCTGTATATTGTGGATATAAATTGGGACTTGTGAGCTGCACCTAAAGTTTAATATGCAGAAACTTCACATTTCCTGCAACTGTGGATTTTTACAGTAAGAATAATAAAAAAGGACATGAATTTGCAGCCTTAATGATCTTTCCCCGCCCTGTCACCGCCTCCCCTCGTAGTTACTCCCTACTCTCTAGCAAAGCGTTGCAACGGGCAGTGATGACGCAGAGACAGGCTGAGCGTGGTGTCTGACGCCATCCAGGATGCCCCTCTAATGACACATACCTGACAGCTGGGGTTCTGCTGGTGGCCCCAGCTCTTACTTCTATTCCTACCATAACTGTAAGTGGCCCTAGCAATGCAGTCGGAAGAATCACTGCTGGTGGTAATTTCTCTTTGTGGCCGCAGCTCTTGCCCATAAAGTGAAAAGTTATTCATAGCAAAGGAGATCAGGAACTACTGAATTATAGTGCTCTGGAAGACATGAGCTTAGAGTAAAAGGTAGAGCCTGTAGAAGGCAAAACTTTACTCTCTAGAAAACCCTGTGGTATCTTCCTGTACTAAGGCAGAGCAAAGAGACTGACTTTATGCCTAATTTGGATTAGAAACTGCATAGAATTCTGTTTCTCTATCTGGAATCATGGCTGAAATAAATCAGCTGGGATCCAAACTTTCAGCTACAGAGAGATGATGAAGTATTTTACACTCTAGTCTTAGATCATTGAATGGTGAGCTTCCTATTTCCAGTAAAATATCCACGGACAAAAAGAGGAAGCATGAAGAAATATTATTCTGCAGAACCAAACCTCACTGGTCTACACTACCAATACTGGACAGGTATCTTCAATAAAGCATGTCATAAAAGCATGTTTTCCCTCCTCCTTGGACGTGGACGGGTGGAATTCCACAGCAGTTGAAATGAAGCAAAGCTGACTGTGATGGAAATGAATGACAGCGCTTCCCCATGACTTGGAGTAAAATGGTATTATTCTCTGCAGTCATTAGAAAGTGTAAACAGCCAAGCAAGACATTTAGACATTTTTGTAACATTTTCTTTCTTTTTCTTTTTCTTAACTAACAGGGAGGAGGAAGGGGTAAAGGCAGGTCAGAAAGAGGAAAAAGGGCATTGATGTCTTCCAGAAAGTCAAAAAACGGAATTCCTTCATTTAAAACCAACCAAACAAACAAAGAAATCCCCCAAACTGTGCAATTTTGTTTATGTTTTGCTATGGATTAACCATTTTTTTAAAGACTACTGTCTTTTAAAGTCCTTCCTCCCCAAACCACATGCTGCTTCATGAGTTCCCTGGCAGTTACCATCCCATCTCAGGGGCTGAGCACGGTGCTCTTGCAGCTGCAGTGCGGTCCCCCCTGACCAGGGATGAGCCCAGGGACACTCCGAAAGCCACCAGACACTTGGCAGCGTGTGCTACACGCTGCCTCTTCCCTCCCATCTCCATTTTCGGCTTGTTTCTGCAATGATTGCTAAAGCTTGAATGAATCATTTATAACTTAGATACTTCGGGTGGTGCTGCCTGAAGAAGGACAAGCACTTCTCCTAACGATTCCTAATGGAAGTTTTTTTTGGGAATGGGGATCGTTATTCACATGTAGCTCCTCTCATGGCTGCTGCAGGCACGCATAGATGGGTCTTGTCAGAGGACATGTGCAAAGTTTAGGTCAGAGTTTCCCTACTCATTGTTGACAGGCAAGCCTCTTGCACTCCTTTTTTGTCTCTTGCACTTGCTGTCTGAAAACGTGTGCTTTAAGCTGTTGGCACCTGGTCTCCGGCTCTGACAAACACGACTCCTCACAAGGGCTGTTGTGATGATCCTGGGAATATTCCATCCCCCAAGGATTGGTTTCCCTCGCTCCCTCATATAGCGGTTGCAGTTTCTCTCTCGACAAGTCACGCATGATGATGAGATGACCAAACACTCTTCTTGGCACTACCCAGGGTGCAACTCACATACATTGCAATGACGCCACCCCGCCTCGGTGCTGCTCGTGTATCAAGAGCACAGGAGCATCGCTGGCTTTCCTCATCTCTATGGGCCCAGTAATAAAAGCTAAAGAGAGACCTTGACTTTAGCCTATTCTTATCCACTTTATTTGCTTTCCAGAGAAAACGAGTTTCTCTTCCACAGGTTTTAGTTTTATAGGAGCTGTAAGAAGAGTGTTAAGTGTGATGAAGACATTATCTAACTTTATGGCCTGTTGTGAAGCATCAACACAGCTGGAGAGCTTTGCTGTTCCTTTCTGAAATGAGACTGCTATGCAAATTTCTCTCTAATCCCTATCATGCATATTTGTTAGTGTCACATTTAGAGTGCTTGCCACTGTATTTTGCACAGATGCTTTTATGGCCGCTGACTGGTTTGGGGTCTTTTTATATGTCTAAATCAATTTAAAATTCCAAAAAGAAGAAACAGACATCTCAAGCAGCTTTAAAGATGCTAAGCCAGCATTTGCTTTCTAAACTGAATGCTTCCCTAGAGGCACGTGTCAACTCTGCTTTGTTCCATCTCATAAATTTAACCTAGCAAGGCAAACATAGTTAATTCAGCTTGTTAATTTTCTTATTTTAATGGATGAGTCCATTTAATGGCAAAATACAGAGAATAAATCATTAGAGCTTTTGTTTTCCTTTGTTTATAATATCCCAGGATTTAAAAATTCTACAAGAAAAAGACAATACTTTTAGCTGGCGAAAAAGATTTATTTCTTTAAGTTCTCTTATTTCTGAAAATAATTTTATTAGGGACATATGAGTAGGTGGGAGAAAGAACTAAAGGAACTATTTTTATTTTATGAACAAGGCTGAGCTTGCTACATTCTGCTCTTAGGAAGTGTGAATTATTACAAACTGCTGATACAGAAAATGTTGAATTTTGATAACAAATATTATTTATTTAAGCTTCACTATTTTATTTCACAGGCCTCCTTTTGTGGCACTGCAAAACAGATAATGTGCTCAGAACTTGTGCAAAAAGCAGACGCTGGGAAACAGTGTGGAGCTTTATTGCAAATTGAGGGAGGCATAGGGGAATTGTCCCGAGGGGTACAGAACTCCACGCAACTTGTTAAAGCGCTTAAAGCCTCTGTACCCATGTAAAACCAGAACAAATTTTGTCTCATCCAAATTGTTGGTTATACCATTAAAAAAAACCTTCTGTTTTTCCTTATGATTAATTTTTCATTCTGTAACATGCTTTGCTGTTAGAAAACACCATGACCAATATGATCTTCCCCGACGCTGGCCACTTTTAAGATTCAGCTGGATAGGGTGCTGGGCCATCTTGTCTAGACTGTGCTTTTGCCAAGTCAGGTTGGACCAGATGATCCCTGAGGTCCCTTCCAACCTGCTATTCTACGATTCTAGAAGAGTATTTTAATCACACGTTCACTCTCCAGTGCAAAAGTGTCTCAATAATCATCACTGAATTTATATCAATATCCACATCCAGCCATAGTTTGCCTATTTAAAATTAACCTAGGGAGCTGGTAGGCTGGTTAAACATAGATGTTTTTGCCACTACAAAATGATAAAAGGCAGACCACAGAATAAATTTGAATTCATGCTGTGGTTTTCTTGGTTGACCACTGGATAATTGAATGTAGCTGAATAATAGTTAGACACCAAGGGACCAAGATTTGATACGGCATTCTCTGGAGCTTGTTGCACTGAGATCTGCATGACACACTAATCTCTGTATTTGTGTGGGGTGTTAATTGTCCCACATTATACCAATTAACATAATCTCTTCTTTCCAGCACTCATCGCTACATAAAGTCTTGTAAAGTGATACTAGATCAGTCAGGTTCTCTTGGGGTTTTATCCCTTCCATCCCTAAATATAATTACTTGCCTTTCCTGTTTATAAACCTCAATACTTCCATATGAAAAAATGGCTCGTTCATCAGCGTGCCAGGAAAAGCGGCATAACAGAGCAGAAAGTTCATCCAAGAAAGTGATTATGGAAGTGACATTAATCATGCTGGGTTGAAAGAAAGAATAGTAAACTCTCACATCTCGATACATAGTAAATTAGTCTTCCCTATGTAACAATCATATAAATTTACTAACAAAGTGATGACTCTTTAAAGATGAGGGAATATCGCAAGGACTATTTTTTCTTCCACTTCCTGAGACCTCGCTTTCTCGTACAGCTCGACTGAAATCTCCAGTATAAAAAGGGACCAAAGTTCTGTATTTCCTGCATCGACTGAATATATTTACTGTTTAGCTGTCCCAGGCTGAACCCCAGGTGAAATCCTGTCAACAAAGAACTCGGTAAGGGGTGGCAGCACCTCCTGCAGATAGAAGTGAATATGCAGAAAGGTTTATGTAAACTCATTGGCAGAGAGCCGCAGGCAAAATAGATGTGTGGTTTCTTTCTTTCACGTTTTTAAATTTTAAATTATAGACATTTAAAAGGAATGTAATAAGATGGAGTTCATGTTGTCAGCTTTGAATTAGGTGGCAGGGATCACAATTCACTGGATGACCAGCTTGTAAGGATGATGTGTCTTAATACTAACCTGTGTAAATCTGCCAATAATCTAGCCAGTCGTTGGAAACAAGATAGCCTTCTTACCTGACTGAGAATCCGACCACATTTCTTTCCGATTTTTTCCACCAAATCAAAGATTGGGAAGTTCCAACTATTTAGCTGCTCCATCAAGGGATCCAAGTTGTCCATAACCAGAGGCTCGGGAGCAAGTACAGGCTTGTCCTACGCCAGCAATCAGAATAAAGAGAAATTTTAGTTCGGTGAAGCATCTCATGCAAAAATTTATGCTCTTAAAAACTAAGGTCACATTAGCGTCATCTATAAGCTGATGGTACTTGACTCAGCTCAGCAGAGATGCCCCCATTACTACCAGCCCTGCAGCTACTCACTCTCCTTTATAATTTGTTTCACTTGAATGAATAGGAAATTCTGTATACGAAACATCAGCCTCTGAACTTATCCATGAGACACATTCATTCTTTCATTTATGGGAATCATTCGTTCATTTCCAAGGGAGTCTGCTTCATTGTAAAATTTGCTGCAGCACAGACAGAAAAGCATTCAGTTTCTACTTCCGCATCAGGACCCATTTGTTATAATCTAAAATGGTTTATGGAGCTCAGTCCAAGTGAAAAGTTGTACTTAAACGAAAACCTACCTGTTTGTCAGGGTCTGCAAATAAAAGATGGGGTGTGTCCCTCCTTTCATATTTCTCCCTGTATACTTCCTTGAATTTCATTATTATTAAGAAACTGTAGATGAGTAAGTGCCAAAACATCTCAAGAAAAATGCCTTCTCTCAGCATGTCCAACTCCAGTTCAACAGATTACAATAAATTTTTCGAGAGCTCATGCCAACTTAAATTTATTAATTCGGTTGTACAACAGGCTGTGGAAAATTTAACTAAACAAAGCTTTCCCTCTACATCTCAATCAAGTTTACGACTGAATACAGTAGTCGTGAGATGATCAGCACTTGTTCACCATACTGCAATGTTATGTTCAAGACATACGCCACCAATAACATCATGCAGACAAGTGTTAATTTGTTTTAAAATACGGACCGCTATATATTAGCCAAGATTGCATGGCCATTGAGAAGCAGAAGTAGCTGAACAGGAAGACTATGTATCATGCTGGTAGTCTGAGAAGATAATTTCTCTTTCTTCCAATCTATTCCCTTTAAAGGCAATGCTAACACAGAAGCCAAACATTTCAGAAATGCCTAATGCCAGATCCGTAAACCTATATTTATTCATCAAAATAGATGGTTAGTGTTTCACAACTGCCCAGTGCTTAGCAGCTCGCACACATTTCAATGGTTCCTTTCAATTCCTGAAAGTCAATCCTCCTACTGCAAGGTAGAAGCCTGCTGCAATTGTTGCTTAAAACCATGGTCACAGTCTTTAGACAGCCCTAGGGTTGGGGTTTTTTTGTAGGGGTTTGGGATTTTTGGTTGGTTGTTTTAGTTTGTTTTTGGTTTTTTGGTTTTTTTTTGGTTTTTTTTTTTTCCCCCAGTGCACAATACATTCTATTGTGCAAACGGAACTTAAACAAGCTACCTCAGGTGGTATCAAGGGATGCAGAATGATGGTCTCAGGCGTGTACGTCCTACAGACGGATCCCTTCCGCGTCTGCTCTTTGGAGCAATCTGACTCATCATCATTTTGTACAATATCGCTGCTGTCACTGTTGTTGGTCTCATAGTCAGAAGTGGCTTGCGCAGGATCATCTACAACACAAATCACAAAGCTTGTTGTGTGAACAGCAAGGATTGCATCAAAGTCATCCTGTGACCTTCTGAATAATAGCAACAGGATCTCTGACTCATAATACATATGTGCTGCTTGGCTGGGCCCAAAGTTGGACAATCTGTCCAAAGGCAGTAAAGCATATACCCTGCAGAGTGTAAAAAATGGGATCAGGGATTGAAGAGTAAGAAAAATTTTGAGGACCACTATTTCAGCTGACTCGGTTAGATGAGGGAACCAATATTTTCTTTATATTTTAACTCTATTCTTCATGAGCATTTTGCACATCTTGTACATACAAAAAGGAAAGGAGCCTCAAAGACAGTTTGTATGGTCTCACCTACATATGTTCTCCTTTTACGACAGACAGGCATATCTGCCCTTTCACTGAATGATTACTGAATTTTAAGGGACGAGGAATTTTTGATGGACAAAGAATTACCTGTTCTGTTCAGGGTGTGTGTGGCACCATCATTTCTATCTAGTGTCCCATCACCAGCTTCTATTTGGTTATAGGGTCTGCCACAGCTGAAATACATCAAGAGACACGCACAATATAAAGAACCATGCGCACTAGACATTTTTATGCAAAATGATTTCCTGCTGACAGTGTAAGATTATGTCACACAGTATAAGATATGGTACAGGGTGTATTCTCCAGAAAAAAAATTATAAGAGTGAGCTGAAGTTTTATTGGAAGTCAGGAATGTAAAAAGACAAAAAATATAAAAAGACCTTGGATTGGCCACCACCATTAAATTTGTGTTGCCAACAGTAAACCTATCCCATTGGATTTATTTTTTTTAATGAATTTTTTATTCTCCAAGTATTTTGCTATTACTTCAGTGACAACATACCAAGTACACCAGAACCAAGGAGATGTTTTGGACAGAACATGAGGTGAGTGATCTGGCATCCAGACATTTAGCAAGGAAACAAGAAAACCAAGTTTGCTTTGTCATTCCCAGAACAGAAAGCCATTGTGGGAGGGATCACAATATCATGGCCTTTCCAAATGACTGGCTCTTCCCTTCCATTAAAAGACTTTATTCATTGTGTGTGATTCTCTTCAAGCCCTAAACATGAATTCAATACCAGCTGGAACATGTTCCAATACGATTGAGGCTAGAACCTGAAGGATCAACGATATATCATGAAAACATGACAGAACTTAACAAATCTGAAGTTTCATTTAGCAGTATTACATCCAATATGTCCGTGAAAACCTGATATTTTAACATTTCTTTGGTTCGAATCAGTATTTTGTGATGTATCTTATATATAACAGCCTCTGCAAAGCAATTATTACAAAATTATTTTGTTTCGTCAAACTTTGTACCAGAAATTTTGCACCAATGTAAATTCACCATATAAAAATGGCTGAAATCCTATGCCAGATGGTTTTTGACTGGGTCATCCAAAACATATTATGGAGCTTGGTAAGCCCTGCAAACATAATAAATTCCCGAAAGAATTTTAAATAAAAATACAAATCTGTATACAATGATACTTGTAGTGCATAGCCAAGCAAATAAATCCTGTACCACTCAGGTTTATAAACAAGATGGAAAAAAAAGTATTAATGCCTCTCTCCCGCATTCCTTGTGGTTTCCGCAAGGTCAATGATAACAAGCCAAAATGTAAAAGTAAAAGAGAAAGAGAGACTTTGTGTGGTTATAATGCTACAAGGCTTTTGCATCACTATGGGTGTACCTCTTTATTTCCAGAACATATGCAAAATCACAGTGATTTAATATGTATGGTCCACATAAAACACTATATTAAAAAAAATTACTAAGCTATCTAGTACAACATTTGAAATCTGCTCTATGTCAGAAGTAAACGTGCCCATGCAACTTTAATTCAATACCCTTCATGCACAAGCACTATAATATACTTCCTAATCACAGGATGCTTTAACATTTTTTCCACAGGATTCCTGTCTCATCCACCAAGCAAAATGAAAAATTACTATCTACAAGTTATTTTAGCAGCATTGCCTAATATAAAAAAAGTACAGTAAAACTTCTGCCTTGATGCCACTGCCTGGATGGTGATTTCTGATGCAAAGCACTGAACCCATCAAGAGTTCATTTACCCTTTTGTTGTTGTTGGGGGGACGATTGGTTTGGTGGTGGCAGACGTTTCCTGACTTAGTATTACTTTGAAGCAAGGCAGTTTTTTTGGCAGTAAATGTAAGGGATTGGATATCATGAAGATCAGAATCTACAATGTGAAAGTTCAAGCATTAAAAGATTTATTTCCAGTGTTTGTTAATTTAACTCTCTCAGCTTGTCTTAGCTATTTAATTTTGATTTTTTTTTTGTTTGTTTTGGGTTTTTTTGTATGCTTTTTTTTTTAATTGTGCTTACATTACTAGGGAGTGCATTATTTATGTGCTGTTCATTCAGCTTGTACGTGGGGATATGACATCTCTACATACCAATGGCTAGAAATTTGACAGTGCTTATGATTTTTCAATGGATGTTAAAGGGACAGTGATAATTAGTAATAGTGGGTGCCAATTCTACTAGCAGTCATTACACCATAATATTTTAAATAATGTGTTTGTTTCAAATAATCGACAAAAAAGCCTATGCCAGCAACATAACTATTTGTAATGCTTACAAAGTCTAAATATTTGAAAACAAGAAAATTAAGAACCTAAATATGCTATGCAACCTATGTAGACCACAGAAGACAGTAGTCACGTAAAAGCTAATGAGCATTTTACCAATGATTACATTGAAATCAAAGTCTACAAATATCAAGCAAATATATATCATTACTATCTACAGCAACCTTCCATTGATTTTTCTTTTTTTTGGGACATTTTTTATGTCGCTGTTAACCGTTTTCCTTAATGGAAGACTTCCAGTGATAATTGTTAAAGTAATAATATTTTGTTGAAGTAGTAATAAAGGCACAGTTTAATAGGACAGTAGCACATTTATGGCATATTTCTTATGTGTAATACAGTGTTCATTTCAAATGAATCAGTGCAAGTGCCAGTTTTGCAACACCTTTGAAAACCTCTGAAAAGCACTTAGTTTCTCTTTAGTCACCTAACTATGTCTTTAAAGCCTGTCACGATCCTCCTCTGAACTACAGTGAGGCTGACTCCCTTGAGCAAAACTTCCAGTCTCAATTTGTACTTTCTCATACCCACTTCTGAGCCCTGCACATAGCATATCGAGACACATTCAAAGTCTCTTGACTGGTGACAGGATGTAAAAACTATTTCCAAAGATAGTCAAACTTGATAACATTTAACACAGCACATCGCCTCAGACGACGTGCTGTCTACTTGCTAGCCAATAATCACAAATTACGCACTCTATGACCAAAAGTAACATCTGATGAGTAAGGTAACCTTGAAAATGCACTGGAACAGGCTTATGAATACCAGTGTTTCCCACTATTCTGAACTGGACACATATTACAAACTCCAGTAATATAACTTAACACCTGTTAACGTAAGATAAGCAGAACAACTTTTTTTCCAAAACGCTGATTTTGCAGAGCAGGTTTATGTAAAATAATACTGGGCTACTTTAAAGCATGAAATTAAACTGTGTAACTCTCAGCAGTAGGAAGAACTCACTTGCAGCTGATTTAAAAAAAATGTATCCCAATGCTACATAATCTGACTCTGCCCTAGGGAGGGCAGGATCCACCCCTTCTGAGAGAGTGCTCAAAATTACATAGTCTTCAGGAATTGTTGGTACACCTTTATCTTAAGGCTACAGACCAGCAGCTTTTTATCCCTAGCAGTCAGATTTTTCTACCAAACGTCAGGTGCCAGTTGTGAAAGACTTGGCCTGGGACCTGAAAGTGACTGTGTTAAAGGCATGGCATGAGAAACACAAATTGTTAACATGAAATCCAGCTTTAGAATTTGCAAGTTATTGACGAAGAATTTATTTATGAATCAGACTGTGCATCTGACATGAGTAAAAGCTGTAAATATAGCTAACCGTCTTGCACTTTAAAAGCACTTTGTAGCATCAATCTACACAATTACTCATGTACTAAGAACGGCTAGATATGGTGAAATACCAACATACAGTACTGCAGCAAATTACAAAAAATTATGTGGGCCAAAAAAGCCTGTTCGTGAGAACAACATGAAATCATTCCAACGCATATCAAATTACCATCTTACCTGCTGCAGATGACAGAGGGGCTGATAATAGGGTCTGACAGGCTAGGTGCGCTCTGAGTAGAGGTTAAGACTTTGTGTGGCTTTAAGCCCTGCTTGGTGTCAGTATCTGTAGAATCTGGAAATGACACAGATGATGTTTTTCCGGTAGGACTTGTGGCAGGCGTCCCCTGAATCGGTGAATGGCATGGGGAGGTGAGAGGTGAGATATTTGGCAGCATACCTGGCAAGAGAAGAGAAGAGTCTGGTCAATTAACAGAAGTGGCAGATGGTTGTATGAGTTCACTGTGCAGAAATACTCCTCTTGAGGTGCGCAGGTACCAGCATAGCTTCCAAATGGAAAGAGAAAACCCTCCTCCACTCTGAGCCAAGCCCATGGCTGTCACAGAGAAATGAAGCTCCGTTACTATCAGCCACTTCTACCTGCTGAAGATTTGGCTCAAAATACGAAGCATATTCTTCCTGTTGAGTAGGACGCACTAACTGGCAGGCATGAAATGAAAGGGGTGCTCTTAGTGGCATGACTATTGGTATTAACCTGTTCTAGCAACAGACACACTAAACTCCAAATAGGCAGTTCCCAGACCCATCTGCAATTTCTCATTGCTTCACTGACTCCATCTGTAAAGCAGGGACATGAAAGGCTTGCACACATTCCCAGAAAATTTGAAGTTCTACATGTGTGAAGACTAGCTATAAACTAAAAAAAAAAGCAATATTTAGTAGTCATACATTATAGGAGTATAAAATATTGCACTTATGGCGCCATTTCCACATTCCTCACAGATTTTGGCCTTGATCTTGTGCAGCTTGACTTTATTTTTCAATATCTGCTGCTCACTATGGGAGACTTAGAACCATTACCTGTACCACATGGTATTCTACTCCTGATCTAGCGCGTCGGAAACCGCCAACATCCACATGTGTGAACACTAGCAAGATGTAGTTCTCTTTGTCCCCTATTCTATCTAAGCACCGTTGCCAGGATGAAATGCATCAGCTAGTCCAGTGTTTGAGACAAAGTTCTGCCTTCTCTTCGAATCCACTTTACATTTTCTAGTCTCAGGCAAAAAAGATCCCCTTCACAATAAAGTGCAGGGGAGCAAAGATAATCTATCTTAAAAGGAAATGCCTGTAAATTGACTTAACCTCCTGAGCTTTGTTCTGAAGTTCGTAGGAAATCAGCCCCGGTTCATTTACCACGTTCATCTTCAAAGCCAAATGATATAAAGAGCTTGGGAACTTCAACTGGTTTTATGTTTGAATTGTGCCCACTATCTAAATGCATTCCAGACACAACAATTATCTTAGAATAAGGCAATATGTTGACCTAAGTTTATGAAATACTAACCTTGTGGGATATATGTGTACAGTTCCAGTGTTTTTTTCCTGATAACAACTTATTGTAATATGAGGTTAAAATATGATTTCCTGTTGACAATCCAAGAATTAAAAATAATCTCTGAGAGTTACTACTCTGTAATTTTGAGATATCCAACATCTCCTAAGTTTTGATTACGGTATTTCTTCAGCAAACATGTGGTATGTATTATTGCCTTAATTCAATGACAGCAACTAGGATATTACGCGAGTCTTGAGATCAGAAACCTAATGCCTACAGAACAATTAACAAGTTATCAGATGGCCATGACATATGGAAATGGCTTTAAAATACAGAAAGCCTCTGTTTCACATTTACTGATCCTTTGAGATATCTGCTTTCCATTCAACAAAAATATGTCTTCAAAAACATTTCACAGTCTGTTAGATGCACAGGGGACTGAGTTGGATTATTATCTATCTTTGAGATATGTTACCAGGTAATCTTCATGACTGTTAGAAAATACAGTATATATGGCCAGCTTTCAACAATTTAAAGCAAGTCCTGGGATTTTAAACAGCAATTTTCACAATAGTGTTTCTAATCACAGCTGGATTTCTACTGCTAGACTGGGGTCCTGACTCTTGAAATATGTTTGGTTGTGGTGGGGTTTTTTTTGTTTTTTTTTTTTTTTTGGTTTTTTTTTTTTTACAGAGTAATTTACCAGGTTAGGTAACCAAAAATAAATAAACTTACCAGAAAAATGCAAAACCACTTTCAATAATCCAACATTTAACCATTTATTGGCAAAAGTGAGAGAAAACGTATCTTGCTACAGCAAGGAATTTTGAACAATCGATATAAGAGAAGATGAACAATACAGGGAGAACCTTTTTTAGGTACATCCATCTGCTTAGGTCCTCCAGAACTTTTACACATGTGTAGTGTTGAAGAAATGAACCAGTAAATTCAATGTGATGTGAAATTACATATGAAAACCCTTGAGTTTACCTGAGAATTTTGCCAAAACAGGTATAGCTAGCAGTATTTTAAAATGCTAATGGTTTCATGTATAATTAAAGACACATTTTGTAAATTAACAGATTTACAGGTTTATCTAGATCAGCTTCTACCAAGATTTATTATATATTGCCAATGGAGCAATATATAAAAGTCTGATTTATATTAACTACTGCAAATTGAAGCAATTCTTTAGTTGGAACATAAAACCAAATTCTAATTGAAAGTGCATGATAGCAAACAGTCTAAAACATCAAAATATCACTCTTCTGCATAAAACACTAAGCCAAAATTTTTACTCCTGTGAATCAGTGCCCCGAGGAATTGCTTGTGATGGAATGGAGCTCTCCATCACTGGGGAGCTCGTGTTATTGGGCAACAGAGATGACCATTAACACATCTTGGAAGCAGAAGACTAAACGTAAAACTGACTGATGGGTTTGGTAAGTCTCATTTTCTATGTATAAAATATTACACACACATACACACACACTCCCCCCTTTCAAGTTAATAGGTTCATCTCTGAAAATCACAAGCCCACGTTGGATTTGTTTTGTTCTAAAACAAATTCTTGGATTCTTGGTACTATAGCTCCACTATTTTCCAGTTTTGATTTTACTCATTTGCCTATGTGCCTATTATCTTATAAGATGATATCGTGTTACTTAGTCTTCACTGTGGTATAACAAAGCAGCTTCTGTACAAGAGGAGATTAAATAAACTCTTCAGATTGAAAAGCAGATGCGATGTGACAGTGCTAGATATGCAGAATAATTGTGCAGCCATATCTTCAAACCCATCTCTAAGTTTGGGTTCTCTGACTTTTTCAATGTCAGGCCTCAGGCACCTCTCAATTTCCATCTGATGTGTGGGTGGCCAGTATCTCTGAATAACTCCTCTCGACACTATTCCATTTTTGGAAAGAAAAAAAAAGGACGATTTTAAAAAGGAAGGCCTTGTGATCACTTTGAATTACAAGTTAAAGCATGGGGACACATTCCTTTACCCTGCATTTGTACAGGGAAGAGAACCATGTTACTATGGATTAAGACCGATTCATGGCTGTCATATTCCACATTTCATTATCAATTAAGAAGTCACCATCTCCATTCCTTTTCCTCAGTTAAAAAAAGAGTCTTTTTTTTTAAAGGCCCTACCTAAACGCTGAGTAAAAAACCCCGTATTTCCCATCTCTAAAAATCAGTAAGATCTACCTGGACTTTCTGAATAACGAATATACAGAGATACAGCTCTGAGTTATAATGGCTATGTCTTGGATATGTTTGCATATGACAGGTCAGTTGCTGCCTACAGCTCTGAATGGCGTTATGTAGATTGTGCTTCAAGAAACCTCAGTCAGGCAATAAACACAGACAGATAATTTAACAATTGTTATAAAAAACACTCTGTTCTCAGCCCTGTTGTAGTGAAGGGAATTACATGGATATAAATCACGACACGTTTTAGTATTGCACTTGTCGCATCATGTCATGACTAACCTCTATAAATCATAAATTCAAAACATTTACAATGGCATTCTATGAGCTATAATATTTTAAGCTACTGTGTTTTTTTTTTTAATAAAGGAAATAACTATATTTATATTGATGGAAAAATAAGAAAAGACACAGATTGGACAGAGACCAAAAGCAGTTGCATGTGCTAGTCAGGGGGAAGCAGGTAAGTGAGCCTGACAGAGTTGCGTATGCCCACTCACCTTGTCGGCTCTGCCTCTTGGCATTCAGGTGGTTGGTAGAAGACATGGCGTAGGAGGTGGAGAACGACCTGCTCTTTGTGATTGTCATCAGAATTGAGCTGTTCCAGGAGTCAGCGCTGCAAAACCAGAGCACAAACAAGCATCGTTTGAGACAGTAAAAAGCCTAAATGGCAGATCTTAAGAAGTTAGGAGCTACAGCAAGAAGTATGCGATACTGAGACAGCACAAAATCTGATGAGGAAAACAACATCTATCTGCTGGCTGAACTGCTATTTGTGTGGTGTATTGTATTCAGCAAAAATATTTACAATGCAGGCACTCCAAAGCTGGACTTCCTTCAGTGCCTATTCCCTTTATTTATACCAAGATGTCTTCATTACGTCGTTCTGACAATACAAAGAGGCTTAAAAGTTGACTTGAAATTCAAGTTAAATTTATATCTCTTTTAACGCCTCCTTACAACAGCCAGAAGTACCAGCAGTTCTCAGTGTAAATGAAAAATCAGCCTCCCTTGACTCCTCTGCTGTAACTCCCTTCGGGCACCGGAGGAGCTCCTCAGGAGGCTGGAAGAGGCTCAATATGAGCCCTGCATCACTGTTGCTAGTGGTGTGCCTCTTCTCTGGGCAAAGCACTTCATGCTCTAGCCAACTGAAACGCATGCTGCATTCTCGAAAGAAATCATATTGACAGACCCTGAAGACATTGGTCACTGATCCAAGAGAGACTCACTGAAGGAAAATAGGGTGCATGTGTCTGTGTGCGTGGGGAACAAATGCTGGTCCCCTACAACAGGATGGGTACATGCTTTCAGCCTTCAGGCTATAACTTTTGTGTGCCACAAGAGGCCAAACAGTTCTGTAAAGCAGGAGAATTGTATTTATCATTGTTTGCCCGAATAACACTCATCGAACGTCAGCTACTTGCAAGGACACAGTGCTGGTTCTTATCATGAGGCCTATGACTTCTCTGGACAAATCCACTAAGCCTCGCAGGCTCCACATTTCTCCTCAGCCTCGCATCCAAGTGATGAGATGATATGCAAGGCAGAAGACAGCCTTTTAAAGCAGCCTAGTCCCAGCTGAACTTGAAAAAAACAACTTGTGGGGGGTGAGGGGGAAATGTTTTGAAACAGAAAAGCATGTAACATTCTCTTAACTCTACGAACACCTTATTGTTTTGGAAGAGCAAACGCTACCTACAAAATATTTGCTTGTGGTCTTCATTGGCCCAAGTTCCTATAATCTGCGGTGAAGTAAGACGAAGAGAGAATCCAGCTGTTTTTTTAATTATTTTGTTTGTTTGTTTTGTGGTTTTGTTTTTTAATTGTCAGGAAGAATATAACACACTGGCCCACTGTAAAGAAAACCAAAGCCAAACCAAAACAAAAACCCCCAAACCACATCCTTTGACTTCTTAAGAGAGAACCACTGGATATAGAAGTGACAGAGGGAAGGAATGTGGAAGCTCTATTATTTTTCCCCAATCACGTGAAGCTATAAGAGGACCATGTCTTACCAGTTCAGTGATGTGGGGAAGGAAGTATATAGGATTACTAATCTTAAACAGAGATTTAAGGGTGATTTTTGCAAATATTTGACCATAGAAATCTAGAGGTGATGTCCCAGACTGTGAGGAATATGTTGCAGATTTTGTAACTGCAGAATCTGCCACAGGGCAATTCCAGTGTCATTTTCCCTCTCCTACCCCTCAAGCCATGAAATGTTCCTTTCTCTGTGACCTGTGCCGTGCTTGAATTTGGTACAAGGGAAGTGGCAGATAATCAAAATATTTATTTTTTCTTTCCTTCACATCAAAATTCTTTTCCTTGAAAGCAAATCTGTATTGGTCTGCCAAAATTTTTAAAGCTAAACTTATAGGATTCATTTTTCCCCTTTCTGGAATACACATTGTTTCTCCTACTGTAAAAGAAGAACTGAAAACAGTAGGCTGGGAGGCTTGACAGAGCTATAATTATACAATTGGCGACATTAAACGTAGGAAGAATTGATTGTCTGCTTAGTTGGCTCATCACGTAGAGTTATATAACAAACAGAAGACGACCAACAATAATATTTAATTGCTCTCCTTCTCCCTCTGATTCCCATCTTAGGATGCTTACATACTATGTGAGAGTCTGGGATCAACAGTATAAATCAAATGCACCCTGGGAACCACAGGTCGGTGACTGAAGAACATTTCCATTCGGTTATAGCTCCTTTATATTTACTTTTACTGAGATACATGGGACTCCTCACAAAGGGAACTTCGGCTAACCACGTATTTTTCGTGCACCAGGCATTCAGTGTACTCTGTAGGCTGCCTTGAGCACCTAGGCGCCCTGCACGACAGCCTGCTCTGTAGGAAAGCTTTATGTATCTGGAAGAAAGGCTAATCAAAGCAGCTCTCTCGGGCTGCAATCGCCCATGCCATGCAACAGCAAACACTGGTGATGTCGGGCCTTCTCAGGTCCTATCTTTTTCTCCACTACTGGCACCAAGTTTTAAATTGCAGAAAAACACGTAAGTCTTCTGATATCATGGCTCTGAATTCTCTTCTTGGTTTTGGATTATCTGCCACAGCTCTTGTGGAGGGTTAAATGCGCTCTCCTCAGGCTATCTTGTAGCATGGATGTTCCAAAGAGATGTACCTAGGTCTGAATGCCCTTAGGCAGAGAAGCAACTTTATTATGGTAGACCTCTGCAAATGCTCTAAACCAGTCAGCTGCTGGCTGTAAGCAAGTGAGCAGACAAAACTTTTCTCCCTCTGTTTCATGGGAGGACTATGTATTTTATGATGCTGGCTCTGGCATCAGTCTCTGAGAAACAAAGAAAGGGTAAAAGTGAGCAGGGAATACCTAACTAGTATAGCCAATCATAAGGGACTACAGCCAGAAGATAAACGCCCGTTTCTTCAGAACAGTGAGAGCCCTTGAAAATATGGGGCATCAAAAATGAATAAGTAAATAAATACATCCTAAATAGAAGCAGGCACTCAGTCTGCACCCCAACAAAGCACCTGTGTTTATTTGGTTCTTGTGGGTAATTAGGAAAAGCCTTTTAACTTGATGAGACACTTGGCATTAAGGATGGGACAATTGGGAGTCTGAATCCCAGAAGCTAAACTCTGTGGTCAGCGGGAAAGAGGTGCTCCACTTCAGTGCTTAAAATTAGGGAAAGTATGGCAACCATCCTGCAGGAAAACTTTACACTGTCCATTTCATTTTCAGCTTTGCTTTCAACTTCTACTAGTGAACCTTCCTTTGTAATTTTACTCCTAGATTATACGTGGGTTTTTTTCCCGATGGTAACATATCTACTTAGATACTAAACTTCTCTCCACTAAATCACTTTTTGACTTATCTAACTCCGTGTTTTACATTTACCATCTATTGCTGCTATTGCATTTGCATGAGTTTGCTCAGGAAGCCCTAGGTACTTGTTATCCTCTGGAATTAAGTGTGTACATGGGATGTAGGGCATGTACAGTGCTGTATGCTCTTCTGATATTTCATTTCTACAGACAGAAAAGCACAAAAATGTGTATTTTAGAAGGGCCCACTTGAAATCAGGGTTTGTGTTCTGGAAGATAGTATCTAGAGGATGGACAAGTGCTTTGTGAACTGGTTTAATGGCAGGACCACTAGGTGCATTCTTAGAAGTGATGTTTGGCAGCTGGGTTACTTGTTAGAATTGTTTCTTGGCTGGGTAATACCCATGAAGGAAACCACTGCATATCAAGAAGACTTTAACCACATATCCTGACTTGTTTTCAATTTTACTGTGCAATTCTGCACTTTGCTATCTTAAATTGATATTATTTTTTTTCCATTTTGCTTCTCAATAATAGAAATAGTTTTGGCATAATCTAACTAAAATGGGAAATGCTACTTCTTTGGCAACCCAGATTAGGGAAACGTGAAGAAGTAGTTCTAACATACTTTGGAGTCAGCATTTTTAAGTGAGGGACATCATCACACAGAACCAAAGAAATCTGCCCAAAGAGAGACATAAAAGAGAGAGGAGGTAATTTGTAACCTGGATGAAGATGATTCATGAGGTTTGATGCTGGCACTGCGATCCCTTCTCACTGGAGCTGGCTCCAGTGTAGGTAATCCTGTGGCTGATGTTGTTGTGGTCCAAGTTGAGGACACTCGTCTCAGCAGTCCTGGAGGCAAACTTCTCCGTAAGCGCTAGAGAGAAATCAGTTGCTTAGAGTTCACACATGCTTACAAAAACTTTAAACATGCACAAGAAAAACATTTCCATTTGATTAATTCTGCCTGAAAACATCTAGTGAGGTACCTTAAATCTGGATTCTCCTAAGTATCGTGGTGCTTACGTTCTATTCAAATCAACACTGATGGTGCTTTAAATGCCTGGAGGGTCTGGACCGTCCTCTCTATTTCAAGTTTAAAAGAATGTATATTCCCATAGCCCCTTAGCCACAGATGTTCAACACTCAGAGCTTTCACTGGAGTTTGACAATGTTGGCTGCGCTCTTTAAAAATTTTGTTCTTATATGATGTGGCCCTTAAACAAGTCATCAGGGATGCAAAGGTGACTGAGGGATTGGAGCATCTGTCATAAAAGTAAAGGCAGAGAGAGCTGGGATTGCTCAGCCTGAAGAAGAGAAGGCTCAGAGGTGATCTTATCCACGTACATAAATACCTGAAGGGAGGGTGTAAAGAAGAAAAACAACCCAGGCTTTTTCCAGTGGTGTCCAGTGACAGGACAAGAGGTAATGGGGCACAAATTGAAATACAGGAAATTCCATTTATATGTAAGAAAATATTTTTTACTGTGAGGATGACTGAACACTGAAAGAGGTTGCCCAGAGCCCTGGGCACTCATGGAAATACTCAAAACCCAAATGGACATCCTCCTGCGCAACCTCCTTTAGGCTGAACCTAGAGAAACCTGCTCCAGGCATAACTTCCTTGAGCTGAGGGACTGGACTAAACAATCTCCAGACTGGACTAGATGATCTCCAGATGTAGTTTCAACCTCAACTGTTCTGTAGTTTCAACCGCAACTGTTCTGTAATTTAAACTGTCATGAATCCTCAGAATTAGAGATTCAAGGCAAGAAAGGCAGTAAGAATCATAAGGGAGGGGAGCTTCAACTGTCTGAAATAAAACTTTCATGCGCTGGGGTATGATGTCTCCTGAAAAGCTCAGAGAAAGCATCACTATTTACAGCATATTTTCCTTGGCCACCCTGTATTTTTCTTTCACCTGACTCTTCCTTTTCTCCACTAATAGGGCTAACGTTTTTCTGAATTTTTGAAGGCAGACAATGAAAATAAAGGATGATGATAGAGAGTCTTTGCGGATCCAGATTTGATGTTGCAGATGCTACCATTTTGTAATGTTTCTCTTGTAGTTCTAATGATGTGCTTCCAGTTAGGAACTAAAAGAAATATGTCTCTATGACGGAGAGCTTTGACTTTGCCAGAGGATTAAGAGATACGAGATGGAAGACACGTGTGGCTCTGAAGCTCAAACATATGGACAAATATGTTAACATACTATCTCCTTACCCAAAATGCTCAGTGTGAGATGCTTAAGGTGAAGACCCTAAATCTATATTTAGACACTTAAATAAAGGACTGCAAACTATTAGTTCTATGAACCATAATACATTTAGGTCAGTGAATTCTTCAGCCAAATTAGTCCTCTGTAGCATTAACTCATTTCTTCATCCTTCATTTCTCTTCTCCTCACTAAGTATTATGCAAGAGGAAACTGGTTCACTGTGTTTGCTCATGCGATGGCAGTATTCCTCCATGTAACTTTTCCCCTCAGATCCTAGAGTACAGCCATTATAGACATGTACACTAAAATAAACTGGAAAATGTGCTTAGCAACCTGTGAACATCCATTTCATATACACAGCTGCTACATAGGCAAATGGGGTAATAATTATCATCACTCTAAAATATATTAAAAAAAGAATCACAAGTGTTGCAATTCAAGTGCTGGAAAATGCTGGAATGAATGCTGGCTGTGCCATTTGAACTGTTAAAACTTAAAAGCGTTAGCCTGTGCATATACTCTGCCTATATTTAATTTCACAAGGGAGATTGCAGGACAAAAGTATTTTGGTTCAGTTTCAAAAGTGAAACATAAGCCTTGCAGGACAGCTAATTAGCAACAAACCTACAATTCAAACTACTTCAAAGCTGATGTGTTCTTTCTAGTTGCTCACTTACTAAATGTGGGTGGTTAACACTAGTTATTTCCTGTTGGATTCCTGAGCATTCATAAAGCCATTTGTCAAGGCAGTAATGTATATATTTTTTTTTGGTTCAGTCGTCTTTTTCTTCTCAAGACTATTTCTCATGAGCTCACAATATTGGTCATACTAAGTATCGTGGTGATCTTTTTTGTTTGCTTGTTTGGTATACAACATTTTAAACTTGATCCAAAGGACCTAGAGGTCATCAATAGAGACTTTTTAATAAAATTCTATAGGAGTCACACCTCTAGCTAAGGAAAGGAAGAGACTAAAATTCATACAAAATTTCAAATTCCAATCTCCAAAGTGGGCAAAAAGATCCCTCATATTACTACTTAATTCCCTGTTGCTCATTGACTAGGATAGTGACCCCACATGCAGTGGCTCAAATCTTTTGAGTGGGAAGGGAATTTCTGTGTGAGAAGTAATGGGGCAGACCTGGGAGTCTGCCCAGTGAAAGGCTTTTGCTTGCTCTGCTCCCTATCATTTCTTCTGCTTTAAGCTCCAACCAACACCTGCAAGGAAATATGCACACCATCTATCTAAACTATCCTGTGTTGAACATGATCTTCTAAAGATGCCTGAACCAAAATTAACCTGGATGTGGGCTGAAGGATACAAAGGAATTGTCTTACTATGAAACCAACAGTCTACTTACGATGTCCGTTGATAGTAGAGTATGATCACTGCATAACATGTCAATCTGAAGCAAACAAGCAAAAAGCCCAGTGACATCTCCCACTAGTTCTGTGCTGTCCCTGTAGAGACAGCCAAGTTACAAGATGATAGACAGGGTTCAGTACTCACCTTGGGAATAGCTAGTTTCTCTCCTTTCTCTGGACATTCCTCTGAGTCGGAGCAGGTGTAGTTCTCACTGAAGGACACCAAAGGGTTCATCCTTGGCTTGTGGATGGCCTGGAAGGTTAACTGCGTATTAAGCAGGTTGCTCACTGTTCTCAGCGAAGTACACACGTTGGGGGGCAGCGAAGGATCTGCCAGAAGGTCTGTAATGAGCCCATGTGCTTCTCCCATGACAGCAATATCCACTGTGATACTGGTACCAGAAGACTGAAGAAGGCAAAAATAATACATGTAAGACAATAGAACTGAACAACCTGCTGAGCAGTGTCTAAAGCTGTGGTGAACTCTCTCCACAAATTTTGTAAAAGCAGTTATCCACAGACTGGAAAAATAATAACATGTAATAATTCTTTAAATAAGGACAATCATGCCGAACAGATTGATCATCAGGCATAACGCTCACAGTCTGCAAAGAGTTTGGGATTTCATCATATCTGATTTCCCAGCTTTCACCATCTGCAGCTGACTTAACCCATCTGAATGAATTGTGCAGGGTCCCTACAGAGACATAGTCAATGGCCAGGAGCTATTTACACAAATAATTTTGGGGACATAGCTTAGGATGGGAGGAGTCTCTCTTGAGAGATGCCTTTCTACTAACTACAGAGGCATCTAGAAGTTCAATGTTTATGCTTAGATGAATGAAATGAATCCCAAGCATATACTGAGGTTTTAAAAATATCTCCACGCTATTAAAATATATTATTCTGATACAGTGGCAACGGCATTCTTCTTCTCCAAGCCATTGTGCATTGGGCAGCTACACCAAAATTGAAATGGAGCAAAAAGTGTATTTTCCAATCTCTATTTTATTCAGACAGAAGTGATAAGAATAGTTATTCTATAGACTTGTACGACCAATTCAGATGGTCCTTTTTTCTTCTTGGGTTTGAAATATATACCTACTTTACATATATCGTTTAGGAAGAATTATTAACTAAAGTGATGCATAAGCAGAAATAATACCAGGGACCAGCTTATATCACTGGCAAATCTTACACACCCTACCCAGTACATGTATATAATTGATCTGTAAATGACGCACTGCAGATCAGCTGTGGCCCAGGCAAACTGTCTTCATACGTGTAGACCATCCATCATGCGCACAGGTAATCTAACACAGCTGTAGCACTGGGCTTCCAGTGCATGCACAAGACGGTTGATCCATAAATGCATCTTTGAGTTTCTCCGTAACTTCCAGCAACTCCAACTACCATCTGTCCCAAAACCCAGCAGGACAACACATTGACACTAAAAGAAAGAGTCTATTGACAAAAGCAGAGAAGTTGTCAAGTCTGGGAACTGACAGCTATATGATACAATTGCAAAAGACTGAGAATGTTTAAAATCTACTTGAAGAACAGTGAGACTGGATGCGCACAGAAGCAGAACAACTGGAAAGGCAGAAGGAAATGAACTTTCAGTGCAGCAGTGACATTTCAGCCTCACTAGCTGCTGCAGTATAAATCACCATAAATTCTGCATGGAATCGCTAATTCAAAACACTCCAAGACTGACCATTTTTCCTTTGCTGTGTTTCTGACACATAAGCTCAATCCTGCTGCTACTGTTTGGGACTTTTCAGCAGGTGTACGCGCAGTTTCCCAGAGAGACTATTCCAGGAGATTTCGTACTAATTTGTTTTAATGTATTTCTTAGAAAAATCTTAGATACACAGTCTTCCAAAGGCAGAACTTATGCCTGTGAAAAGAGCATATGGGTTTCTTGGAGTGGCAAGTACATAGCATTGAGAACTGGGCAGACTGCTTAGCAGAAGAGTGATCAGAGCCCCAGCCAGGAGTGACTCACCAATGACAGCATTTATGGACCTCACAACACATCAAAGAACAGCGTAACAGCTTGGCACTGCTTTGTTCTCACAGAAGGCTTTACAAGCAATAGCAAAGTATTTCTGAGGAAAGCGATACATTAGCTAAGCATAGCTAAACCTCTCCCCACTGTCTTCCCAGTTGTGTAGTGTGGACATCAGGCTCTTGGCAATAGCTGTTTCACTCCACTGATCCACTCCTCATGTCCTGCTTCTTGCTAATGCAGAGAGGTAAGCCACAGGACCAGAAGATAGGCCTCCTCACTCACCATCCTCTCACGCAACCAGAAAACCAGCCTCTTCTTCCTCCATGTCTTTTCTTTGTCATGATACCAAATAAAATAAACCAGAAACCATTTGATATACTGAAGTGCTATTTCATCCTACTGAAAAAAATTAATGGCTGAAGTTAATTTAATGGCTCTTTCATTGCTTAACCTCTCAGGAGTGCATGCAGAAGATTCTGGCAGATGTTAAAGAAAATTCTTAAATTAAAAGACAAGGCTTGGGATGGGGGGAATTAATTATCTATCTTAACCTCAGCCCTGAAAAACAGACCAAAGGGGAGTGAGGGAGAATACATCATTCAAAGTGCGATAGAAGCCTTGTATTTTCAACAAAACTACATAATCTACAGTTTGAAATTCTATTAAGCCTGGAGCCTGGAGTTGTTGACTGCCGATTAGAGACAGAGATTAATACTTCAATGAAGTAAACAAGTCTGACTCAGCGGGCCATAAGCAGAGGCCCAGATTTTGTACAGCAGTACTAATATTTTGCAAAGCAGCCAGCATTGTTCTCCATGATTAGTACCAAGTGGGGAGAGGGAGAAGGAAAGCCCTTCTCTTCTCAACTGTGTATTTCTGCCACATGGCCTCCAACATGCGGGGAGACCTTGTCACGTCTTGGTGACCCCTGCCTTGACTCTGGGACCCAGCAGATTTGTTCAACTCAAATGCCAGGCTGTGCTGAGTTATGCGAGGAGCTGGTGCTGAGGCCATATGGCCCAAGAAAAGGGACACCACGCACCAGGTCTGCATCCTCCCTCCTGAGCTGTGCCAGCACCTCACTGTGAAGGACTATCTGCACTCAAATTCACCTAGGAACCTACACATGTAACTCACAGTAACACTGCTATAAGCCCATGCCCCACCAGAACGAATCAGTGGAAACAAAACGATTCTCTCTTTGGAAGTGGGCCTTGCACCTGGGAAAGGCTTCAGAGCTTGGCAGTAGCACAGATGATACCACCTCACCCTCTGCACAATGTGCCCTTCATACAGCAAGGTGGCAGGACCTTTTGCACTTCTGACCAAAAGGGCACAACCTTGCAGATCTGAAGCTTTGAACTGACTCCTCACATGAAACCCACGCAGCCGTCCACCCTGCCCGCGTGGAGCATGCCCAAAGATGTCCCAGGTCCACACCTGTAAGGAGGTGGACATGTAGGCTGAGTGCTTCTCAACAGGGCTGTGACGAGATGTACATACTGCCAGCACAACCCAGCCAGGGTCACCAGAAAACATCAACAGTTACCAATTTGTGCAAGATGACATACTGCATTGCACAATACTTCAAAGTGAAAACACTGTATGCAGTATTTCAAAGACATTACTGTATTGTAGTGAGCTGCTTTACACGGCACTTATATATATCATACAGTATTATTCATATCATACAGTATTACAGTATTGTTTGAATAATGCTTAGAATCCTTAGAATGAGAGCACATGTAAAAGTAGAACAGACCAAGCATAAATTCCTCTCACAGAAAGAAACAGAAGAGGGGAAACACTGCTCTAATCCACCAATTTCAGTAATTAACACCACATCCTAAATTGGTATGGTTTATATGTTGTAATTTAATTGCATAGAACTTGTATAACGGAAAATAATTTCTTTTTCAAGCAGTTTGAATATTTAATCTATCTCAGGATGAATTTGGAGTACTATCAGACTAGTCTGACCAGATAAAATTACAGGTATTTAAATTATTTTCTAAAAACAGTTACAAAAGGAATGCATGAAAACATTTAAAATATTTTATTTTTTAAATTCTCTACTACAAAACAGTAGAGAACTGTGTATGCTTTGCAAACCTTTACTCAAAGAGCAAACTAAAATTTTATAAAATACATATGATGATGTGAAACAATATAAAGATTTATGACAGCCAGTAAATTGCTGAAAATTAGATTGATGTAATTTTATATATCTATATACACACGTGTACACACATGTGTGCACATACAGACACACAAGTCTTTTTTTAGGGTAAAAGCAAAATCTGTCTTCAGACTTTGTAAGTAGTTTTCTACTAACGTGCATGGCCTCTGCATGAACTGATCTGGATTCTCTCCAAACCACTTTACTCATCGGATACTTGGGAATAGAGGCATGAATAACATGTTTGCAATCAACACTAACAAACAACTAACTTGATAAAACAAAACAAAACAACACAACCAAAGGGCTAAGCTAAGGTGAATTTAATTTCACACTGGTCACTATTCATTTACCAATCTATGCTAATAATTGTGAACGCAGTTTCCTCCCATTAATTTTGGAGAAGATTGGCTTACTGTTCCCTTTGTGACTTCATTCCAACTCTGATTTAAGCGATGTCATGCAGTGACTAAAACTGAAATGCTCTAGGGCATGAGAATGAAAAAGCAAACAGGCTAGAAACAAAAGCAAAATCAGACCAACTAAACAAGCTCATTGATAACTAAGGTGAGGAGCAAAATAAACTCCTTACAATGCTGAAAAACTGATGGTTTTGTGATTTGCTTTTTTTAAAAAAAAAAAAAAAAAAACAAAACAAAACCAAACAAACTGGCATCTAGGTGTGTCTTTTAGGCTGTGGTACCACCTGGAATTCCTACCTGGGACCAAATGCACTTGCTGCATGTTTTGTGGCTTCTTTTTATTTAAAGAAATAAAAGAAAGAGGTTTCCCCTAAAGAGCTCATACGAAAAATATGGTGGCCAGATCACAGCAGGATGCATTAGAGGACAAACATGTACAGTTCACAGCATCAACTGTGCAATCATCTAAGTTTGCATGGGTGGAGGCTTACTGGGAATCTGCAAGAAAACTTTAACGTATCGAGAAGATCAGTCACAAGTAGCACATCCCACTGTCACACAGATCATTTTTGTCAGATCAGGAAAGGAACACTCTTAAATGCAATATGAAAACAATATTCTGATAAATCTTAATGCTCACTTAGAATTTTTAGGTTTCAATAGTTTGTTTTGGATTCTGTAACATGGCTAGGAAAAAAACTTTCAAAATTTGCATAACCTGCTGTAGGCTTCTATATTACATTTCACAAAATCCCGTTAGTTTTCTTTTATTAAATTATATTATGCATAAAAATCTCAGATTGGCTTTTTACTCACTAGGGGGAAAAAACAGATTAGAACTGTGTAGGAAAAATGAATTTAGGAAAATAGGAATAACAAATTCCTGCATCCATAAGACCTGATAGATAAATGTAGTTTACGAATTTTTCCTGGTTAAGAAACAATTGATCCACCTGTGAAGCAGATTTGACATCCTTATACTTAACAGATGCCTTACTGCAAATAAAAGTCTTCCACCCCCCACTGGTGTTTTGCATATGATTCTTATAAAACTAAACTCATCCAGCTTAACCAAAAAATACCGCTCGCTCTCCACCCTGCAAGAAAGGACGATTAACTTGACAACGCAAAACCAGCCAAAACTTAAGCATAATAAGAACAATAGAAGAAAAGAAAAAAATAAAACAGTTATCAAACACCAACCACAGTTTATTTCACACAGCCTCATGTTAGGGAAAAAATAAAATCTTCATTTGCTGTGGCTTGTACAAGGAAAAGCACTGAAGGCAGAGATGCTGGCCTTTCACCACATTACACTCAAGAACACTCTGTAAGTGAAAGAATGGGGGAGGCGATGAGGAAAAAAGGGAAAAAAGCAGCATCCAGCATATCTTCAATCTTCACACAATTACGAGCAACAATAAATCACAATTTGATATAGTTTCCAAGTCACATCATGAATCCTCAGGCCAAGCTGTCTGGAAACAAAATTAAAAGCAAATATAATTCTCCATTATTTTAATGTCCACAGAGCGATTTGAAGGATAAACATGAATTGGCTTCTATGGAAATAATGAATCATTTTAAAGGCGCCACAGACTTAACTACTCCACCTTTCACTGAATGACTAAGGAGAAAAGAAAAGTGTGCGTGTAATTCTTTGACATTTCACTTTTCTGTATTTAAAGCTGCAGAAACGGAGTCTTACCCAGACTTCCTACTTTTATTTTACTCTTAATTTTGTACTAACACAAGATTTCAGGTTTTCTCTTCTCCAGCAAGCAAACAGGACATTTATGAGAATCTTTTCTCAACCTTCATGAAGCACAGTATTTCCACTGCTCCCTGGAGGTGGATCAGCCACAAGCTCTGTAAGGCATATTCTTTGGTAGGACTGAATAGAGCACCTTCCCATTGTCTCATCACATTGATCAAAGAAAACCTTTCTTAATCATCAATGTAATCACTGAATCTGCTGATTCTTTAAAGCACCCAGAGCCACATAACCTTAAACCAGACACTGAAGGACAAACGATGAGCCCGTAATGAGGGAAGACTCCAGATCTTGTGTGAGAAATAACGATTATGGTTTTGACCCTCGTTATGTGGCATTTGGGATGGCACCACCATGACAAAGCAGACTTTTCTGGGAACAATTACATTGAACTCTGATCTGGAGAGCAGAAAACATCACGACTGCCATGCACAGTGCTGTCTGTAGCCTGAGCACTCACCGGCAAGATGCCAGGGTCCATGGATCACAGTGCAGACACAGAGGAAATTTTTGTAAGTAGTTCTGCATCCAGAGGATCTAATGAAATGGGCTTCACTGAAGAGTTATCTTTTTTGTCCCGTCAGGACTCACCCCTTTCCTGTCAGGACTCACCCCTTTCCTGCGGCCAGAGTCAGCAGGAGGCAGCTGTGCCTGGGGCTATGTGCATGCTGATGATATGCATGCTGATATGGGGCGCTCTCTCCGTTTTTTCACACTGTGTTAAACTGCCAGTCATCTACTACCAAGCAAGGCCACTAATTTTGACCTTCTTCTGATATCCCATCATAGTTTGTCATAAAATTTCTAGGAAGATACTCGTCTCTCATGCTTCCTCCCATCTGCCACGTCTGCTTGAAACTGTTGGACAGCAGGATCACGTAAGCCTCCTTTCTTTAAAAAGACGGGATGAAAACAACATAGAATCATAGAATGTGTTGGGTTGGAAGGGACCTTTAAAGGTCATCTAGACCAACCCCCCTGCAGTAAGCAGGGACATCTTCAACTAGCTCAGGTTGCTCAGAGCCTAATCAAGCCTGGCCTTGAATGTCTCCAGGGATGGGGCCTCCACCACCTCTCTGGGCAACCTGTTACAGTGCCAGAACATCATTCTTAAGCGGCTCTAACATTTAATCTATTCAAAGTAATCATAAACTTTGCAAATATTGAATTTGGAGCCTTTAAGAACGAGGCACTGGTTTGAGAAGGAAATACTTTCTTTTCTTTCTTATAAGACCTGTGGAATGTATCACCATTTATGGCACACTTTGTCTGGGACTGCAGTTGCCATCGCCACATCCTGCACCTCTACCTTAGGTGACACCATTCACAAAGCTCACAACTACAGCTGACTAAACTTCTTCCATTACAGGACCTTTCAGTTCATGATAGCTTTGTCAGCCAAAGAGCTCAGACTGAAATGTATACTGCCAGGTATTTGTCTGGGGTGAATTATTTCAGCGTTTGAGAAAAATTGTTCAGACATTTACAAGAACACTGTTGGAGCGTTTTATCCATGCTAAAAATTCTTAGTAAACTGATACTATTTAATCTGCAGCAGGCACTGAAGGTGCAGTAAGGCCTTTTGCTTTCCCTGTCCTGATACGTCCAGGTTTAGTTATATAGCCCCTGGGAAAAACAAAACCAAAGCTAGCCTTGCATGACCTCTGGGGGTTGTCAGAAACCAGCCCCCAAACTGCCTGAGGATGCTGCCTGCCTTCAGTGCGCACACCTCCACATGCTGCCGACGTGGCCTTGTGCTCCGTGCTCAACATCCCACGGGGCAAAGGATCACATTTAATGCAAAGTGCCCCGTCAATCTGCAACTCAGGCTTACACTCAATTATTCTTCCCTCTTGTTGAGTGACCGATGTCACGGTAATCATTAGCACTGATAACGCCAGGATGATTGCTGCTCTCTTTAATGCCCAGGCTTGGGTGAGCACCTCACTGGATGGGCCACAGCTGCTCAGTGAGAAGTCTGTCTCACAGCTTTAGCAGAGACATCTACCTTAAAAAAAAAAAAATGTGGGAGATTCTTTTGCATATCATACTCAGTAAACAAACCCACATGCCCGCAGGAAAGCATGGCTTCAAGGTTTTCACAGATACGCGCTATGAATTTAAAAAAAAAAATAAGAGAGAGAGAAACAGAGAATATGTTTTAGTCCTAAGCAGTTTTGGTGCCATCTGTAACTTTCAAGGGGAACTATCAGTTCTTGCTTTCAGGTCACTACCAAGCTTTCCCAGATTTGTAACATACACCGAAAGAAAATCTCTTTGTGGTCGTTGGCTGGCAACCAAGCAAAAATAACAGAGAGAGAGATGCAAAAATCCTCTCAAGGAGTGGGAAGATTAGATTTGGTAAGATTCAAGGCATGAAGACTAGGAAAGTAGATGCAAGTACTGGACATAGCCCAATGCAACAGAATTCCCCACCATTTTTATCTGACAGAAAGGACCTCAAATTAACTAACTCCACTGGTACTGGCACAAAGTAGTACCTAATTTTCCACATTTCCTCCTGCCACAGTAAAGCACAAGTATTTTGGCTGCTGCTGGAAAGCCCCAGAAAACGTAGGGGAAAAGGGGCAGAGGGTTGTTGCCCAGACCGTGTGCTGTGGGTTGCACCACCACCACTCCACGGCACGTAAAAATGGTGAGGGGCAAGCTGGAACCAGCCATTCACATGCTCTACCTTGGGCTGCGGGGGAAATCCCAGTTCAAATGAAGATATTCGGAGAGTTTTGGTGACCTTCTGTATAAGGCATCCTGTGAGGAGGATCCAGGGAAAGCAGCTCCTGGAAGGAGGCGAAAGCATGGGGTGAACTTGCTGGCTAAGAGCCACCAGTTGCAGCTTGGAAACCTTGTGGAAACTCTGACGATGATGTTTGGTGTTCTCGGCAGAGCCTTGGGGACTCAGTCACCCAATTCCAAGGGACTTTCCGTGTAATTTGGATGCCTAAAAACCTTAAACTATCATGACTATCCCAGCCTGAAGAACTACTTGACGACATAGAGCAGATCACAGTCAGTCACAAACAGCCAGGGTTTATTACTTAAAAAGTAGACACAGCTCCAACTAAACTCAGAACTTTAAAAATTATTACTTTTCTTTAAAACATAGCAGATGGGAAAAATTAAATTCTAAATGGGGCTCAAATCTGCTTTGAATAACACAGGCTGAGGAAAACAATTGCGTACTTCAGAGACTGTCCTCAATTGTCTTACATTATTGTTCTTCAATTTGTACATCAGATGGTCACAAATTGGTAGCTTGAAGCTGATAGTCTGCGTTCATGCGAAGAAAACAGTGACAACTGTCTTCAGTCTCAACTTGAGATGCAGTTACACCAGCTGGGACCCAGCAGGAGCAGAACGCTGGGTGCACACACAGCGGAGGATATGCCATCTATTAATACCTGGTGATCTTACCCTTTGGAGTTTACAGCTCCAATACCCCAACTGCCTCTTAGCATGGGAAGCTATTTTAATTCTATGGTGAACTAAAACAGAGCAGCCAAATACACAGCATGAGTTAAAAAAAGATCCATTGAAAGCAATAATCACCATTCTGCCTCCTGCGTACTAACTAATCCTCCCACATTTTCAACTTGACAGTCTCAGTTACACTAGAACAAAGCCAAAGGAGCCACATACTGCCATATTTTCTCCCTTTCAAAACATCTCAGACTCTTTTGGGATGCAACTTGAGAAGTGACATCACAATTAGCAGCAAGTTGCAGAAATACACATGAAAATTACCCCATCTAAAGATTCACATTGACCTCAGTCCTTCACTAAGGACAGTTTATCAGTATTAAGCAGAACAGCATTAATACATATCATTAAAAACATAATGGAAATAAATGCAGCCTCTAAATTAAGACGAAAGAATGGGGGGGGGGGGGAGATAAATAATTTCTATAGAGTGTCAAACATATTTTTAAGTACTAAAAAGGAGTTTCCATCAGGGGAATAAATTGGAAAAAAGCAAACTCTGTGAGGTTTTAAGAACTGTTCACTGAGTGCTGAAAACCAGAATAAACAGAAAACTAGAAATCGGGAAGTAATCATCATAGAAGTTGCAGATACAGCATCTTTGGAGTTCAGTCTGTTCTTATTGAAATTACAACAGGGATTTGGAAATGACAGCAGGAGCCAGATGTATATCTTGGGCCATGTTTTGCATATGCCGTAGCAACAGGAGCAGGAACATCTCATGAAACTCTCCAGGCGAACACGAGCACTAATGATATTTAGTGGCCCATTTTTTAGAACATGCTTTCACTGAAGCCACAAGCAGGCAGAGATACCCTGTACCTTTTGAAAAGGATAAATCCTGTGCTCATGAAAGTCAAGCAATTGCCTCACTGCAATCAAATTGGTCACATTTTAACACTTTTTTCTTCTCCATTGGACTTTGTGGTTTGCATTATTTTAGTTTTCCTGGTTTAAAGTGCTCACACTAATACCAGTTAATAACCATACAGATGCCTCCTGCTCTTTCTCATGACTTTATGTCACTAACAAACCCCTCTGTGAAAAGAATTAATCATTTTTCTTTTAAGACTTGGCTTCGGAATCTTATGACTCATTCAAGAAAAGCAACTGTAGCCTTAGGGACTTGCAGCCCCAAATCCTTCATGGTCAGTACTGCAGGGCTGTAATTTCTCTAAAGTACAAGCTACTTCAACATCTAAAGCCAGGACCTGCAAAAGGCAGACTAAACATTCATGATATGTGTAAATCCCCCACCTCTCCCAGATCACTTGTAGGCAGACACTTCAATGAAGATCAGAACAGAAACAGTAATTCATGTACAAGAAAAATAAAACACTCTGCATTACATGTCTGCTACAATATTATTTTTTTTTCACTTAGCACAGATATAAGCTGACAGACCTTCAAGCCCTGAAGACTGCTTCCAACAGACTTCATCCTTGACCTGCAAGGATCAACTTAAAGACACACTAGATTAGTTTATACTATAGGCTTATTCTGCCTTTGTTTTCACAAATGAGAAAAAAATATTTGCCTGCTGAGATATAAGGTATACAGCTGATCACAAAAATAGGTCAGTGCCTGCATAAAATGGCCACTTTCAGCCACTACTGTTCTGGCCTGTAATCTCTGAACTGGATGCTAAAGGCTCTAGGACTTTCTAAGCAACTTCAACAATCACTAATTTCTTTCATGAAGCTGGTGACTGAATTGTCCTGTACACAGTTTTAATCTAAGAAAAGTCCTACTTTCAACTTGAGGCTTTTAGGTTGTAAGCAGTTCTTTACTTGCATTTTAGAAAAAGAAAAAAAAGAAATGCATACAATATCCCTAATTATGATATCCTGGCTGATTCTCAGTTCTAATTAGAGATTGATCCAATCCGTACTTGTGCATTACAAATATCTTACCATACTGAACTTTGACCATCTGGCTCAGCGTCGGCACTTTTTGATGAGGGCCAAACACTACTGTGTTTTTGGAAAGCTTGGATTCAAATTCACATCTAAATTTAACAGCATCGGCTTCTCATGTACGAATAACAACAGGACCATAGAGACCAAGAAACAGACACAGATCATGAAGCACTGGTGCCTATGCTGGCAACCCAGATCGACAATGATTTCTATTTCTACAGTGACTTACTTTTTCTGCTTGGATATAGGTATTAAGAAAAGAAAAAAAAAAAAATCAACAGTGGGTTATACATGTTTTTTTGAAATTTTAAGTCCCCTGGTGAAGCCGAATTTCAGTGGTTCACCTGAATCTACTCCAGTAGAAATGAGTGATTATGTACCAGTGAGTGCAACAGAAGCCCTTACTACTACTGAGTGGAGGAGGTAGGCTGAATTCGGAGGGACCAGATGACCCACTGAAACTCTGTCACTAGGACTGTTACTGAACTGTCACAGTAGAAACCCTGAAATCACATTTAAAAGAGAACAAGTAAGTGCAGCCCACTTAAATCGTCACTTCTTTCTTAGCACACAAACCATCTGACGCAGCAGACAGAGCATCAGTACCAACACTCCAAAGCTAAAGGCCCAAAGTGCTACTATGTCTGCTAAAAGTTAAGAAATATGTGCTGTGATGGTGCTGCTATAAAATAACTATGAAGTCCTACAGGATCAACACAAAATAAGCAGCACTATGCAATGGGTAAGTCACCTGCAGCACTGACAGTTACTACGTTTCAGGCAAGTAATAAGGTACCTCTGCCTGGATGCACGCACATGAAGCTATATAAGTAACTAAACATTTCATTTCTTCAACAACAAAATGATCTATTACAGACTGGATAAGCTCTGCCAAGATGGTCAACAACGCGCAGAGTGCCCTACACCATCCGGCCAGCTGGCACGCCACATTCAACCCTGGCACCAGGTCCCGAGGGGTGAAGCCCACCAGTGTCAGAAGAGAGGTCCAGTGCACAACCCAGCCACCAAAAGGCACTATCAGCATGAGCACAGGGTTTGGGCCATCCTGGAAGGCAAGAAAAGCACAGAGAACTATGTAGACATACGGAAATATATGGAAGCATGGAGGAGTATGGGAATGTATGGAGAATGCGGAAAGGCAGGACCAGAGTTTGGAGAAGAGGAGAAAGATGAACTGTCAAGTTGAAATCAAGGAGGAGGACACAATGAGCCTCAGGTTGTGCCAGGGGAGGTTTAGACTGGATATTAAGAAAAATTTTTACACTGAAGGGTTATTAAGCATTGGAACAGGCTACCCAGGGAAGTGGTTGAGTCACCATCCCTGGAGGTATTTAAAAGATGGGTAGACATAATGCTTAGAGATATGGTTTAGTGGTGGTTTTGTCAGTGTTACGTTGCTGATTGGACTAGATGACCTGAAAGGTTCCTTCCAACCTAGGCAATTCTAAGATTCTAAGATTCTATGAGGGCGAGTTTCAAAACAGCTGGAAACAGTGCATTAAAACCATACAGAAGTTCATAGTTCCTGGCAGATGGGTTAAAAGTATCAACACGCAAATCTCTCTTTTAACACTGCAAATCAACCACTTTAAAATATACATCAGTACAAAGCCTTGGTATTTTAACTCAGGAGGAACCCTATTAATCATTGGACATATTAGTGAGCAATTTGCTGATGACACTTCACTTCTAATTACATGAATTTGCCATAGAGCTCTCACACAGAGAGCAGCAGTGCCCTCACAAACAAGAAGCAGCAGTTCAAACTAGGCAGCTCAAGGATTCTCACTGTATTGATAACTTTAGACAAACACCAAAAGTATTTTGTACCCTGACAGAAAAATTATTGGGTTTGGAATTTCTGGCAACTGAAAGGGCTTGTTTTGGCTTTGCTTCAGCAATTTTAAAGCATTTTTTTTTTTAAAGATAGGAACAAGAAGTCATGTCAACTTTGCGAAACTTAGAACTTCGCTTTAAAAATGCTGAAACAAAGTTACTCAGTTTTTTTTCCAAAAAAGTTATCACTTCTTGTCCTGCAGAACAACCTGGTGCCCACATTGGCATTTTTTGCTGCATCAGACTTCTGCAGAGGCTTAGTGTGCCTCCTGCAGTCAGAGGCTCATTGCTGACTTAAATGGGACTGATCCATAATGGATTAGACCCTGGAGATAACTTCAATATTCAAGTTTGCTAACACTGGTGAACTAATGCAGGGTACGGAAGTTTAAAGTCTCCCCCCACAGTCAGTTTAACTTTGGGAGGTTAAATTCAGAACAAAGATAAAAGACCACTTTAATCACAATGAAACGCTTGACTTCATACCACTGACCTTGTTGAAGAGTCATGCACATCCCTCACTGCAATGTTTTATGTAAACATATTTGTTAACAAATTGAAACAGACCACAAGGAAAATTATTTGCCATACGGTGCTCTGACAAATCAGCTGATGAAGCATATGGATTCAGTCTTCCTACTTCTGTGTTATCTCCCTGACTGCTTCAATCTGAGCGTTACAAGTGGCCCCAGATACCCCATTCATCCTATTAAAGTAAAACAAACATCTACTAACCAATTCTCTCTACATCCCTCCTCAGCTCCTAATGCACTTGGTGAGATATTTGGTAATAACATTAGGAAGCAACGTTCTCTAGAGGAAGAATTACTTCAATTAAACTATTTGTTCTTTTAATTACTGCAATTCCTAGCAAAACGCTAACACGGAACAGAAAACACATATCAGTAAAGCCCACTTTGTGCAACACACTGGCATTTTGCCAGTAATGTGAAAACTGCCCTTAATCTGAGTACAAAATCATTTGTATCCATTTCATCTCTTATTGCAACCTACGAGTGCTGTAGAGAGTAATGCTGAAACATTCTATACGATTACAGCAAAATGAAATACTGCACCGAATTAAACACGCACAACACTTTATCCACTTGCCCTTTTTATCTACACTGACAGATCCAAAAGATGTGTTTGATTTCCTGACAATAAAATCAAGGTGGCACAAGAAGGCAGCTTGATGAGGTTCCACTTTGTTCTGCTTTTAAGAAAAGATGTCTTCAATTAGGATGGGATTTCTCCGATATGATATAAATATGCTTTTAAGCCATAACTAACTATATAATCATAGAATACCAGGTTGCAAGGGACTATAATGATCCAATTCTATACAGAGCTACAGTAATATATCTTGAACTTAAAACATGTTAATAGCTCAGTTTAAGTGGGGGGAGGGGAAATAATGGGAAAGAAAGGAATTAACATTTAGTTGGCCTTTTTTTAAACAGAGAAGAAAATGCAAATCAAAAGCTGTCTCTAAAGACTAGCTAATCCTTTGTGTATTAAGAGAACCATATGAGCCCGTGCCAGCTAAAAACAAACAGACAAGTTACAAATAGGACTTCACATTTAACTCTGAAGTCTGATTTTTGTGGATTTGGGTGTACTTAGTAACCAGACAAAAAAGATAAAATCATGTTCTGACTCTACGTATAATTTAGGGGTTTCTACTCCGCTTTCAGGGCTTGCTTATGTGATCAGCCTAAATGAGAATCAGTTAAAAGACGTTTCACCAAGTGCACAGAGTAAATTATTTCAAATAAAACCTGCCCATTGGCAGACTTCTAGCCTCACACAGTAACTATTTTTGATTGTAAAATGATGTTTGTTCAGCTCTGTATAAACAATTTATGAATCCACCTTTAAAGTAACACAACCTTTTCTCCCTGCACCAAGCTGACAGCAACGCAAAACCCCACACAACTCCGGAGCAGCAGGCTGAACTCTGCTTCCCCTCGGGCAGCGGCAGCATCGGCGATGATCTAGATACCAGCCCTTCATTACTGACAAGAACGTAATGAGAAAGGGGATGAGAGTGCAGGTCTTCTGCTGGAATAGAGCCACCAACTCACTTACTCAGAAACCAAGCGATGCGGACTAGGAGCATCCAGCGGGATGGAGCAAGGAAGCCTAAACTGTCATTCCTCTTTCTAAGGGTTACTGCCTCCCGGATGGTATGCTAGTGTCCTCTGGGGTGAATAGCGCAGGAAAAGGGGAGAGGGCAGGAGAGGGGTACGCAGCACAGCTATGAGGACATGCAGCTGCAGAAGTGAAAATCACAACCGGAAAAGGGGATGAGAGCTTCATAGTGGGGATGCCAGTGAGAAAATTACAGAACAGCTGGTTTGAATACATATTCAAGGCTAGGGCACAAGTACTTCCATAAATGAGTACACTACCTAGGATACCTAATGCTGGGTAACTGCTTAAAGTGAGTCAGTGCTTCAGGAAAGGATATAACATAACAGCAATGCTACAACTGAGCAGAACTTTTAATACAAGGCATTACGATCCTGCAGCTTTAGGTGTGGAAAAGCCTTTCCCAGGGATCACCAGATGGCACTATTCTTCCTTCGAATCGAGACTGTAACTGCTGTGCACATGAAATGCTGCCATCAATTTGGGAGGAAAAAGATCTTCATCCATGTTTTTTATATATCAGCCTAGTAGTCTCTCGCTGTTCGCATTCTTTCCAATGATCTTGAAAATCTTGTACAAACAACACAGAAATTACTGTATCTGGGGGAGGTGGAGGGAATCTCATAACATTTTGAACTAACCCTCATACTAAAATATTCCGTAGCAGAAGGATTACAGACATTTCTGCAGGAATGCAAAACTTCCCTGCAATACATATAGTGCTTGACAGCTGTATTAAGCAGAATTTCTTTCAGAGAAGTCAGTCAAACATACAAGGATAACATATACGTGCTCCTCTTCTCCTCATTTTTTATTCCTGTCTGCTACCAGAGCTGTTGAAGATGCTAAACTCCATCTACAATTGTGCAGTGTTTAGCATGAAAGTATTCCCTAAATTCGGTTGAAGATTATTGTACTTCTTTTTAAAATAAAGCTGCTGACACAAATAATAATGGGAAGAGAGAAAATGAAAGAATATTGCAAAAATTGCTAATAATGAAACATCAGCACAAACACACAAAAGACAGTGTTTACATGTGCATGTTGGTGTAAGCATGCTTTCTTTCAGTTTTTGTGATTTGCAAAAGGATGCAAAATATTCAGCAACACATTTGCAATTAGGTACAAGCTACAGAGGCTGTGGAAGCAAATCCAGAATACAGCTGATTTGGGATGGAAGTACAGAAGGGGCACATTCCAATTGAAGTCTCAAAACCCTTTCATCCTAGATAGGAAAGAGCGGTATTTCTTTCTTCTTGTTTGTTTGTTTGTTTGGGTTGGTTGGTTTGTCTGTTTTTGTTTAATCCACCAAAGGACTCATCTGCACACAAGACTCTACAAATTGATAAACTGAGGGGCAAATTAATCTGCAGAGTGACTCCTCTAGCTTCAGCAGGAGTCACAGCAGAACTGAAGTCTGCCTGCTGTGCTCACGAGCCGAACTCCCTCACAAAAGAGATTTTTGTTTTTCTCTAAGCAACTCTCCCCCCTTTCAGCTCCCTAGAAGTTGACAGGCTGCTTCCTGTTCCATGATCTGTGAATCACAATGCGAACGCCAATCGCTACTCCCCTGTGAAATTAAATTAGGTATCGGAGCACAGCATGAGCAGTAAGTTTCCCTAAGACGCCAGCCCTAAAGAAACTCTACTCTTTCTTCCCCCAGCTGAAGAATAGAGTTATGAAAGCGGGGTCAAGTTGGTTATTACTCTTCATACTCCACAACATCAACCAGTCTGCTCTGAGCCAGCTTGAAATAATTTCTCCACTTCCTAGTCAGGAATATAATGGTACCAAATTTAAAGAGTCCAATAATTCATTATATTTATTTGTGTGTTCTTCTGTAACCACTTAACACCATGTGAATTGCAGCAATGCTTAACATACACAGAATACCATGATAAATCACCAGAACTTAGTGCATGTCATACAGCTGGAAAATTGGTAAGACAAGGGTAAGCAATATTAACACATGGCTTATCAAGCAGGAAAGGGGAGTATGTGATGCTGCTTGTTTCATGCCTTTCAATAGCACTTTGTTAAGCCATAAAATATTCACACTTGGAAAGATCACAGGGTTATGTTGCCCCATATTTTTTTTCAGACAGATGGCCCTTGGTAACTCAACGCATATCTTTGTCACTGCACTGTACTCTGAGCAAGGAGGCACCACAGGGGCACATATTAAAGCTGAAATTCGTAGAAAATAAAATAGTAATGTAATAAAAGCTGGTTTGTGAGCCAAGATTATCGCTCATTCTGGAGACTATGGTAATCTCATTTGATATTTGGTAATCTATATGAGATTTAGGGAATTTTAGTTTTAAATTGCGATGTAGGAGTGAAAACCAGACTACTTAGTCTCCTTTCTTCTTCTCTTATTCACCACAGAGCCCATTTGCTCCAGCCAAGGTACCTTCTTGCATTTCCTTCAGGGAAAAATAAAAAGTGTCCCCACCTTTCATTCTCAGACAGAAATGCATTTTTCCTCCCTTTGACCCGAGAAACTAGTCCAAGGACCAGCTTCATAACCTGCAAGAAGCAGAAGGCTTCCACTGCCTCATGCTCCCCAAGATTAAGTCTGCCTTTTCCTTCTCCAGGATCCATGTAGTCCCCTGCGGACTTTGAAGGTTCATCCAGGATCACTTCTCCAAGGTCTCAGACCACTGAAAAACTAATCACAAGTTCTTTCTCTTCTGGGTAAGCTGCCAGACAAGGACTACTGTCAGAGTTACCACGTCAGTAAGAGATTGTTCTCGCCTTCAAGTATTGCCATGTCCCCTGCCCAGCTGCTGTGGGGATGGTTCAAACGCAGCAAAGTAAATTGGTTTAATCTTGTGCATCTGGTACTGAGTTCCCAGTCATCTGTTCAGGGGTATAAAGGGACTACGTTCCATTTCGATGCATCGATCACATCACAGTCCAGCTCCAATGTTAGAGCCTGAAAGCTTCAAAATCTAAACCCAGATAGCTCCCCTTCTCTGCTAATGTTTATCACAGTGTTGGACTTGCATATTTGTTCCGCAAACTACTGTGTCACCTCTATCCGAGAGACTGTAAGTAACCTTCTCAGAGCTAAGCCCTAGGTCTGTTTATTGCCCTACGTTTGCAAAAGTATTCTTTTGCCATTTAAAAAAAAAACCCAAAAAAAACCAAATCGGAAAACCTCTGCAAAGCACAACCGTCTGGAGGCTTTTAATATTTGGTAGCGAAATTAATGTGAAGCAAAACCTTCATCTACACATGCCGCTTATAGGATCCACTTAAGGTAACAACATCCCACAGAAGGCCCTCTGGGTCTCTGGAAGGTGCAGAGCGCTCTTTGCCTCTACAGTAAGCAAAAGCTTTAGACCACTTCTGGGAATGCAAATGAATGGGATCCACGTGACCCCAGTAATAAAAGGCTCCTGTCTCTTTGCAAAGCATTGAAATGCCATCTGGCAATTTTGTTGACGTCAGCAGGCACAGAAAAACAACCACCACCTCCCCCAAAAAAGCAAAAGCCTTGGGCTGGAGGGGGAGGAATGCAGCCTTCCACCGTGCGTGTGCACTTCAGGCTGGTGTTACTAAAAACCTGCAGCAGCGCTGTCAGCCCAGAGACCCGTAATCCTGTGGGAAGCAGCGCAGGCAAATGCGCCGCCTTCTCCCGCCCTTACCTATGCAGACCTCCTCGAGAAAAGGGGTCTCTCTCTTGCTCTCCTTAAGTTACTGAAGGTTTCCAAAATAGCTGCTTAAAAGTTTTCAGTTCTCTTAGGGAATGGTGCGAGCACACAGAGTAATGAAGAACACGGTGCACCTAATCCCTGATCTGGCAGAACGCAGCAGTCTGTCACCTTGTGGTACTCCCTCTCCATCGACAAGTCCCAAAGCACACAGAGAAGGCAACTGTAAGTTCTTGCCTCTCTTTTATACCACTGAGTGGCCACGGGTTCCCTTGCACCCCAGTTTCAGAGACCACTACTGAGCATCAGGCAACAAGCACTACATCTTCTCCATTATTTTGCCTTGTCACTCTGACAGGTTGCTGAAATTTTGCTACGCGAGGAGCAAATCTCTCAGTGTAGACTACAGGGAAAGACAGAAAACTTCCAGCAATACACCAGTAACTTTGCAGGGTATGGAAGATGCACCACTCATTTGGCTACTTTGACTAGATTTCTTGCATGTTGATCTGGAACATAATGAAAGAAATTCTGTACTATTTTAAGTAAAATCTCACACAAATATTTTCTGATGACAAGAGATAAATGACCTAAGATGCTGAACACATTATGTTCAAATCCTGCCGGGATAATATTATAAGCTGCAGCTACTAATTTTGTATTATATTTAATAGAAGGCGCAATATTGCCCCTAAGTATTACATGCCAATGGGCACAGAGAAATCCACAAATATTCATGTAAAATGCCAACATTTTAAGTTTGTAACGTCAGGTACCTTTTCCGTGATGAGCTAAAATAGTACTATCGTATTAAAGTACATTTTGCTGTTAGCAAAATCTTCAGTTATTTCTGATCTCTCTTAACAATTCACATAAAAATGCAAAGGGCAACAGTATACCACCCTAAAACAAACATTCAAAGGATGGATGTGTCCTCCAGGCACCACATTCACACCCTGAAGTGAGGAGCTTCTGGGTTACTTTTAATAAAGGATGAGAAATTTTATAGTAGCTTTGTGAAAGAAACTAAATTCCCTCAATACTATTTCTCAAAAGATTAGTACCCAGAACCACGCAAGATGGGCAACGATGAGGAGGGAGGGATGGGGGGAGGAGGCTGACCTGCCATCGAGGGCCACATACGATACATGCTCTAAACTGTCTCACTGAAGTGGTATAACATAAAGCATATTCCTAAAGCTCTACAGGATCAAGGTCTCACTGACTGACGCATGCAAACCTGCTTGAAGTAATAGTCCTTTTTCTCTCCCCTGCTCACTCCCCACGCTTTCTTGCTCCTTCACCGCATCTCCTCTTACTGAATGAAACGGAGGCACTTTTGCTTACAAAACTGCTCTTTGAATTCCTAATCTCTGCCTCAGTGCAATTTTTTAACAGCAAGTCAAAGCAGCACTGTGTAAATAACTGCAATGAGACAGCTCTGCCTGGAAACTGGAAAGTTTTCCTTGCTCACATCTTAAGCTTGAAAGCCTATGCTCAATTCAATTAAGAAAATTTATGGGTAATTCCACAGTTTCTCCCCAAATCCTTATGTTCTCAGGCAGCCAACCCAGAAATGAACAAAACCCCCAACAACTGACTACTTTCTGCTGGCACATGGGCAATTATGAAGAAAGTGTGTATTTAATTGAGTTAGTCGTAAATCCTGACACAGGAATGAATCAGAGGATGGAGAAAAGAAACAGCCATTTCCCTGCTGCCATTTCAGATATAATCACTGCTGCTTAACATTTCTTTATTGACTTCATAAAATACATAAACAACAAGACCATCCTTCCATAATTTTATGGATATTAAGCCTCCACTTGAAGCTGTAGGAGAATAAACTTAAAGCTACAAAGGTGACAGACAAGACAGATTTTCCAAATTCTCCTCCTATCTCTCTGTCTCTCAGGTCTGCATCACGTCACGTCTGTTTTAAATATAAACAATTTTCAGACTTCACAACTAAATCCCACTCAGTATTTCTGCTTAGAGCAATCTCCAGTAGAGCTTACGTTCAGCAATAAATACAAATTTTCCATGCCGCCTTTCACTGGTGCCAGGCTAATACTTCAATGAACCCATGAGAAGTACAACCCCTGTACGTAAATGGTCATCCAGAGGACTGTCTTATCTTTGAAAGCAGCAAGAAGCCTCTCCATCCTTTCCAATCTTTCACTCAAAGAAAGCCAGCCTCACCGTGTCCATACGACAAGTGAGTGAGTTTCCCCTTCTGAAGCTGTTGCAGATGCTGGAGGTCCTCAGCTAAGACAAGAAACGGCTGTCGTGACACTTCCCAAGAAATCCTCAGAAGCTCCACTCTAACGAAGTTTCAGCTTCTAATTAACACAAAGTCCAGACAGATAGCCAAAATTCGGGATTCTGAAATGAATCTCGTTTTCAAGGTTTGTGAGGATTATTCAGACACTGACATTCCCTGTAATATGGATACGTTAAATGTAACTTATTCAAAGGCAGCCCATCACTTTGACAACAGTAAGTAGTGTGAGAGGAAACCAGTGCCACTTGCAGATTCTCCGCTACAAATATTTATTTATTCTTGTAAAGATAGCAATCCCTATTGCTATCTCCTGTTTTCCAGTTGCACTGTTCTGCTTTCCAAACAAGTTATCTCTCTCTCTAATCAATGCTATACCTTGCCCTGTCAGGCGCACCTGAAACTTTATTCGGGCTAATTCATCTACTGTTCCAACTACAGCAATACGCAAAACTAGTGGCCCCCTCCTGTGAAGTAAATACTCAGGCCTCGAGAAAGTCACTTGCCCCTTCACTGCCCTCCCAGAGTGGCTGCTCCCTTTTGGAAATCCTTCCATATTTCAGTCTGGAGACTAGAGTCGAGCAAACGGAGTTACAGTTCAGCCATTACCGGAATAAATCCATCACAGAGGGTTGACAGATGACTGGCTGCCCTGAAGGACTTCTCTAAGCCAGGAGGCCTCACAAGTAGTAATTTAGTTGATCTGCTGATAACGACATACAAATGCAGACCAATTTTGCATTAATTGCTTTAATTTCTTGCATAGCCCCCTGTGTGCGTGAGGTCACACAAGTCAGGCCTTGTTTTACCTGTATTTGTTCAATTCTTGCAAACTCGGAATCATTACCTTAATTGAAGTTATGGTAAACTGAAAGGCCTTTAAGAACGTTTTCAGACTCCTGAATTTAATACTGAGTTGTTCATCAAAAAATTAATATAAACCCAAGGACATCCATGTGGTCATGCCATTTGAGACTATTCCTCTCTCCCTAACCCTGTGCCAACCTCTTGCCGAGAGCTCTGCGTTTCCCAATTCACAGCTGATAGCACCGTAAACACCTCTGGCAGTGGAAAGAATGTGGCCTTGACACAATCCGGGCAGCCACTGCAGACCCAGCAAGGGAAGGTAAAATATGGAAATCCTGACCTCATGCACTGGCGGCTGAAACGCTCGCAAGGTCCCCTTTTATCACACTCGTGAAGCAGAGAGCACCATGCTTATCAAGTGTGTGCAAGGGTCCCACAGAGCCCTCGCTGGCTTCCTCCAAAGGCTGCGCATCCTCATGTGAGGGCAGTTTCACAGTTTTACGACACCACTATAAATCACAGTCAGAAACTCAACCAAAGGTATACAATGCAGATGCTGTGCTCATATTTTTACAGGCTATTAACAAACAAGCTAAGTAAACCTTTCCACTAGACTAGAAGTGCAAAAATGTTAATATCCTGAGAAGAATAAAAATGACAGAGGCTCCAAATAAAATCTTTGTATGAGGGTGAAGAACAGTAAGAAATTACAGGTTATTTGGTTGCATTACTGACATAATAGCCATGCGATGTTGTGGATCACCGAGGGAGTATGACCTTAGGCTCTCCAAAAAGATGCCAAAGAGGACAAAACAAGTAACACAGGTTCCAATCCAGCAAGTTTTTTAAAGCAGGTGTTTACTTCATTACTGAGTTAATTTGTAATGGTATTAACAAATTTGGTTCTCATGCTAAGGTCCTTTAACACCTTTATAGCAGCCTTCAGAACCTAAGCATGGGTGTGTACAATTATTTTTTTTCCAGAGAACACACTTTTGACTGCCTACAGTGTACCTCAATAAGGTAAGTAACTAAAACCTTGCTTTAGCCACATTTTCACTATGACCACGGCGAGAGAGAACCGCTTTCAAGGTTAATAGGAAACGACCAAGGAGCCACGTGCAGACTTCAAACTATAACTGTGGTTACAGTCAAATATCTCACCAAATCAGGGCCACTGCAAATAAGAGCTCCGTCAGTGCATCCAATGTTAGCTTAGGTAGAAACACTATGAACTTAGAGCTGAGCTTTGCCGTTACCACTTTAACTTTCCACTTTTATCAAGACAAAATTATTTCTGACAAAGGGTAGCTAATTCATATTTGTGAACTTTTTGCTAACCCCCGCATTCTCTGCTGTGCTAGCCAATCTAGCACATACATCATTGTGAAGAGTTTTAAATTTAACTTACCACTGCGTTAAAGTCTTTAGCATGGAGCAACATGACAAATTTTACCAACACTTATTAAAAATAAAAAAAAAAGAAAGGAGCAAGCCATAAATAAAATAAAGCACTGGTGAAGCCTGGAATGCAATGAATACATCTGCACTTACAGCAATGGCCAAACCATAGTGCTTTATCATAGAAAAGTAGCTTGAAATAACTTTTCAGTGTATTTGATATATGATATTGCTTTTTTAAAACCAAGACTAGTGCAAGTTTGGGGACTTCAAAGAGAAGCTGTTTCCGGTGGGAGGTTTATTTTGTTACGAGCTTGACATACTGTAGCTGTGACACTGAGCAGAGTTGCAATGTCAGGGTTCGGAAAGTTCACCCGCACTCTAATGACAGGAGATCACATGAGCCTGACTGCAGAAAATGTCACGGGTGGGGGGGTTCTTCCAAAGTTTAATTTCCCAAGCAGTTTATCTTGCACAGATTGCACCCCCCCATACTCAAATCTCAACACAGAATGAGGGCTGAAGCGAATGTTTGAATTTCTTTCTGTCTGGTGTATAATAAATCTAATTCATGTAAGGCAGTTTTGGCACTATGCTATGTATTTGCACATTTCTGTTGGCTTAAGTCACACTTTCTGTTAGGAAAGCTGTTCAGAAAAGGTTTATTTCCTCCACTCTTATAAATTGTTGGCATAAACAACCATTCAAAAATTTAACCTCAGTTATTTGGCATTCTAATAATTTACATTGAAGCCCACAAACTCGGGTTTCTTGTTAAAATCAGTGTGTGAATTTAAGTGTATTAACCTTCAAAATATTTAAATTCAAGTTAAGAGAATAAGAAGGGGGTGGAAGACACCTGACAGCTACGCTGCTGTCTCACTAGAGAGTAGCATGGGATAACTCGCACAGATGAATCTTGAATGAGGAGGAAGATGAGAAGGGGAGATACCATTTTTTTTTCCTCTTCCATTTCTATCCAGGCTCCTCTGCAAAACAGTGTTCCCGCCCCAGCACTACGTCCTTCTTGGTCTTGGTTCCTTTCTGCTTCAGCTATTTTTTTATTTTTTGGGGGGGAAGCTCCACAAATAGCACAAACGTTTTAAAAAACAAGCTACACAGTAACTTCAAAGATGAGCGCAGTCAGGCGGGGCAAAGGATTCGATATGAAACACCAGAGTACTTCGACAGTGGCACAGATTCACCTGAGTCATGCCTGTTGGGTGCCGCAATATCTCCAGTCTGAAAATGAGGAGATGAATAAAACATGCATTCAGTCACTGACTCATACGCATGCAAGCACACAAACTCTTTGGCAGTTCTCCCCCTCTGAAATAATGCAGGGGAAAAAAAATAAATCCAAACAAACAACATAAGGAAAATGATTTCGTCCTTTGCAAATTCTGTTATGGTAAAGAAGATTTATATACAAGAAAAATATTTGTGTGTGCATCTGGAACTGAGTTTTTTGAGAAAAGTACTGAAGCACTAAGTGTTTTGTGTCTTCATTTACCTAAAACTTGATTAGCACATTGACATGCAAAACACAGACACTTTCCAAAAAGGGTTACAACACATCTACCATGGGAAAAGGAGCAGTGCCAAAACAACATCATACCATTCCTAGTTTGCTACAAACTCAGTAACTCTGGTCAGTGAAGAGGTCCTTAAACGATTTTCCTGACATCTTCGCTGCGTCATCTGAGACTGGTAAATCAAAGGCAGCTTGCTTTCTGCTCCCACAGCTTCATCGGTGATCAACACTCTGCAGCTGGCTACGGAGGCAGCGCTGGTAATAGTTTACAGGCAGGATTAAATCTGGTTCGCTTGTTCAGAGGACTTTTCTGTGTCCACGCAAGAGAAAGCAGAAGGAGAAAGCAGGCCAGTTGGGTCAGCAGTGCTTTTCAAGGACATGAGCTGCACAATAATCTAGGGCTGACGAAAAGCAATCCATCCAGTGCAGTTTTCTGCACAGAATGTTTACAGATGTGGAGTTTCCACATCATACGGTACTGAACTATTTTGTTACAGCGCAAAGGCAAGACACTTTGATCTCAAGCAAGAGGGAAAGTGTTTATGTCAATCAGGACTAGGATGCTGGAGGCGCTGGGGCAGGTCTACTCTCCTGAGCGAACTTGCCGCTGCCTCCCCTCGTCTCCCTGCTACCCCGGCTGCTCAGGGGCTCACACAAGCGCTTTGTTCTTGATGCGGCACAACAGAAATAGCCTCGTCTCTCTGTAACTTGAGGCCTCTGCACTTACCCTGCCAAATTCTGCTGCTTTTTTTTTGGTTTTTTTTGGTTTCAGCCGTGTTGGGGTGGGGGGTTTTTGTTTGTTTTTGAGATGAAATTTGCTCTATCTTCTCTGAACTATATCCACTGCTCCTGGTGTCTCCCTCACATGAAAATAGTTGAATCTTAGTAATCTTTTTCCAACTGTCTCAGGGACTGGGGGGGGCAGAAAACAAAACAAAAAAGGCAAGTAAATAGTTGAGCAATTACGGATAGTCAAGGCCACTGACACTTGCCATAAAACACAGATGCTGTGTTTAACTGCAATACTTACGGAGCGATGTAGCATGGTACAGGGATACCAAAGCTAACCAGGAAAGATCTCTCAGTGACTAGAAGCAGACAAGCCAGGTGAGTTGAGAAATAGGACAATGTTATTGAGAATATCTGCCAGCTTCAGTACAGGATGAACTGTTCCCAATATCAAAGCTATCTTGCCTGTATCTACACATCAGTGTCCTGTCAAAATCAATGGTCTTCCCAAAACAGGTTGACTTTGATAAGTTAGGAAAGAACAAAGATGCCACAGTATAAGAAGCCTTTAGTTTTACAATTACTAGTGTGCCAGCTCAATTCGAAGACATTTGTTTTGCATCTTCTCCCCTATATTCTGTAGTTACATTCACCATGAAATTTTACACTGTTTGGAAGTCTTAAAAAAACAAACAAACAAACAAACAAAAAACCAAAAAAACAAAACCACACACACACCAAAATCCCACAAACCCACACCCAAAACTCAAGCAGTGACTAGGCACCATCACTTGTAGGTAGGCTAAGCAAATCAGAGGTGGAAGAGATCAAAATAGAGGCCGAAGAACAGATTCTTCTGTACCGCATCTATTCTATGCAGGAAACCTTTCCAACACCCTCTGCCAACTCCCGCAAAAACCAACACACACCACAATGGCAGTGGATGTCTAAGCATTCAGAACCTTTGTCAGATCACAAACTCTCTTTGAAAAGTTTAAAAATATTTCACTCCAATTTCTAATAAAATAATTTAGATATGAAGACTTATACTATATCCAATATATCCAATTCTGAGCTCACATGGCGTCCAACAGCATGTAAGCAGCAGGAAAGATGGCATCTGTTTTGAAATCTATTTTGCCTCTTTGCTGTGGTCACACGCCCCTTTTTTTCTTTTTAATGTTAATGTAATTGTATTAATTTTATGAACAAAACAGACAGAGGGAAGGTGATCTAATTTCAGTGGGAATGTCAAAGGAAATTTATATCTGCTGTGGCAGCTACTAATGATGTGTCTCTATCAAAGAACAGAAATGTATTCTTTCATTTGTCCTCCTGCTGGGAAGTGCAAAACTTCTTCCAAAAGGCCTATGATCCTCTTCTTTAGTTTGTGTATTTTACATGAATGCTAAGTATATTATTCATTTTTGCACTCAATCAGGGAAGTAATCAGGAGAATAATTACAGATACATCCTAATCCACAATTAATGAGCACTCTTGGAAGTAGCGTATGCTCCTACCTATGTCAACAAACTCTAACATAGAGCAACCAAAAAAATTAACCAAAGAGGCTAAGAAATGCTCTAGTCTCAACAAAGTATTCTTGGCTAGAAACATCATCAGTTATTTATAACAGTCTAATAGATACAAAATGTCTGGCTATCACCTTCTCTTTTTATACATCGGCAGTGTTTTACAGAAAAAAAAAAAAGCTAATAATGTGGTACTCCTCTTCCCGTCCATCCTTCAGAAGTCTTCTACTGAAACAGTTGAAACCTCTTGGCCACTCTTAACCAAGTCTGACAGCAAAATAAAAGCCAAATGTATTTCAATTCTGGCAAGACTCCTTTACACGACCATCAGTTTTGATGAGAGATAATGTTTGGTGTGACTTCCAAAGTGAAGAGGGAAAGGCTTCTATACGAGGTCAGCAGTTACCCGCCCTGGCCAGCCAGTCCCTACCCTCTGTTGCCCAGCTAATTCTTAGTGGATTTACAGTAGTGATAGGGATTAGGGAATTGGGGTGTATATAGGATGTAAAACATAAATTACTGACTAATTACGTTTAATTAGATTTTCTGCCTGTAGAGCAACCCATTTAGGTTAAGCTGTAATTGCAAGCCGTCTAAACCTAAATGATTACATTTACACTAGGAGTGCTGCCTAGCTGCTCTCCTTCATCAGTACTCACTCCATGCTCTAAAAGGAAACAGTTCTTTCCTAGGACGAGTACTTTCTGCCTTGCCTTCTAAAAGGTAATAAAATGATTCAATCAACAGAAAATGAACCACTTAAAAAAAATTACAAAACTCACTACTCCTCAGAAAACTCCTCAAACTAAGAAAGGAGTCATGCGACTAGCTGTAAAGCCAGAAGACCTGGAGCTGCAGACCTATGTGCACTTCTCCACAGGACTGATTATCAGGGAGGAAACAACAAACAAGAATTTGTTTTAAAATCATGCAGTGCAGACATGTTTCATGGTCAGGAAGTAATTTCCAGAGCTGAAAATACAGGCTCTGCACAGATGCCGCTTCTGCTTTCTCCATGGCCCGTCCTGGAACCAAACAACCAAGCACAACACGCACCCAAGCTGTAATTGGTTCTCCAGAGCAGATTTGTGTTATATATCAGATCCAAATAATAAACAACGGAAATAAGATTTTTGTAAGAAAGACATGACGCATTTCCTCATGTTTTAAAATATTTTTTGCATTATATAAGATGGCTTTTTCAATGCAGCACACACGCACATCCCTACACATACAGTCTATCCATACACCTATGGAAAATATATTATTTAAAAATCATTCACAAAAAGTGCAAATCTGAAGAAACTCCAGCTTAACAGCAGAGCAGAAAAAAAGCTGCACCGAACTGCTAGATTCGTCCCACAATATCTGACAACCCACGCATCTGAGAAAGGGATGGGATCTAACACCTTTTCTTAGATACATAAAGTATATGTTATGGGCTGTCAGGATATGAGGTCATCTGACGTCACAAGCATAAAGTGCTGTCACTCGCTTGCTGAGTCTCTGCGAGAAATGCCTTGGAAGATGTCTGCTGAAAGAAGAACTTCGCATCTGACATCACCAGCTCCCAAATCACCACACACAGCTTGGTGGGAAACACTTCCTAATGTAGGTTCCCAACTTGTTTTGGGTTACAAGGCACTGTAATTATATCACTGCAGTCATGATTTGTGCCATTCACCAGCCAAGAATTGAAAGTGCCCGATTTCTCAGTCACCGCCTTTCCCTTTATGCACTAGACAGAGAGAACAAAGTACATCCTAGCAAAGCAACAGGGTAAGTTCCTGATTACAAGACTGACACCGAAATTGTAATAAGAAAATTAAATGAATTAATGCAATTCTTGATTGCATTTAAGCAGTAGATTCCTCTTTAACTGCTCCAATACATCAGGTAATCTAAGGGACAGACCGACAATTTACTCCATCTCTACAACTATTTGCCCTGAAGAAGACTTCTGTTTTTCTGTCCCTTTGTGCAAGATGGAATAGTCCTCCTGCCTTTTTCTTCAACTATTTTTTTCATGCAATTAAACGAAATACAACTTTGGGGGGAAAAGGGCCATGAAAACTGAGTTCTTGCTCTCTAGAACTAGAATTCTTCCTGCTCCATTTTTCTCTGGAATCAAATTACAAAACGTGAACGTGGCAAGCACAATGCTATTTTCTTTTGCAGTTTTGCCAACTTTATATCCCTTTTCTATATGCTAATTATCATACACATATATCTATCTATCTATCTCATAATTTAAGAGTTCTTGTTCTTAAAATGTCCAAGAATGTTATCACTGTTCACCATTCACACCTTACACAAATGATTCACTAAATGCATTTTGCTCAACCTCTGCTTTGCTCTTTGCTCATCATACACACCACACATGGCAAGTTAACCTGCCAGTCTGGACCACGCATTTCTATTATTAGTCCCTCAAGAACTCAACCTGTATGCAGCTGAATGACACCCACTTCTACCACGACAGTCCTCCAGACAGCAGAGACAGACTCAGGGTGAGTCCCTCATCCTCTTCCCCACTGCCATCACACACAATGTTTTTTTTCACGGTTGCGGTGCTTCTGTTACCTGCATCAGAAACTGTTAGTCTGGATGCTGCTGCTGAGGAAATGGGTGACAAAAAATCTCAGGAATTACCTATAAGGATGTGTCAAGCGTGGGCCGCAGAGAGATAATTTTTTGAGTTTCTCAAAGGCTGGGTCAGTCTTTGGAAATATCACAATTAATTTTCCTATCAGTGACGCTTTACAAGAAGTACAGTCAGCAAATGACATATGCTGACGACAGCATTCAAAGACACTTCCCATACAACAGAGAACTGAGACATCATAACAAAAAACTGGATGGGAGGTGGAGTGACAGAAATGGATGAAATTCAGTAACGCAGCTAAAGACTATAGCACTGGGGACTAGCAATAAGAGCTTTCAATCAGCCCAAAATAAAAAATTCTCCATTTTAGATGACCGAGATCGTGTTCGCTATTCAAGAACAAATACAAGTTATTGATGCGATGCAGTCACAAGAAAACATAATACTTCGATAAAGCAGGAAAAGCCTTTTCACTAGGCACAGGGAAGTTTTTTAACATTGAACAAATCGCAGATTAGATGTCTCTTGGAATCCCACACAGAGGAAAATCATTATGCTCTGAACTTGAACTAAATGGCTTGTGCTTTACAAGAAGATTAAAAACCAGATTTATACCTGATCTATGTTCTTTACTTTAATCAGATACCTCGGTGGACTCTAATTTATATCCAATTTATGAAGAAAGCTGAATTCTACTTAAGTGCAACAAATGCAGAAAAGAGCCATTAGGATAGGACAAGAAGAAACAGCCTCAAGTTGTGCCAGGGAGGTTTAGATTGGACATTATGAAAAATTTCTTCACCAAAAAGGGCTATCAAGCATTGGAACAGGCTGCCCAGGGAAGTGGTTGGGTCACCATCCCTGAAAGTATTTAAAAGACGTGGAGAAGTTGCACTTAGGGACATGGTTTAGTGATGAACTTGTCAGTGTTAGGTTTACGGTTGGACTCAATGATCTTAAAGGTCTTTTCCAACCTAATGATTCTAAGAATCTATGAAGGAAAAAAATAACCTACGGGCAGACTAGAAAAAGCAAACCCTATCTAATGTAGCAGACTGATGGCTGACAGGGGATGTGATTGCTTTTTAAAATACTTTAGAGAGGAGGCTGGTTTATGCTGCAATGTTGGGCATATGGGCAATGTTGGGCAATGTTGGGCTGTAACAAATGGGATGGATATAAGTATAGGTAGGAAATTCATAAAATCATAGAATGTTTTGGGTTGGAAGGGACCTTAAAGATCATTTAGCTCCAACCCCCCCTGCCTGGGCCAGGGACAACTCCCACTAGACCACGTTACTCAAAGCCCCATCCAGCCTGGCCTTGAACACTTCCAGGGATGGGGCATCCACAGCTTCTCTGGACAACGTGTTCCAGTGCTTCACCACCTTCACAGGAAAGAATTTCTTCCTAATATCTGATCTAAATCTCCCCTCTTTCAGTTTAAAACCATTACCCCTTGTACTATCATTACAGTCCCTGACAAAGAGTCCCTCCCCATCTTTCCTGTAGGCCACCTTTCGGTACCAGAGGGCTGCTATAAGGTGTCCGTGAAGTCTTCTCTTCTCCAGGCTGAACAACCCCAACTCTCTCAGCCTGTCTTCATTGCATAGGTGCTCCAGCCCTCTGATCATCTTCGTGGCCCTCCTCTAGACTCATTCCAACAGTGTTTATTTGATTAAAAAACTGTTCTTTACTACTAAAGAAGAATTTGGGGAGGGGAAAAAAAAAAGTGAAGAGTAAGATAGAGCTTGGATTAGGTTTATGAAAGGATTATATTGCGGTTTTTTGCTAGCAGGAGGCAGCACTGGAAGAATTGTCCTTGCTTATTAACTTAAATGCAAATACTGCTAATTCCCTCCTCCTCCTTCCTTCTACAGCGCATCAAATATCGAGCATGGAAAAAGTCTTGTCTCTTGCAGCCAGAAAGCTAGGACGGGCGAAGACCAGCAAGAGTTTTGCCTGTGGCCTCAAAACTTAAACCACAGAATCAAGAAGTGGACAGCAGGAGGCAAATGCTGACGTCAAGTTCTCACAACACATTCATCCACGTTAAATAATTGAGAAGTCTTCTGACAATTTCTGAGCCCAGAAGGCAAATCTGCATGCAGCAATAGCAGCTGTAAGAGATGAATTCACTGACACAGGACAGGGCAGTTTTCTGCCAAGTTTCATTTTGAAAACTGGGTACGCAGCAAGTGCTCTGGCATCCTGGCAGCAGCAGAAATCCACAAACTGGGCTGCTATCCCCCCAGTAACCTTTCCACCCCTCCAGCACACTCAGTGCACAAAAGAAATCTGCATACATTGGTGCTGACCATATTCTAGATGCTGGCAGAAAGTAGAAGGCAGTGAGTCATTTTCTTGCACATATGCAAAAACCTTGCTTGATGTTAATATAATATCCTCACACAGACATAACAAATTAAGGCATCACCTGGATGGCAATTTGCACTGAGCAATATTTCCGGCTGCCAGGAATTTAGAAATCAGGTTACACCCCGCTAAGGCATCCAGAGCACATTATACACAGGGCAGCCTATTCCATTCCCCTCGACGCAGTGGCAACCCTACCTCAGATTTTCACATTTTCGCCACCAACTCCTGTTTATAACTGCACCCCCCCAGTACTTTTAAATCATTCATCCTCATTAATGAATCATGATACAATTACATAAACCAAAATACATTAAATTAAAATGTCACTGATTAGTGACTTTTTAACAGAAAGAAGGCAAATAAAATAAAAGTCAAATTACATGAAATAGACAAAGAATGTATTTTTATAACCTGAAATAGCAATGCCAAATTCACTTTGTTCTCTGGGTAGAAAGCCAAAAAAATGCAGAAAGCAGTAAAAACATGGTCACATCATCTGTTATGATGCTTCTGTGAAAGTACTGGTGCAGAGATGGACATTTTCTGTCACCTGAATCAGAAACAAATAAAAATTAAGTTATGGTTCTACGAGACGCAGTTTTTGGTCTATAAGTTATCAATATTTTCATGTAAGATAACAGGTCTAGTATAACAAAGGCCACAGGATTTGGCTTATAAAACCTAACAGGAACAAAAATGAAAAAAAATTCCGAATAGAAAAAAGAAAAGAACAAATACTAAAGATCATCAGAAACAAAATGAAGTTATAAAGAAGTTTAAGAGAGTCATCTTTTGTTTTCCTGGCTTAGAGAGAGTCACTAGGTTATATGGCACAGTGAAAGATTTCAGTTTAGATATAGGATAAAAATGCAAAGGTAGAGATAGGCTCTGATGAGAGCAGATCAAATTGTTAGACGTAGTAACAGCCTACAGGGAGCCAAAGATGATACAAAGGAGGCCTGAGAGGAATCTAGAAATTAATTAGGATGAAGCATGGGTCTGAGGTCTCTATACCAGGGTTCTGATGAGTCAAACGTAAAGTTAAGAGGCATTCAAACTTTTCTGAAGGAAAACCAAAGGATACAGGCCCTGATACAGTAAATTAGGCATACAAAAGAATATCATCAAACAAGGAGGTGCAGAAAAGTTAGTAAGTACTGACATGCACTCTGGTGAGCTGGTCTGAGATGCCATTAGTACACCGCAACTTTCACAAAGGACTGGACAGGCGTTACAATTGAATGGGAGAAGTAGTCAGGCCGGGGTCTCTGAAGTAATAGCTAGAAAAATAACAATCATGTATTACTGAGCTAAAAAAATTACATTTAAAAAAGCCCCAGGATCAATATGCATAAAAGATTTTACGGCAGTGTGAGAAACTTGCAGACAAGACTAAATTAAATTCCAGTTTCATGGTAATCGCCAAAAAGGTCCTTGATGTTACCAGTGTTATGCCAACATGGCAGGGGATATGAGAGGGAAAGGTTCTAACTAATTAGCTTCATACTGGGACGGATGATCAGGCAAGTTAGAGGAAAACAGAGAAAAGTACTCCAAATGAGATCAAGTGTCATAATGGTAAGAACCGTACCAGTTAAAATAGTACTTCTTATTTATCTCCCTAGCAAAGGCAACTGAGCTAGAGAGACACCAATTTCTAATTAAAGAGAACTAGGAGGCGCACTCCCAAGCATCACCAGAAAAAAAGTCTGACCCAGAAATTGTGCTGCCTCTTTATGTGATTGCCACCTCAAGATTGTTCCCTCTAGAACACACAAAAGAGATGTTGACAAAGGAAGGTTCCTCTGCCCTACTACAAGGACTCCAAAAAGCATCACTTGAAGAAATGAGCAGAGTGCAGGTTACGTATCTATTACACAATAAACGCCTCCCAAGCATTGAAAGACTGAGGTAGAGTTTTCAGTGAAAGACAGTTGACCATTAGAAACCAGACCATTTCTCTCAAGTCAGCTGTTGCTAACGTTGTCTTGACATTTAAGTAGAGCACTTCCCTTTGGCAACAATAGAACTATGTGTGTGTGCCATATTAAAATATCTTGGATTTGTTTCTTTCTGCTCCCATGGTGAGGACTTGCTAAAAATTCCTGGACTTCAGAACTCCAGCAATAATTCCAAAACAAAATGTTGGAAGTACATTTTTTTAAATGCCTGCAGCAACAAAAATAGCACATCCCTAGGACCTCGAGCATCTCAGGAATCCACTGCCCAGTTGCATAACTTTTCCAGTTTCTTCTTCCCAACTCTAAGACTTAGTGTCGAGGGGGGTGGAGAAGGAGCATCACAACCTCGAAAGAAAGGTGCTGTCTGTGCAGTCCCAAAGCCAATGGGATACCCCACGTCAAGAGATTGTGAGATTTACTCGAAAACATGTGTTTGTTACAGGACAAGACAGTGCACCTTACTCATTCACACCCCTCTTAAGGCCCTTCCATTTCAGTTTCTACTTTTCATCCTCTTCCATGCTCTACCTTGCTCTTCAGTAAAAAAAACGTACGCTGCACAGCACGCCCTTTCCTGCTATAGTCTAAGCATGCTGGGGGTTTATCACAACTGAGATGCTGACGTACCACTGTCCGCCTGCACTGTGTCCTTTGACAAAGGAAAGACTGTGTCTTGTATTGCTCCTCCAAGAACAAGTTGTACCCATCATCAATGCTAATATTAGTAATAGCTCAAAAAAAAAAAAAAAGCGCTAGTCTCTGTTTGTAAGACCAGAGGTGGCAGCTACACACAGAAATCACACGTACAATCATGCTCCTCAAAAACTCCTATCTGGGCAGAAATGAGGCAAAATCTACAATGCGATTTTGTCCAGGGGCTGTTTCTGTGGTGAGAATGCAACCACACCAAAATCCCAGCAACAACTGCCATTCTGAGATAGCACTGTCTGCAAGGCAATGTTGATCCTTTAAGATCCTAATCATGGACTTCAGCTATTCATCATTTTCGCTTCCCACAGAGTTGTAAGGAATAGAAAGTACTACTGCAGCTTCTCTTGTCAGCTACCCCTCCTTCCTTTTCTGAATCTTAATGAAGAACTTAACATAAAATAATTATTCACAGATTGTTCATTCAGCTCCAACTGTTAATTTAAAAGAAGCAAGCATATAAAACCCTCCAGGAGTCCTAAAACACAATCTCTATATGCAGAGAGTTATTATTTTTAGACACCTATAAAAACTGGTCCGTGATAATGTGACACACAAAAAGCTTAGTGCCATTCCACATTTCTATCATATCCGTCACCTGGATGTGAAAACTGAAAATGCCGTATGTGTGGGGTTTACTCCGAAGCTGAGGGCACATACGTGAGAACAGCATATGAACTTTCAAAACCATACATTACAGAAAATTTCAAATTGTTTGTCTGTCAGATACCAGAAGAATCATAGACAGCACTAATAAGTGACATTTTCTCATTTTCAGAGGTCATTTTTAGAGTAGTGAGGTCTTGTGCTTCAGAGGCAAAGTTACTAGAAACAGAAAGAAACGTTACCTGGGTTTCTACCAAAATACTATCCATGTAGTCTGAAAAGGGATTATATGTTTTATATCACTACCTTGGTAGCTGGTTTTTAATAAAGCTCCAGCTCTGTTTGGAAAGATTTTTTTCTGGCTCCCCTTTCTCCATCTACGGCGCTTTTTTTTCCTCCTCTCAATTTTTGTGTGTGTGCAGGGGGAGGTGTAGGGAAAATGAAAAGGCAAACATCTGCTACTGCCATGTGTCTTCTAGCTACTGGATGGGGCTGAGATGTAGAGAAGATGAGTCTTTACTACTCTACAAGCTCACCTTCTGCTTCCACACCTCAACAAGCAGGAAAGGATCACTAACACTGTATCCCTCACTCTCCCTGTGATCTGCAAAGAATTAGTAGAAAAAGACTACATTCACCTTCTTTCTGGACTTTTTCCACCCCTTTTACCAGCATCATCCAGAAATGGGAAGGACACCAGATAAGGCATTATGATCTGCATTACCACAGAACGGTACGCTGTGGCACCATGCTCTCAGCAGAACCCTCTTGGCAATTCTGCTTACCAGCTAATATGTGAATATTAGTAGAGATAAGTATCTGGTAGCACTGATGCACCTCATCACAGCTTTAAGCCGCTAAATTCAGTGAGAAAAAAAACTTCACATAGTTTAAGGGAAACAACAGTGCCCCATGGAAGCCTATCATTCACAATGACAGGGGACACAGAACCACAGAAGGGCTGAGGGTAGGAAGGGACCTCTGGAGATTGTCCAGTCCAACTCCCCTGATCAAAGCACTCTGAGCTAAATCAGGTTGCTCAGGACTGTATCCAGTTGGGTTTTGAGTATCTCTGGGGATGAAAGATCTACAACCTCTCTGAGTAACCTGTTCCACTGCTCGGTCACCCCCAGAGTAAACAACTCCTTTCTTATTTTTAAATGGTTATTGCTGTATTTCAGTTTGTACCCATTGCCTCTTGTCCAGTCACTAGGCACCACTGAAGAGTCCCACTCCATCTCCTTTACTCCCTCCCGTCAGGTATTTGTACACACTGGTAAGATCCCCCTGAGCCTTCTCTTCTCCAGGCTGAACAGACCCAGATCTCTCAGCCTCTCCTCATGACAGATGCTCCAGTCCCTTAATCACCTTTGTGGTCCTTTGTTGGACACACACCATTATTTCTGCGTCTCTGCTGTACTGGGGAGCACAGACCTGTACCCAGCACTCCAGATGTGTCTCACCAGTGCTGAGCTGAGAAGGATCACCTCCCTCAGCCTGTTGGCAATGCTCTGCCTAATGCAGTCCAGGATGTCATTGGCTTTCTCTGCTATAAGGACACATCGCTGGGTCACGTTCAACTTGGTGTCCACCAGGACCCTCAAGTTCCTTCTCTGCCAAGGTGCTCCCCAGCCAGTCAGTCCCTAGTCTGTACTGGTACGTGCAGTTATTTCTCCCCAGGTGTGGGTGGACTCTTTATTTCCCTCTGCTGAACTTCATAAGATTCCTCTTGGCCCATTTCTCCAGCCTGTTGAGGTCCCTCTGAATGGCAGCACAACCATCTGGTATAGCAGCCACACCCCCAGCTCTGTATCATCTGCAAATTTGCTGAGGGTGCAATGTATGCATCATCCTGATCATTAATAAAGATACTTCTTTCATGATAATTTTTTTTTTTTTTTTTAGCTTTTTTGCAGTTCGATAACTGATGCCTCTACCTTTCCTCTACGGGCTTGTCTATTCAAGGTAAAAAGTAGCTTTTTTAGGCCAGCATAAAGCCCAATAACTCAATAATTATGAACTCTAGATTCAGGTCTGAAAATCTCCAGACTTCCTTTATGGACTGCAAGAATTCATACTGCTCTTGTAACATTCAAGGTTATTCAGCAATTGAAAATTGAGCAATGTAGACCCATTACACAATGAACCTTTGATCTGTAAAATCCAACCCAACATGAAATTTTCTTTTTTATGACTTGACTTTAAGATTTACTCCAGCTCTGGCTTAGTCAAAAATCCCAGGAGGCTGCTCCAATAATTCATTTTGAAATTTTGAACACTGATCCATCAGACACAGAACAAAATTATGGCTCACTACTAAAGTCAAGCAGAAAAAGAACATCTGCTGTGGAGAACAGAGCCGATCAGCTGTGAGCTTCTCCACTGGGAAACTCATAAAATGAGCTACTACAGAGTTCAGCATGTGTTCTTGTAAGGAAGGAACAATAGGAAATACTTTCACTTATTTATTCTTTAAAAATATCCCAGAGAGCAGAAATTACAGCATACATGTCTTCCCCAGTATGGACACAAAGCACAAGGGGGGAAAAATGTGTTAAAACACTATTAATAAAAATTATTCTAAACCAAGGTTTCCATTATAGAGAGAAATCAGTCAGTTCATTTTGCCATCATTACTGAAGACATCTTTCGACACTAACGGCAACGTGGAAACTCTGTAAGGAAGGTTAGATGAGCCCACATCTTCTAGCAATGCTACTATTAACATACGAGTGGCAGCATCCTGGCTGAAGACTAGGCATAATCAAAATTAAGTACATTAATCATGTTCATTCCACAATCGGGTTCATCTCTGAAAACAGGAAGCCAAAAATTTATAATGATTGTGTTCAACAATTTGCTTGGGAAGGCAACAAATACCCGAAACACGCATACAGAATAAGTGAAATTTAAGACGTTATTGGAAATGAAAAGAAAACCTTGTGGCACAACTCTCAACTTTTAATAGTTGCAAGGAGCCACTGCAATTTAGTCTTTTATCATCACAAAAGCCACAGTGCTACATAATTTTAATGTGGTAGTTGTTTTCATTACGGGGAAGCTAAATGTATCGCCCATCATTATGTTGGCCATCGCTTCCCTATTTTCAGTTGCTTATACTTTTGCAAAACTTTAAACATTCGCACTGACATTTCCCCTTGCAACTGTTAGCCTGTATTTGGAAAATTTTATCCAGCGCAGCCATTTCCAGAAGACTAAGGGGCACTGTTTTACTCATCATTAATTACTAACCTCTTGGAGGTGCACCACTCTGGACTCAGAACATTCTCAGTGTAGTTTTTGTTTCAGAGATTGGCATACGGATGTCAAAATTTTGGCTTTGGCAATTTGAAGAATTTTCAATCTGAAAACCTGCAGGTAGTTTTAGCTTGTGCTAAAGCAGAGGACTTGAATTTCAGCAGATTAAACTCTCTGAAAGTCTACAAATTTCTCTATGGATACTTAAAGGTAACCAGCAACTTCAACTGTCAGATGCTGACAAATTTCAAATCCCCCTAAGTCCAACAAATAAGTATAACTGATGCCCTAAGCATTTTTCCTAACAGTTTGCAACTGGAAAACTAAAAAAAAGTGCACATGAATAGAATCTTTTAATCAATGTTTTTTAACCTGAAGACCATAAGCCTCCGTACTACTTCAAAGGAATTTATAAAGAAGCAATTGAGAAATATAGGCTGTAGCCAGTAAACTTACATCGTATAAAAAACAGGGATCTGAAAACAAATGAAAAAAATTATGAAAACTACTGGACCAGAAAGATACACTGTGGTGGTGAGAGAAATGCAGGGAGGTTAAGGAGTATTTCAGGAGTGTGATCACCCCAGACAGAAATGGATCTGCTTTCTCTGCTCCAAATGACGACAGTTCACATACTCATCCTCTCGATTCAATTGCCATAATCAATCTATATCTGCACCACAGAGGCGGACGTGCACTCTCCAGCCTAAGGCAATGCTTGGGAAAAAAAAAAAAGACAACGTATCAGCTGCTTCCACTACTTCTGCTTTTCAAAGTACTAAGTCAAACGTCACCGTGCCTAAATGCTTATTCTCTTAACATGCTGCTTCAAAGAATCATTTCACCAGGATATAATTTCAGACTGCCGTTTGCATTTCTGTGATGATTCCTTTTCCAAACGGCACACTGAACTGCAGCATGGCTACGATGCTACAAACTGCAACCTTCCTGAACCGGAACTTGCTCACTGAATAAAGTAAAATACAATTTAAGTTGAGCACTATCAGCAAGCTTCAGTTCTATGTTACATAACTGGACTGCCTGACTAGCAGCAAGGCTCGCACTACAAAACTGGGAGGATTAATGGTAGAGAAAGGTTTTCAAGACGACAATATTTCTGGAAATCTGTGCTGAGCTCCTGCTTAGCTATGAAGAATATTGACATGACAGAGTGACTGAGTCTTAAGAAGAGGGCTGTCATTATCAAGCTTCCAATCCACTCCTGTCCCACTTCTTTGGGATAGAGAAGGTGATTCACAGAGTGGCTGACATAATTTAAAAGGTTTTTCTCCATCCTACAAGTGATGGATCTGGGAGGTTGCAGGAGGTTTGCCCGCATCATCTGTCTCACAACTGCCAGTACGACATACTCTGTCTTTTGTCCTCCTGTCTTCTAGCCTCTTAGAGCAGCAACCAACACTTATTGAAATTTCTCTATCACACTTCTCTTGTAAATCACAATGGACATTTCATTGCCATTTGCCAGCATGGAAGGATGTATAGTGCTGAGATTCCCCACCCCAGCTCCCACCTGGCCAAAGCCACACAAGACGACAAATACATTTCTGGTGCTGATCCTTCTGAAATGAACTGGTCTCTGTTGTACTTCGGAAACATTGGTTTTGTGGCCTAAATGCACATCCTGACAATCCTGGCTACCTGCAGAACCTCTAAGGTCATCTCCTGTGCAATGGTGGTGGTACATCAGCAAGCAAGGGTGGCCTCTCCCAGATGCTAAACTCTTTATCAACCTGTTCCCCTCCCACACGTTCGTTAGAGCAGCAGGGTGGAAAGCCTGGGGGACAAACAGAAATGGTCCCATAGTTGCAGCTAGTGCCTGTGGCTCGATTCCTCACTTCTAAAAGAAGCAAGACCAATCTGAGGCAGATTATTTCTTTGAGATAGATTTCTGCATTACATCATTCATTTGCTGCATTAGAAAGCAAAGAAGTATTTTATGGATAATTCTGTGATTTCAATCTCAGCTTTCTGTGCCTTTCCTGCTGTGCAAAAGCAACTCTCCTCCCCCAGCCCCAGCTCCATATTCCAACCAACCCACAACCCTCCCATGAGGCCTCTCTCTCATAACATCCCAAACTCCACAAATCTCTGCTCTGCCACTAAAGCTTTGAAAACTTGTCTGCTGAATGAAAGGATAATGTAAGGTTTTATTAACAACGAATAACTGTGGAAAACCACAAAGACATACTTAACAGGAAACATTTTTTTTCAAGCTGTGTTCAGGTATAATAAGAGGGACTAGATTAGATGCAAGGATCACTGTTGTGACGTGTGCCAGCAGGAACTCTGCTTCAGGCATGTATTCCCCATGGGCCTTTCTAACGTGAAGGCAGGGGCAGAGATGAGTTATGAGTTAAAAACTGCTAACACCTGGGTGCATGGAGTTGAATAAGCTGGAGATACAAGGAAAGCTGGAGGCTTCTGCTGAGCTCCTGTGGTCACTCGCACTGCTGCTGTGTGAGTGACCCATCTGACTGACTGCTGGCACACACTTCTGAGTAAATGCAGTGATACAAGGTAGCGCATTACCTCCACCTTGTGCTTACATTGCCTGTCCATGGTTGTGCGTGTTTATTATTCTGATGCCACTGAAACTTCCCCAAGAGACCATGTGTTGTGGCATGGTGAACATACCATAGCCTGCCTGGGAGACAGGCTGTGCGAAAGGAATAACCAGGCACAACCCACCAGGCACTTGAAAGAAAAAGGAACAACTTGGTTCCACCTGGCTCTATTACACATTTTCCTAATGCTTAGGCTATCTCTGAGGCAGAGACCTACACAGTCCCACACTAACTGCTCTGAGGCCTCCTCACCCATAACCATTGCTTCATCCCCTTCTCTATGAAGAACTTCATGACCTTTGCGCAGAAAGGAGGCATGTACCAAGAATCCTTGCTGCACTGAAGGTTTTCATCCAGGTCCCTGATACTGTACTGCTTGTAAACCAGCCTCTGCTGTGGCTATCCCCTATACAAACATCCATACTGATGCATTCATGCCTGTTGGCGAGATGGAAGAACTGCTGTCTTGCACAGGCTTGTGCTTCCTCAGCATGAAGCTCCCAGTGAAGATGGCTCTGGCCAAAGACAGTCGGCAGAGCCATGCTGCTGTCAGACTGCTGGATGCAGAGGCAGCTGGATAGCAGCAAAAAATCTGAATTTAATGGACATCAGACAGAAAAATAAAGCACAGAAACTCCAGCCTTCTCATAAAGACAGTAGATATGACATATCCATCCTTATTGATGTGTAGGGGTTGTAAGTCAGGACAATACAGAGCAGAAATGCAAGATGCAACTAGTAAAAGGTCTGTGGCTGAGTGAGCCATTAACTAAAAAAAAAAAAAAAAAAAAGTGAAAACACAGTTCCCAGTCCTGACAAAGCGAACTTCTATTTCTTTACAGCTGCTTTAATCCATCAGAATTACTTCATATACGAACACACGGAAAATATGGTGGCTGCATGATGTAATGTTATATCGAGCTCTCTCTTGGAAAACCCCTTGATTTAGCAGAGTTATGACTCGAGTCACGTTGGGAACAGTTTATTTGCTGTTTAGCACCTTGCATGGACTGTAGGCTAGAGGAGTTTCTCCTATCTACCAGATCAGTGGTAAGAAACAGGATATTGCACCATACATGCAAACTGCCTCAGGCATAGCTGTGCTGTAAATCACTGTCAGGTAAGAGAGGAATCACTTCATGGGATTTACACAAATCCATCAAAATCTAAACTGGTGACTTAATGGTACAGAAAGCATTACCATTGCTTACGCTGTTATAAGCATGCATTTCCAATAAAGAAGTATTACTGATGCATTTGTTTACCTGCATAGTACATTCCTTTGAACAATCTATATCTATATAAATCTGTATATCAATTATTTGGTTATTTGGCTTTTATATTGTTGTATAAATCTAGTTCCTGTTTCTAAATTCACAGTCATCAATGAAACAATTAAAAGTTTACATCATAGGCTAATGCGTGAAGATTTTTCCTGTCTCAAGACTGGTATCAAATACAACTTATGCTCAAAGACTATGGCTCATGAAATTTACAGGGAGTTTCAGGCAGAGGGAAATACTCAACATCCTTACAGCAAATATTTCTCTAAATTGGAGAGATAGGATTTTAATAGATGGACTACTCGGCTGATAAGGAATTGGCTGGATGGTCACACTCAAAGAGTTGTGGTCAACAGCTCGATGTCCAAGTGGAGACCAGTGATGAGTGGTGTTCCTCGGGGGTCGGTACTGGGACCAGTGCTGTTTAACATCTTTGTCCGCAACATAGAATTGAGTGCGCCCTCAGCAGGTTTGCTGATGACACCAAGATCTGTGGAGCAGTCGACATGCTGGAGGGAAGGGATGCCACCCAGAGGGACCTGGACAGGCTTGAGAAGTGGGCCCATGCCAACCTCATGAAGCTCAACAAGGCCAAGTGCAAGGTCCTGCTTGTGGGTAGGGGCAATCCCAAGCACAAATACAGGCTGGGCAGAGAATGGATTGAGAGCAGTCCTGAGGAGAAGGACTTGGGGGTGCTGGTTGATAAGAAGCTCAACATGAGCCAGCAATGTGCGCTTGCAGCCCAGAAAGCCAACCGTATTCTGGGCTGCTTCAAAAGATTTGTGGCCAGCAGGTTGACCAAGGTTATTCTGCCCCTCTACTCTGCTCTGGTGAGACCCCACCTGGAGTACTGTGTCCAGCTCTGGAGCCCCCAACATAAGAAGGACATGGACCTGTTGGAGTGAGTCCAGAGAAGGGCCATGAAGATGATCAGAGGGCTGGAGCACCTCTGCTATAAAGGCAGGCTGAGGGAGCTGGGGTTGTTCATCCTGGAGAAGAGAAGACTCTGGGAAGACCTGAGAGCAGTCTTCCAGTACTTAAAGGTGGCCTACAGGAAAGATGGGGAGGGACTCTTTGTCAGGGACTGTAATGATAGTACAAGGGGTAACAGTTTTAAACTGAAAGAGGGTAGATTTAGATTCGATATTAGAAAGAACTTCTTTCCTGTGAGGGTGGTGAGACACTGGAACAGGTTGCCCAGGGAAGTTGTGGATGCCCCATCCCTGGAAGTGTTCAAGGCCAGGCTGGATGGGGCTTTGAGTAACATGGTCTAGTGGGAGGTGTCCCTGGCCCGGGCAGGGGGATTGGAGCTAAATGATCTTTAAGGTCGCTTCCAACTCAAAACATTCTACGATTCTATGATTTAACACCTCATCACCTTTTGCTCATTTGGTTACCACAGTATTTTAAATACATTCAGTGAAATCATTCTCAGTTGCAGCTGTCATGAATAAAAAATTAGGATCAGTCCAAGAAACAAGATCCTCAGGCACATAAACCAAATAAAACCAATTTCCCCCCCAAACCTGTACTGAAACATCAAGACAGACTTTCAGGCAATCTGAACTCTTGGATGGCCAAAAAAAAAAAGCATTCATAAATTCTTTCCTTAGATCTATAAAGGTAGTTCCTTCTGAAATTATTGAGAGATATAAAGACATGCAAGATTCAAGCACTAAAAGAAACTACAGTTTCTTGCATAGAGGCTAATATATAATATATACTTCATCACCATTTTGCTTAAATTTACCCATGCAAAACAGACACAGGATAAAGCTCTCCCACGCATGAAATAATGTTTCTCATCAGCCAAAACCAAAAAGATCTAAGTCAGGGTTCACACTCAAACCCATTTTTCCTCACTTTTTCACACACACAAAAAGCCAACAACCAAACAAAAAAATTCCTTTGTCATGTCAGACCCTGGAAACCATGAAGACTTCTGTGGTGTAGTGTCTGTGAGCATAAATGATGCTCAAAAAATCAATAATAAAAGTTATATAACACACACACCCTCACCTCCCCAACAATATTGTCTATAGGCATTGTAACTACCCTTGTTTTTTCACTACTCCTACTTCTCAGTCTGCTCACCCTTGCCTAAACAGTTCTGGGGTTTCATGCAGTTTGATGGAAAGTATGTAAGATGAGGAACAAAAATCACTTAATGACTTTTAAAAGAAGGAAAGTAAGTTCTAATAGAGTATCAGACTTCACTGTGGACTTACAGCTTCCATGCCCTTAAAAGTCAGATCTGCTGTATTATTTTAAACTAAAAACTACATCAAGCCAAAAATCTCAGCATTCCATTTTACTTCCTTCCTTCAGTCTTTAAAAAAAAAAAAAAAATTGGTAATACAGTAAACCAGTTTGGAGAGGTATTGTCATTTGTTAACATAAATATCTTTCACCTCTTCTGAACAGAGAAATAACCTACAAAGTTACTACTTACCTATCAAAATGTGATATCATTTCCTCGAGGTTAGCCTAAGCTAGTGCGTCCCTCTAAGGACTGAATAATAAATTTGCACCAAAAGACAGAGCTAATATTTTTATATGGTAACATTGTGAAATGGCTCAGCCTAAAACACCCGAAAAGTTGCCTCTTTGTGGCTGTCATCTTGCACAGTAACTGCATTTTCCTATGAGGCTCTGTTGAGCAAGGGGGAGAACAAGCAGAGCAGCCCCACTCCACCCAGCGTAAGGACCAGTACGAACAGCTAGAGAAATATCTCCGTGTTTGAAGCTGAACATCATCTTTCCCTCCCTTAGTCTACCTTTAAACAATCTTTACAGATTCACACTATGCTCAAGTCAACTCCATCTACGCACGTCAGTTATCGAGCCTCACTTCTCCCAAAGTAGTAGATGGGTCAGGGAAATTTCCTTTTATCTTTTAAAACCCTCCAGAGGCGTTGAGGGGCCGATGATGGAAAGGATACGCAGCTCAGTGCAGTCAAGTGCACCTCACACCTAGGTAAGGAATACTTCTTTTCTCCTAATACATCACACTGTAACAGAGTATGATGCAATGCAAAACCAGGATTAGAGTGATTAAAAGGAGAAGGAAATACTGGAAAAGTGAGGCTGAAATACAGCTTTCCTTTGAAACAACATTAGCGTCTCTACATCTTCTTAACAGAAACAAGATGACAAATGACTCACTCCATAACAGAGCATTTATTTACCCCTATTTTACCAGGAGATCTAAGAATGCCTGATTGAACTGGATCAATTCAATTCAATTTCAATACAACAAAATTGTATTCATTAACAGTGCCTTATTATTTTTATTGTGAATTTTTTTATTGTGAATTACCAGAGAACCTGATTCCTTTGAAATCTAGTATTTCAGCTAGTTTAAATGATAGCAAACGAAAGCAGAAGAATTATCTAAGTATCTGGTTCAGGAAAAAAAATATTTCTGAAAGAGGACTTTTTAAATTTGGCATTCAAAGGTGTAACAAATTGATGTGGTGGGAGATTTAAATTCGAAAAAGTCAAATAGGAAGGCATTATGTTAAAGACAACATTTAAGAAATATAAAAACTTTATCAGAGAATATGGTGGATTATTACTCACTTGAAGCGTTTAAATTAAGGCTGTATCTATTTAAAAGGCATATTCTTATTTAACCAGAAAACATAGGCCTGATGTGACAGGATATGACAGCATGGTATTTTTTGATTAGTAATATGTCTGAGATCTCTAGATGTTCACCATGGTCCAATTTGGCTTTAAAATCTACAGCTCTATAAAATATGTCTCTTTCCCTTCCCCCTCTGAATGTAAAGTACACAGGAGGATCCTTCTGAATAACTGGGAAGTATGGAAGTATTTCTGTAGTCCATCCTTCTTTCTGTTGAAGAATTTTCTCCCAAATTTCCTCTTTTCCCACTATATAAAGGCATCGCTTCATAATCGACCACTTTATAAACAGAGAACTGAGTTGGAACACGTAATAAGCTACTACCTCCACTTTCCTTTCAATATTATTTCTAGAATTATTTCTTTTACTGTCTTTACATCCCAAGTAAGCTGTTGAAAAAGATTTCACAGAACCCTGGAGTGCTTGGAGCAAGAAGGAGGAAATGATCGTACTCCCATTCATCACATCTTAGCCCTACTTATGGTGACGATGCTTGCTCCAAACAGCATCCCACAATTTTTACATTACATCTGGTCTACATCTTATACATCTGCTTTACTCTTGTCCTTGTTCACATACTTGAAATTAACCAAGATGATGCTGAAAAAGCTGAGGTTCTGCCAATGCATTACATCTACTTGTAATCAGTGATTTCATACATAGACAAATACATGTAAGATATGAAATGCAACAAGGACGTGCACCGAGGAACTCATCAGCAGTAGAATACACTTTTCCTTAGCCACTCAGTTTAAAATACTCCTAAAACCTTTCGAAAAGTCTCATTTTTGAGACAGGGAGAGTCTGTCGGTTACTTAAGTCTGCATTAGTGGGCTATCATGGAACGTCCACATTCACAAGCACATGCTCTTGCAAAATCACTTTTACCAACATTTTGCACTATTCATCATGGAAACGACAAATAATGATCAGCTGGTTCTCACTGTACCTAGAGGCTCCCAGCCACCACCGTAAACCTCCTTACAGTAGCATTGCAAGGGAAGACAGTGACACAACAGATTCACCAGAGCACAGTACCTGGTCAGTAGCGGGAATCGACTCCCATCTACGCTTCAGCAAGTACAGAGATTTCCGGCTCATGATTTTGAATCTGCTCTAGAGGTTTTTCCACGCTGGAGAAAAAAGGCTTCTCCCAAATCAGTGGCAAGAACCTTATTTCTGACTCCTGTGCTTCATTGCTGTAGATGGCAGAGCTCCTCGATGTACAGAAGTTTTTGCAAGCTGCAAGGTTGAGACCGGTTACATCCAAGCTTCTCCCGTTTCTCTACAGCATCCGTCTCCTTATAGTGCCATGACAAAGGGTATCGAGCGAGATAGTGAAAAGCCCAGCTTTCACTGACGAATTACCTCGCAAAAGCATGAAGTAGGTAGACAACACCAGACGCACTCACTCTCAAAATAGCTGTTGCTTAGGAACTGGAGGGGTAAAACGCAGCACCTCAGATATATAATTGAGAGCTCTTATATTTAAAGAGAATTAAAAACACTGGACCTCTGTGTTTGTCTCCTGATTATCATCCTTTTATAATGTTCGAGGAACGATCGCTCAATTCCACTGACTCCTGGGGCTACGCCTACATCTTCAGCAAGCCAAACAAGGCTTGATGACAGAGCAACAAATAACTCCCACACGTTCAAAGTCCCTCGTAAAAATGTGTGCACAATGTGTTCCACGGGTCCCACCTGAAACATCTTAGAAGTATCGAGTATTATGTTTTAGTAAAATAATTAAAATACAGTTTGCATATTTTTTCTGCAGAGGGATGATATGACAAGGATGAATTACACTAGTCCCATTTTCTTGGAGGATGTACTGATATTACAAACGGGTAAGAATATTTTCCCCTCACAAGTGAGATGATGTGGTTTTACAGAATGCGTGTGTTATTTGAGAGAGAGATCTCTTTAGGTGGGTTAAACATTCCTAAACATTTAGGAATTCTTTAACTTGGAACTCAATTTTGAAGTTTCCTATCTAAATCCTAACCTGTATTAAATTTAAAAATTTAGCGTGGAACATAATGAAATTCACATTGCACTTTCTGCATGACATCAAATCCTGAGTAAGTTATCTGCATGAAGCATTTAGCGCAGAAGTCAATCAAAAAAAAAAAAAAAAAAGAGGAAAAAAAAGAAGTAGGTAGCCAGGAACTCATTGCTCTTTTTAAGGCAACCTATAATTTACTCTAATAACAGCAGCCTTAATAGTAAAATTATTCTAAAAGAAAAAGAATTCTACAACATATACACATACATACACATATATGCGCGTGTAATCTATAAAAAAGTGAACGCAGTGTTGGTGTGGAAGTCAGCAGCAAGTTAAATATTGTAAATCCAACTTTTTACTTGTCCCATTTACATTCTATTGAATTGCAGATGCTTATCAGGAGACAAACTCCTGCAAACAGAAATTCTTATAAGCCTCAGTGTATTTCATTTGACATCCATCACTACCTGTAACTACTTCACTTTGCATTTAACTCCCACAAGCAGAAAGGGAACATATTTTCCAAGTGGGTCATTAAGAAGTATGACACACACTGTAGTAGTTTCCTTTCATGTTTCAACAGATACCATAAAAATCCTACTAGTTCTTAAAAAAAAATCTTGACAGAATTAGAATTTTGTTTAATGAGTCTTGGTAGAATAGTTTTATGAGTTTATATGTGGATTTTAGTTGTACATTATGGTAAACTAGTGGTTCCACTTCCTTTTCTCTCAAGTGACATCGCTAACATTCACACACAGGTGGCTTCCTAAGACCTACCTTCCCACTTTCTTCACTTTACTCCATAAGAATTAAAAGATCATGGAAGACTAATAAATTGCCTCCAAATAACACAAGCCTAAACCCCTTCCTTCCCTCTCACTGCTTGCCCAAGCAGCACAGGCTACCGCTGGCCAGGAACGACCTCTCCTCCCAAGTCCCATTTCTCTGCTGGAGGAAAGCCCCGCAGACCCAGGGAAACACCATAACCTACCATGTGGCAGATCCTCCAGGCAATTGCACTTTAAACAACTGATGCATTGGATTTGAAGGAGAAGTAGACCTAACAGATTACTCATCCTAATTTTTTAAGCAAGACCCTGTTTAACAAAGGGTACAGTTATTAAAGATGCAAACTGGCATCAATGCAACTGAATAACAAAATTATAAAACAGGTCTTTTGTATTACACACAAAAATCAGATCCTCCTAAACTTCTAACCTTTCAAGGAACTAGTTAAATTTGGTTTAACACTATTTAACACTATTCCTATCAAAGCATGGATGCATGTAGCCAACAGGATGTATCAGGCATGAAGACTTACACAGGACTTAGGCCTCCGACTCTGATGCAACACCAGTGCAGACTTCATATACACTCCAGTCAGCACCACAGGCAAACCATTAGCACCGTGGGGCATGGTTCATAGCGTACAAAGGACTACCCATATTTTCATAGGCATGCAAAAACTAGAGGAAGATTTGCAACAATGGCTGAAAAGTTTAAGGAGTCGAAGTCACCTTAAGAGTCCTTCAAGTGACTGCCTTCCCCTCTGTAGTTTAGAGGAGTCCAATTCACCTTCCACTCTTTGGAGCAGAAGAACACAACATGATCAACTAGCACATCAGAAGAGGCAGGAGAGATTATGCACTGAACAGGTCTCACCTTACTAGATAGAATTTCCCTGATTTCTGAAATTCCTCAGTTTCCACTGAAAACTACCTTACTTTCTGGGTTTTTTTTATCTTTTTGAAATGACAGACTGCCACCTGAAAAAAAAATCAGATCTGCAACCCATCTTAAACTGTTTAATGAAATACTGAATTCCTTGCAAATTTCAACATGGTTTTGAAATGAGATGCAAGGCAGCAGCTTAGAAAACTTCAGAAAAAAAGACAGTGGAATTCTGCAACAATAAGGGCAAAAAAGCAAAACTTAGTAAATTAATTTTGCTTTAAAAGTAGTAAACAGCCTGCTTATTATAGATTTAGACATAGATTTTCATATTCTTATAAAAATCCTTCACCTGAAGGAAAAGCAATTCCAAAATACTGGTGCCGTAATAATGTATTTACAGAATTTCAAGACCAGATGGTAAAGACTGCTTTTCCCAAGCAGGAAAATTCCTGAACATCAATATTGGTAGCAATGTCTCCTTTACAGGAACTTTAATTCTATAGATAATTTAAAAATGTGTCTGCATAATGCCATTAACACTACTAGCATAACTTCCTTTCAACAATGTGTCAAGAGCAGTCCAGTAGCTACACATGGCTTTCCTGCACTTCTCCAACACAGTTCTAAAACCACTAATCCCTTTATTATTGAACAAGGTGAGAGGGACATCCGAGTTTTACACGTTTTTCAGGTTTAAAAAAAAACACCGCCACAAAACATGTATGTATTATTTGAAATTGCATTCCTTTGATATCCTCATGGAGACAGACGAGTAAGAAATGCTTTCTCAATACATCTAATCTATCTTTCTGCTACTGAAAGAAACTTTTTGTTGTATGACTCAGCTCCGTCTGGATCAACTGTTTGGATTACAGCTCAAAAATTATATTAATGAAAGCTGTCACAGTTTTATGCATTTTTCCATTGATTCAATCCTGCAAATATTAACAAAACGAACAACTTTGCCAATCTCAGATGGAAAACTTGCTTGAATACCTCAAACTTACAAAAAGCCAAAACCAAACACAAAATACTGAGCAACTGACCTGTGAGCCTCTGGGTCCTCGTTTGTGATCCCATTCAGAATGCCCCATGAGCTGAAAACCAAAGAAAAGTACAGGTAAGTGACAAATTGCACTCATTAGTTTTAATTGGAACAGTCATGCTTTTATATCTATTACACATTTTCTTTGAAAAAAACAGGTCTGCTCTTACGATTTATTTCACACAGCTCCTTTAGCTTCATAACAGGGTGAGAACACTTTGGAGTTGATGCTATAACCTTCTACCTTTACATTCAGAGCCAAAACACATCCAGCATCACAACATTGCTCATACCAATAAAATTCCCACTGCCATAGATTCAGCTCTAGCCAAATGTTTAATACTGATCTGGCAAAAGGAGAGCTGATATATCACCAAGGAGATTACCAAAGCCAGAGGACATTTGATTACATATCAATGCATGTTTTCTATGAGGCATGAAAACAACAGAATTAAAGCTGTCACGCCACTGAATTATTCTCAATGTAATAAAAAAGTAGAGGTACACCCTCTAAAGGAAAACAGGTTGTGGCCTTTACATTGCAGAGGAAAGCGAAGAGAGAGGAAGTTTAGAGATGATGAGTTCTTGTGGAAATTAAGATTTGTGATGGTATGCAGCTCCTCAAGTTAAAGAGTAGGCAAGCATTAATTACAGCCCAAATTCAGCTCGCAAATCCTCCGTGCAACCCTACAGGAGACTGTGTTGTGAGACAAGTGGTCAATATAGGATGGTACAGATGGACTCCAGAAAAAATAATTTACCTTCTCCCATCTTTTTTCTATTGTACTTCATAACTGTCTGTTAACACAGGCACTCACTCTCTCTCTTTAAGCAACATACAGTTTGCACACAGTAGCTCTTTCCATATATGTCATAGTGGGGGGACCAAAAAAGAGGAAAGAGAATACCCAGTAGATGACTTTATTACTGCTTTATGTTGCCGAAGATTATGGGCAAACTGCTGACAAGAAAGCTATCCTCACACCTGCCTAAAAAAGCCTGGAAAGCACCAGGGAGTGGAACCAAAGCTGTGCAGCACACAAGGTGGCTGACGCGGCTAATCCTGTCTCTGAGTGCTCGGCCGGCATGTGTTCCAGCCCGGGAGCTGGCCTTTTTTTTTTAACAGCTACTCGGGGATGTCTTCTGGCTAATGCTTTTCTTACTCATACGAGCACAGCTTAATGCAAACAAAAATATGTGAATGAAACAGAGGAAGGTTAATGTGACGTGTAATGACTTACAGTCACGAACATTTTCTTGCTCTTTTTTTCCCAACATACTTTCCCAAAGGAAATGCCTTCTCCCAGGTCAGAGGTAGGCAACGAGATTTACAACCTATGCTTATTACAGAACATGCTTTTGAAACACTCATCCCAGGACAAGGGATTAAAACTACTTCAAAAAATGAAGAAAGCCACATACATCTCATGTGAAATCTTTATCTTCTCTATCAACTGTTGCTACTTGTCCCTTCCTTCTCCAAGGGCCCCTTCATTTTTTTAAATTACAACTTATGATTACCTACCGCCATAATGGGAGACAAATGGTATCAGAAATGTCACACCATTTTTTTACCTGATACAGCCTCACGACTGACCCCCCCTTGTTTTACTGTAATTATTTCCTTTTTCCATACACTGTTGGTGGAAACACTGGCTGTGCCAGGTTTCCCTGTTTGTTTCTCCATACTGTTATGTTTGCTCGTTACTGTATGAAACCTAGCTTTGATGTTTATGAAAGCTGGCCTCTCAGTAAATAACCAGCATGCAAAAGCTACCAACAGATGCACCTACCAAAGGTTATGTACTTCACAGAACCTTTGCCAAACCCTCATACCTGTGCTTCCTCCGTGGCTCCTGCCACTCTGGACCAAGAAAACCTCTTCAGTTTTAACTCCTCAGCCCCTATACCTTGTGGGGAAAGTGGTGCCCACTTTCTTAATTTACTTGGCTAAAGAAATTTTATGCAGCAGGATTCTGACCACCTGCGATTCCAAACATGGTAAGGGATGTCTTTATCTGCAACTTCCTATCAGTGAAATTAGCACAAAAAATACACCTGTGATTTCACAGTTAAGAAAAAAAAGGATTAATGTTACAGGCTTGGCTGTGGTTACTGTCATTCTCCAGGCCCTATAGAGATTTGACAGCACATACCACACCCTTAAAACCAAGTGTAGTGTGAGATCCCACTGCCAGGTTTTTCATGCTTCTACCCTCACTGAATCCATAGTTTACTGAAAAACAAAGGGTTGCCTTACTATTGCCACCAAAAATAAGCAATGCAGTTAAGAGTCAAGCTTGGAGCTGCTGTTCCCATTAAAGGAGGTACACCAAATGTAGGGATGCTCTCAGTCCAGCCAGTCCCAGGAAACCTGACTGACATGTGCCAGGGGTGGTTACTTGTGATCACTACCAACCCTTAAGCACAAATCCGATCCTCTTAAACATTCATTCTTCTTCAGGCACAGTTCGCCCACCCTGTTCCCTAGTTACTGCCTGGTGCTTCACACCTCCACATAGATTTTTTTCAGCCCCCAGAGTGCTCATCTGTGCTTCCCCACCCTCACAGCCAGCCTCAACTCAGCTCCTCTTCCTAGGTGGCTTCCAGGTGCCCAAGTCTCCCATCTCTGGCCCTGCTCCTCTACCAGGTGCTGGCCATCCTGGGGCACTCCACAGATTGGATGTTGCAGCAGCAGCTAACACTACAGTGAGAAATGAGTCTGAAGGCTATAACAACTTCTCCTTGCTCCATTTCTCAGCAATTTAATATCAAAATCACTTACTGAAGAGAGGCCAAAGTCACCAATGAAGCCACCGGTCATGAATGCATTGGAAAAATGGAGTGACCCCTTGTTTATTCTGGCACAGTTTTATTAGGAAACTGCTTACTCCTCATAGCGAATAACGCAACCCACATTTCATTTAATTTCTCTACAAATGTGTCTTTGTGGAGTCAGATACATTTGTAGTATTTTTGCTGATGGACCCATTGCCCCCAGTGTAAAAGAATTTCAAAACCATTCCTCTCTCTGTGTGTGCCATGTACTATGCCAAGATGCTCTACTGAGTTAACTCTGTGGTTGTCACCTGGTAAAATAGTGGAAAAAAAGGTAGAGTTCCAGTAGCTAATACTAGGCAGTTTTTAAGCATAGTAGTAAAATGCACGACCATATGAAGCCAATCTTTTCTTTCCATTTTAATAACCTACCAAGTTTTACCTGCCTTTAAAATGTATTTTTTCCTCTCAGTCTAGAAAACAGTTTTCATCTCATGCGAGAGTGTTCTTGGCCTATCTGCAATGGTCTATAGTAACAAAGGAATGAAGAGGGGGAGGAAAAAAAGAAATAAAAAGTATATCACACACAAGGGCCTCAAGCTTTACGACAGAAGACAGAAAACAAAACAAGTAAACAGACAGAGCAGTTGCAACAAAATCTGTGCCAGGCCAACACCCTACAGAGGGAAAATTGCCTCAGCATGACACCCTTTAGCTCAACGAGCCACGATGTGCAAGATTACTCCTGAACCTGAGAAAGATTCTATTTGAATAGGCAAACAGTAAGTACAAAATGCAGAAAAGAAGAAAAGCAAGTAAACATGACCTATTGGGCTACTTGAAAAAATCACAATTTTCACAAGCTTTATAGAAATCAAAAGATGAAGAAAACAGTATTAAAAAAAACAAACACAGAAACATAGTGTGTGCATAAGTCCACTTCAGTCCAAATCAACCTTCTGAAATCAGAAAAAAAAAGAAAAAAATTGTTTTAATTGGTGCACGTATGAAAATGCATTTGTAGGTAGAAGGATTTATGTTTGTCACTAGCAGAAGGGTTTTTCCAGGCTCCACCACTTCCTCTAAGAACTACTAGAAACTGATTTGGTCCAGAGTGATGGTAAATGGCCTCACACCGTCCATTTACTTTCCTGTATTGTTATTCTTATTGGCCATGCTGCTGAGGCTAAGCAGCAGAAAAGGAAGGATAAAACCAAAATAAAATGGCTTACATGCATGCAGTTTCTCTCAGAAGGAAAGTATCTACTTTACATTTCATCTAAAACTGTCCTGAAAACCCAGCTCTGACGGTTTTAACACTGAAAGACAAAGGTAGCTTTCAGCAACAAGAACAACTCTTGTGTGTTCAAGAATGCACAAAAACACAGGCTTTGCTAAAGCCAACTGGCTTGCTCTCCCATACGAATTGACTAACAGGTCTCCAGGGAAAACAGCCTCTCTCAGCCCAGCTGAGCAGCTGAGGGTGAGGACTGTGAATGGAAGAGGGGGCTGGGAATGGAGAAGACCCTAATACCAAAATCACAGAGAGAAAATGAGAAGTGAAACGGGGCTAGCTTCCTCTGTACGTGTAGGGTGGTAGCCTGTGGTCTAAAACTCAACCTTTCACTAGAAACACTATAAAGTCTCCAGGCCTCGTGGTTGTAAAACCAAATTTTAAATGTAAACCACATGTTCACTAACGCAATACCTGCGAAGGAGTAAGGAATAATATAAAGGACTGTCTGCATTAGATAGGTGAGGTACCCATGCAAAAACAGAACAAAGACATTTAAAAACTTACCATCTTCAGCTCTCACCTCTCTAAATACAGTTTTTCTCCTATTTAGTGATTTAAAGCCCCAGCATATGATTACATAATAATCTCAGCTTTCATTAAAATTCATAAACCATAATTCTAAGCCTCCTTAGTATTAGAAAAATGCAGGAAAATGTGACCCACACATACCATAAAAGATCTAAATAAATAAAAAGACAAAAAGTAAAAGATGATGATTCAAACCTTTTTAGCTGTTTCTAGGTCTTGTTTTTCCCTTAAATCATCTTTTCTGACCGTTTTATTTTGGCACCCTTGAACCAGCAATACTGCTAACTATGCCACAACAAACCTCAAAAAACAACTCACAGAAATAGAAAAGGCATATCTTTATTATAAGGACCTCCAAAATTGGGCACAAGTGGGAAAAAAACCCCCAAATTTAGAATATGAGCAGTCCCATGTATATTCTTAGGAAGGGGAGGGAGTCCTCAGTAGCAGAATGCAACAACATTTTGAAACCGCGGCGCTTTTTTATTTAAACAAATATAACACTCAGCACAGTTTTATTAGAGGGAATGAGCAGATCTTTTCATGATAAGTACTTAAGAGGACCAATGAAGCAATTATGCTTAGTGTTTAATAAACTACTTTTAATCAATTCAGAGCCTATTCTAATTCTATTCAGATTATAGTCTACAACTCTGGAATTTTATTTAGATATATATTTACGAATACACACCACTTCTACAGTTATAAAAATAATTAGATGGTGCTGGCAAATGCAAACTACATCAGCCATAACTCAAAAGTTAGTAAATGCAATTCAAACAGACTAACACACGATCACATAGTCCAAATGAATGCTTCAGGTCCTTGCCCCAACTCATTAGCTTATTACCTTGGACTTCAAAGATTTCAGACTGTGGCTGGACACCGTGTTTCCATTAGAGTGAGCACGGAGAGCCCTGCCCTCCTCTAGTTAATAAACTAAAGGTGAGCACAAAGCAAAGCACAGAAATGCTAGAGAAATCCTTCCTCTGCCCCATCTGTGATTGGGTGCCAAAGACTCAGCATGCCTTACTCTCTGTTGAACTGGCCACAACTCATGAATAGGATTAGCCTGAGCTCCCCCAAACAGCTGAGAACCTGTAAAAAATGCCTTTTTGCCACTTCTGCAAGGATTTAGAGCATTTAGTAGCAGCAAAAAAATAAAAAAATAATTACCTATGAGATTCTAAGAAGTTTTGGCTGGGTGATAGCCAGCAGTTTTAAGAGTTGCTTATATTTGGGAATCAGTGTCCAGTAGAGCTCGATAGGAGCATCCAATCATTCCACTGGCTGGCACCTGGTTTCAACCTTCGCCAAAACAGCTGAGCCCGTATTTAAACATGAGCATAACATCTTCCCTCTTCGGAAGAGATTTTGTTGAATGGGCATGTTGAGGATGTGGAACAGTGTCTCACTGTTGAGTTCTTTGACACTGCCTCCTTACAGCTTGTGCTGAATGGGGCACAGTATGATACATATTCTCTGACTGAATGGGTATTAGCTATGCTTTAGTCAGGATCATATTTCCACTGGTAAAAAGAAACTGTTTGTTACCAGTGTGTAGGCACAAAATGTTCCTGATAAATTTCTTATTCAGTAACAAAAAAGCACAAATTATTTCCTTGATTACATATTAGAAGAAACATTTATTTTTACAAAAATGCAAGAGCCGGGTCATACAGAAACTAACTGTTTTGTGCACGTGTTATTTTTAGTAGGACTCCTTCCATTCAATAGATTGTTCCCTGCACTTTCATGGTAATCAAGATAAATCATTTACTGACTTGACAAACTCGGAGTGCAGTTTTGGTGTGGACACCATCAGCATGAGAAGCTAAACAGGCTGTAGCTGCTGAGATTCATCACTGCCAGATTCTGGTAACGTAACAGGGGAGCAACTGCAGGGCTGCACTGACCACTTTCTCCATCAAACGGCATAGCTGCAGCTGGCCCTGCCGGCATCCAAAGCGTCAGAGATGTCTTCCTTGCTGTGTGGTGAGTGTGATCATACACAGGCACGTGTTGGCTATGACACACAGACAGCAAAATGCTCCAATATTTGGAAAAACAATCCCTTTTCCACAACCACTGGCCAACTCCCAGGGTCAGCCTAAAGCATGAGATGTCAGAGCTGGGCTGTTCAGCCAGATATGCGAGCTGCACGCTCGCCCCACCGCGGCCTCTGGCTGTGCAATGAGTGGGGGGGAAACTCTCCACCCAAACGCTCCCAACCCGTTGGAGCCCTGCAAATCAGCAAGGTCAGCCCCGGTTCTGAGACTGGTTAAACAACAAAACAACACCACCACCACAATGAACTAACTAAATGAATAAAGTGGGGGGGGGGGGGGGGGAATGTGGGGTACGTGTGTGTTAGGGGAGGGTGTAAGAGCCTTTCAGCTGCTTCCTAATCAAGTAAGTAGTTTTAAAGGTTTGTGGGCTGCTAGACAACAGCTGGAAGCAGAGATAAGATTTTTAAACTGAGGCACGGGCCAAAATACTTTGAAACGTGATGTTGCTTTGAACTGGAGGCAGAGGCAGTGAGGCAGAGGGATGGGTCTGGAGAAGAGCTGCAGTGAATGGCTTCCCTGCAGGATGAGCCCTGTGCAGGGATAGAGTTAAACCCCCTTAAGCTGGTACCCTGGTGAAGCTGGAAGCCCTGGAAGGAGCTGCCTCCTCGACCCCTACAGCCCTCTTACAGCCTGGCTGGCAGGTCAAGCAATGAACCCCAGCACTGCCAGAGGCTACACAAAACAGAGGAAAAACATATATATCAGATACTCTGTTGAAACAGTGAACATGGTACTGAGCCACTGCGGCAGAAAGGAATGGAGAAAACAGAGCACTCGGCGAGGTTAGGCTGAGGGGTGGGGAACAGGCGCTGTGGCACAGGAGGACAACCTGAAAGGCACCAGCGGTGACTGTCCTGCAGGCATGGCGAAGAAACCGTCCCGAATGCTTAACCAGGGATTCAGCTCCAAAGGAATAAAAGGAATGAGATCATATCTGGCGCTGGGCGAGACAGCAAGAGAGACTACATTTTTGAGGACTTTTCTCATGGCAGCATATGACCTTTTAGAATATTTCCAGAAAATAAACTGCATCTGACTTCTTCAGGGATCCTGGCTCCCTTGCACGGGGGCGGGAGGCATGAAGACATATGACACAGCAAACTGGCAGCAGTGAGTTTGTGGACAACTGTCGTGCCCCTTGTTCCATGCCACATCTTGAAATGAGTAGGTTTAACTTTAGATAGTGTGAAGGTACTGTGAAATTAAAAAAAAAGTAGGTGGGAAGAAGTAAAAGGCAGGGGAATATCCACCTCCACACCCTGTATCTGGATTTATATAAATTTTTGTCACAACTACTTAAACAGACGACAGTAGTAAAACAAATCCCTCCAGATTACTATTATTTTCAGTCCTACTGTTGAATTTCTCAGGTCCCTATTAATCTTTCACACATCAAACAGGATTTTAAATGAGTTTTAGAGGCAGAGCTGTAGTAAAATACAGAAAAGGACTGATTTTTTTGTTTGGGTTTTTTTAAAGAAAAGCAACTCTTATTCTTCAGTGATCCCCAAGGACGGATGCCACACAAAGAGCTACTAGTAGATGTGCAGCAGATTTCTTTTAGCAAAGGCTTCCTAAATTAATAGTTTTATCTTAATCTGGATTTAAAAAAAAAAATCCAGAATAAATGAATAAAACAATTAAACTGATGATAAATATATTTCTTATCCCCTTAAACTGATCTGGTGGATTAACAGTAGGCATGTTGAGCTAGTGGACTAGTATTCAACAAGCAAAAGTGTTCACCAAATTTTACATTTACTCACTTTCTTATTCTGAGCATAATCATGAAAAACAAAGCCCTAGGAAAAAAAAACCATCCATACTGGTGAGATTAAAAAGTGTGATCACAGATACTCTGAGATCCTCCCATCTTAGCCATGGTCATAATCTACAGACAGTAACCTACAGAAGAAGATTCCTTGGTATGGGGATGCCAGGGCAACACAGCAATATCAAGACTCCTAAATGTAAGAACAAGCTGACAAAAGAACAAAAATAGATTGTTAAAGAGAAGAAAATTACTATTTAAACCTTGCTTGATATTCTAAGTAGACACATTAAGTCCCTGGATTTCACAGCTACGCAGTCAAGTCCATTCTTGTGTAATTAAGTTCCTAGAAAAAGTCAGAAAGCTTATTTACCTTTTTTCCATTGGGAATCATTAACTATGCATTAAGAACCCCAGTCACAATACCAAGCCTGGCACAGGCTTGATAAACTAGCTAGCTACTGCAGCAGACAGAGTCAGCATCGTCTGAAAACACGTTTAGTATCTAAGGCCCATTATTTATTTTATAAAGGAGTCTTAAAGACTTCTACAATAAAAAACCAGCTCAGCAATGTATGTTACTAATACCGTTCTCTCTTTAGTGCATAGTTTTTCTCTCACTATCCATCTTTTCAGAGATTCTAATTTCATATATGGTATTTGCACTTTCTGTTGTAACTCAACACAAGCCTCAAACACGACGTGCTCTTTTCAGCCTGTTATCAGTGCACAGGAGGGCCTCTGCTTCCAAAGACATTAGTTCCTTGACGATACAGGGGATGTCTTTTCACATAGCAATTAAAAATCCACTGAAAGGGTAGGAGAACTTTTAAGGGAATTTTCAGTCACGCTCTGATTTTAGTGGAATCTCTCACAATACTAACACAGAACAGGAAAGGTCATATGGAAGGCGACTTAGTCCAATTAGTTTAGTAAGTGCATTAATCTAAGAGCTAACCACACTCTGGCAGTCTGCATAAAAATAGGAATTTCCCAATACAATTCCCAGTGGGTAAGTTTCTACCTTACAGGGGAAAAAAACAACCAACCAACCAACCAACCAAACAAAAAAATCCCCAAAACCCCAAACCTTGTCAAATTAACATCCTCACTGGCAGTCTCAGCAGAATAAAAAAGCCCTTGGGACTGAGTAAGTATAGAGGTTTCACCAGACACTTAACCTTCAGATGTGGTTCCTCTGCAAGGGAACTGAGTCACTGCAGCAGGGGTAGGGACAAGCGTGACTTGCTTGTGTCCCCATTGTACTTCCCTTGTGTGCACAGGATGGTGTTTCAACATAGCTGTCAACTCAAAACCTCTCACCAGAGCAAAGAGCCACTTGCAAAAAGGAAGGGGGTAGAGGGTGAGAGAGCGAACCCCTAAACCCCAACCACTTGGTCAGAGAAGCCAAGTAAAGGTTGCAGTGCCACTGCTCCCCAAAATTGGAAATTCTGTAAGCAAGAGAATCCAGTAGTTTGAACAAAACAGATCTCTCCTGCTACCATATGCACTTACTGAAAAGGAAAAAACAAACTTTGTTTTTTTTAATATGGCAACTTAATGTCCACCTAGTGTGAAACACAAAACACAGTGATTACAGGAATCAGCCCCTGGTGGGGCTAAAACACAATGAGGCAAAAAGCCAGAAACATAATTTCTTACAGTTTCAGCAGCGCATTTTCCTGAAACACATTAACTTTAACAGTACCACACTGAGGGTTAGCTGAGATTTGCTAATGAAAATTTTAAGACACTGAGAACTTGGCCTCCCTCAAGCTAGCGCAGAGAGCAGAATAACCCACAGTGCCTTCTCTGCCTTCTCCCACCATGAGAGCAGCACTGTGTCTGGTCAGGTGAAGCCTCAGCCTCCAGGGTTGACCTGGAAAAGAAAAGAGCATCGCTCTGCCAAAGCTCATTCCAGCCTGACATCCACACAAACAAGCTACTTCTTTCATTAACACCCCATTTTCCTGGTTTTGACGTTTCACAACGCAGAAGAATAGCACTGATGTTTCAACAGCTAGATCCCAGCTAGCAAACGTCCTAAAATTACACTGTGCAGCCTGGTAGCTTACTAAAAAACCTCAATGTCAAAACTCAAAGTACATTCAGTTTAAACACACCCTTGGGGGGATTTTATACTAACTACTTTCTATTTCAGACTATTCACTTTAAGCTCAACCAGCAACGCTTCATCACTCATCCAGGAAAACTCCCCTCTCTGCCACCCAATCTCAATCAACCTGCCAAATTAATTATCACTCTGCATTCGTCTATTGCTAAGAGGGGGGAAAAAAGCAAATAGATGAACGTAGCAGTGACCCGAGCAAAAATGAATCCTCTGAAACAGAACTAATTTAATCAGTTCAGTGATCTTCTTCCAGCACGACACATTTCACCCACCCCTTCGCCAAGCAGCCCAGTTCCCGCATCTCCTCCAACTGTCCTCGGCAGGGCGCTCACAGGGGGCTCAGATGTCTATCCAGCAGCAAACTAGGGATCTTTTCTACTCATCCTTGTAACTGCATGGTTTAAAATAAAAACAACTGTCACAGAAAATTCACCACGATAATTTCACACTGACATTTACATGCAAATTCCTGGCCACAGAATATATGTTTCAGCCAGATAGCAGTAGGATTTGATTACCTACCTCAAGTTTATGGGACCACAGGCACCAAACTTTGGTGCTTCACTGGCTTTATGAAATGAGCAGAGCTCAGAGTGCTGGCAGAGCGAGGCCTCCCCTTTGGTAACCCAGTCAGGCCTCACAGCAGAGCTGGCAGGACTAATGTGCAGAGAAATTACAGAATTTGTGGATTTTAAATCACTGCCATGACTCAGACACTAAACCTTGCGCTAACTGCATTCCTAACCTAGCAAGTACATGTGCATGCATGACCGCAGCATCAGTGACCCTGCTGACTCGAAAGGGATGAGTTCAAGGAAGCAAGTTACACACGCATCTTAGACTTCCCTGTCCTAGAATTTTAAGTGACAGTTCAGCTGAAATGCATGCAGAGAGACATTGGGGCCATAAATTTCCCTGCCGCTGGAAATGGCATCATTTTCATTGCAGTCATGCTGTCGGACAACGTGTGAAATTCTGTACCAGCTCATAACAGTGTGCCCGTGCAGTGGGAATACTGAAAGCTCTAGGTGTAGGACCGCAACAGAAACACTGACCTCTCCTCTCTCAGTGCACTTCACTTTCCATCACTTTTCTTCTTATGCAGAACTCATTCAGAGCAAGAGCAGAAAAGAGAAAGGCAACTCAAATAGGGCAAGAAATGCAGGGTGACAGGCCCACTTTGGGAACAAAAAGACACTGAAGCGGGATGTCTCTTTACTAGGGAGTTCAACTGTAACGTCAATCCCACCTTGCTTTTCTCCTTATACGATTTTTAATGCGGTCAGTGCTTCCTTAGACGAAAGGCACATCACAAACAGGCATTATTACTGAAAGGTACTGAAATCTGGATGCCTGCACAGGATCCCTGTCAAGTTAGGTAACGCTTCAGACATGGGAGCCCTGACAGTGCCCTCTTTGATAACACTGCATAGGAACAGAACAACAACGCACAGAGGCAGGACTCTGAGTAATCTCTAGGTAGGTGCCTACACAGGCAACAGTTTGTCATTCGCACCCATCTGCTGCTCCAAATCACACACACACGCTGTCACATGTGCTTCTCCCCATCTGGATTGCAGAGATGCTGGATATAAACAGGCGAAAGCCAGGAAGATGAATACCGGGTTTGTACCGTACAGGGGGAAAACGGCAGTCAGCTTCACCCCCTCTAACGGGAGTAATTTCAGTGGAGATTTTTAGAAGTCAAAGTAAAAACAGATTTTCATAATGGCTGCAGGTTTTTTCCATGATTTGAAATCCTGTCTTTCAAACCAGTATGACTTTTTAAAAGCTTTGCTTCTAAGATTTTATTTTTAAAGTAATAAAACCACGCACGTTGTCTTAGAGGGATATCATAAAAATATATTCCCCTGCAACATTGTCTGCCAACATCTAATTCCACATGGTCACCTAAGCCATATTTCCATAGCGTCAAAGTACTGCTAACAGCAAAAACAGAGCCCACAAAAAGTGTAGTCTCTATCATAGCATAAAGGATGCAAAGAATATACGCTATTCAGGGGTGTCACGGTGCTAATGGATATACCAGGTGGTGTTTTAGAGTGAGAAGGAGAAAGGCTGAGCAGGGCAGAGGAGCCCGGTCTGCAGGGGCTCACCTCAAAGGACTGGGCTTGAGAGACGTATGGCTGCCCTCTGTTTTGGTTCTGTTAAAGTGACTCACACGAAAGCTGATGAAATATTATCTGGCAGAAGAATCTTCCATTGAAAATATGGCATTTTGACGAATCTGCCTTTCAGAAACAGGCTTTGACAAAATTAAGTAGCATTTCTATGGTTAAAAAAAAAACAAAAAACAAAAAGAAAGAGTTGCGTGTCAAAAAGGTCCACCTATTCAAAATAGAAAGTTCTGAAATTTGCTTTTTATATGAGCAACTACATCGCCCTCCATCATTGGTCCTTTTTTCCCCAGAATTTTATTCCTTGCATAATCTAACTTTGCATGTTGCTGAAATACACTTCTAAAACAAACTTGGTCAAAAAAAGCAGTATTTCCTCTTCTTATGACAAGCTGTTCAGCACTTCCTCAGAAATAAGAGCTTTCCCTTCTATTAATCTCATGATGATGTCTTCGGCCCCTTCCTTTTTTGATGAAAAAGTACTTTAAGTTCCTTTTTCCTCTGTCCCAAATATTTTTCTTTCATCTCCTTATGTTCAACTTGTGTAAAAATGCTATTTTGATTCAGCAGAAGTGTTATTTCAGTAGACACTAGTATACATCACTTTACCCTGACCAGGAGAGTCCAGATGGAAATGCATTTATATTTCTAGCTACCAAAACAAACAAACAAACAAAAAAAAAAGCACTGCTAAGTGCTAAACAGCTGTGCGGATCTGGTCCTATGACTATGAAAAAAGAGATCTCCAGATCTGTATTGATTACAGATACAACCCTGATCCCCTAATGCTAACAACAGCCTTTTCATCAATTCAGCATGGCCTGGATGTTGTCCTTTGTTTTTCCTCTTACGCCTGGGAACCAGCCTGGTCTTCTGGGAGACACGGTTAAGCACAATTAGTCTGAGTCTCCCTAAGATGGCTTTGAGTCTCTCCCTATTATATATCAGCTGCAAATCAGAGAAACCTTAGTAGCAACCACTTCTAAAGCACTAATTTCCAGACCCCTGTACGTACAAACTTGTTAACTCAGACAGGACCTTTTTGAGAAAAAAAAATAATGATTTATCTCCATTTCACAGATGAACTGAGGCATTTACCCAGCACAGTACTGCAAAACTGGGAATAGAAACTAAATATCTTCAGTTCATGGGATCAGACCATGGGCTTCATTTTGATCAAGTGTTTATGTCCAATTTCTCCTTTGGGGGAGTTGAGGGCATACACCAGGGAATAGAATTATTCCCGTTTTCAGTTGCCAGGAGATCTTATCGCTCTTTCTGAAAACGAACTGTTCAGCCCTCTAAATATCAGTAAGAGGACAGGCTTCACATATCAAGAACCTTCCTTTTTAAGAAAGCACTAAAGTGAAACAGGAAAGATAGGAAACCTCAAAGGATCAAAAACAGTGAAAGTTTCTCCCCTGTATCTGTGGCCAAACACCGAGGCATCCTGCAGTCCTCTTCAGTCGGTTAGAAGGACTTTAGCTAGAGAAGATGACTTGAAAAGTGAAAAACTGACAGCTGTGCCCCAGACCTGAATTGAACCTTCTGTGAGCTTTAAAGGCATTGAGTCCACTTCATCTCCGAACGTGGATGCGGAGATGAACAGCAAGAAGGAATGAAGAGCTGAAATGCCAGGAGAAAACGCATTCTCATGAAGCTTTCTGATTTATTCATCAAGATCAAGTGCTGAGATGCATGAGGCATCTCTGGCATGAAAGTGTTCACCACAAGAGCTCCATGAATTGGACAGTATTTTCTCTCTTCCACTTCACATTTTTTCCTGCGCCATTTTTTTTTTCAGAAAATCACTGATAATTGCAATTTACCTACTTTATTAGTATCAAGACCCTTATTTCCAGAAATATGTTGTCAGGAGATAAGCAGTGGCATGTTGAATGTTGAGTGCCTGTGCCTGCATGCCTTTGGCCCTCTCAATGGGTCCCTTTATCAGGACAAAGCCTCCTTGAAGGGGAACCAGGGCCACCAACAACCTCGGTTCAGGCAAGAGCGACAGAGGCTGAGAAACAGATGCTTTATGAGCTTGAGAGAACTGCAGAAGTAAAAAAAATAACTTCCCTTCTCATACCTAAATATAGAACATAAATAAAAATGTATATATCCTAAATATTTTTCCTAACCTAATACTTTTCTTCCCACACATCCGCCCTGCTCCCCCCAATACACGCAGTGTGGTCCTGGAACCAGCGTTTTCATTTGTTTTCAGGGAAAGACAGTTCATGTTAAAACACCCGTGCTTGTTAAGAAGAAAGTCAAAAAGTTCAAGGTGGACTGAGGAGCTGCCTACGTGGAGCTGGTCTGATGAGAGGAAATTCAGTTCTCACCAAGGAGCCACACAAAAGCAAGTATTTGCAGTGGAGAGGAAAATACCCTTCTCAGGGGCAATCTGGAGCGTGACATGGAGGGAGAGATTGTCGCAGAGGAGAATAGGGGCTCCCAGGCAACACTCCACTACAAGCTTGTAATACCACATTTTGTTGGCCCCGTGACTAAAAGGTGGGGCTCAGCCTCCAGAAGTAACATTTTCCACAATATTAAATACACAGGATCAAGAAATAAGGGGATGGAAATACAGGTAGGGCCCACACACAGAAGTAATGATAATCTCAAAATGTCTGGAACCTCTTAAGATGACAGTACCAAATACTCTTTTTGTAGCTTACAGAAGACACACATGCTGATTTTCTGCAGTTGTACAGATTATTTCTGAAGTGACGATAACTCTCACAGCATTTCAAGTTTTCTTAGAAATGCCAGTTCCTGGAATCTCAATTGTAGGAAAAAAGGGAAAAAAAAAAAAAAAAATTCTTCTATGAGAGAAAGGAGGCTTCTGCCTACCAGAACTGCGAAGCGGGTTGGAAATTAAATACAAGGATTGAAACCTGAGGATTCGTGGCTGATCCATGATCTCCAGAATGCAAAGGGCTGCCCCTGCATTGGTGGGAAAGCTGATGAAGGGCAAACCTCATCTCTGCCTGGTATGAAAAGCCAACACACTAGGTACGATAAAACATAATAAACAAGCTGCATCCTTCCAGTCTGTGAGGATGATGGGCAGGACAGAACAAAATGCCAGAACTAAAGCAATCAATTCCTAAAAATAACTTTATCTCTCCTTCTTTATCTCAAGGGCCAAATTATCTCAGTTGCTACTTGAGAAGACTAGGCAATGCCAGCATCAGAAAGGTCAGAAAGCATGTGAAAATTTACCCAGTAGCATATCCACTGCTTAAATATCTGCTATTGCAACAGTGCAGATTAACATAAAAATTCCTACTGTGTTGCTGCATAAAGGTATCTTAAGTCTTTATTTTATAAGAGAGTTAAAAATGCACTACATGGATATCATAGCTGTAATGTCCTCACATACTAATACATGAGATTTTTGGTTTACTTTTTTTTTAAATATATATATTTTATTCTATGAAACAGACTTCTGATTATTTATTTAAAAGTGCTTTCAGGCTGATATGATACAGCTCATAGAGGAACAGACTAATTCCTCGTACCCAGAATGCAAGGAGCACCTGCATATAAACATAAAACACAACCAGTTGACCTGATTGTAAGAATTATAACCAGGTTACTTCAAAACTTAAATGCTTCACAGACTGAATTCGGTGAAGATTTTGGTTTGGATGCAGGTACTGGAAGTGAGAAAGAGGACATTTTAAAGGCAGCAGAACATCTTGTTTCATTATCTAGGGACAATGGCATTTCAGTTTTGTTTTACTACAGAGTGTTGAAATTAAAATTTGAAAAAGAAAAAAACAACAACAAAAAACCACACCCAAACAAACAAACAAAAAACAACCCAAGGGAAAAAAACCTCAGTATTGCTTCAAGCTCTAAAGGGTTTACCGACCCAAATCAGTTTTTCTGCTGTTGTGGTAAAGTAACTTCATTCACAGAGTATTTCAAAATATTCAGGCTGCATCTGCTTAGGAAAAAAAGCTGCATTTGGAAACCTTTCCTGAAACGCCTCCAGAGTCCTCCTTGCAAATCTGGTCGTTGGGTGTCTCTTGATTTAAAAACAGTGGCCAAATTTCCTGACCTTACAGGCCAGTCAGTCTTTCTAAGGTCAAGAGGCACAAGATGCACACAGGGGAGAGTGCAAGGGAGAGGGAGCCAGGAGAGTTTCATGAGCAGGAGCTGACAGCAGCTCACTGGGCAGCCCAACGCCCCGTCCGGGATGCCCCACAAGGCTGCGAGCACTGTGAAAACTCATGATGCTGAAGCCTGGTTTCCTTCCTCCCCTGCTTTCAGGTCTGGATCACCCCAGAGTAGCCCAGATGTCCTGGGGACCTGGTACACAGGAGCAAGTTGAGCCCCTCGCGAGCCACTTGAGAGCCACACTTATGCCACTGCTCGTGCACAGCAAAACGTCTCCCCGGGTGCAGAACGGTAAAGAAACACTTCTAAAGAGCAAAGCCGTAAGGACGAAGGACCCAGCAGATTTCACAGGATGTAGACGTCAGAGAGCAAAGACAGAATGAGGTCAGAGTCTGATCTACAACCCGGGGAGCACAGCAAGCTATATCTAGGCCAACAATTTGCTGTAGTCTTGTTACTTAATGGGAGGCAGAGGGAGAAGAGGGAATATCCTTGGAGCTCATACAACCACCGAGAAATGCGTGCTTAAAAGCAGCCTAGACCAGGGGTACAAACTTAAACCACCCTAAACCCTAGCACGAGCACTTCAGCCTGCTGGCTGGCACTGTCTGTCACATAGCAACAATGTGGTGCAAAACGACTTTGGAGTTACGGCTGCATGTTCTCCTATTTGTGATTCCCACTTTGCCAGCCATCTTCTGCCACGACGGCATCAGCTGTGCATCCTCCCGTCCGCAGACTTACCTCTGCGTGGGGACCCAGGTCTAAAATAGATTCCTTCCCTTTTGTCTTCACAGCTGGGATGGGGCAGAATATAGCTGTGGTTATTCCTGGAGGAGCCTTTAATTTTCATTACCACTAAGTTAATTTCCTAGTAGGAGGAGTTTGGAAGCAGGATGTCAACTTTCTTGGAAGAAAGAAGGAAAAAATCCCAACCAAACAACAAAAACAAACCAGAAATGTGCTAAGAACATGGCAAGCAGATGGCTGTTTTTGTTCTGCTGCGTGTGGGGGAGTCATAGGTCCAGGATTTCATACCAGGGAGGAATTTCACGTTGACGGGTATCAGCAGAAAGCCCTTCTAATGCCGCTTGTATACCAACTTTGAGAGAAATACATCCTGTGTACCTCAAACGCTTTTGATACGCTGGCTACTCTGCTGAGTGCCAGCCCATCCTGTGCAGCTGTGCACGCTTCGCCTGGCTGGACACAACAGCAGCTCTAATACAATCACGCAGACGAGTGCCACGTTGCAAAGACTTGTCCAACATAAAAGCATGGACTCCTCTCTGATTAAGTTGGGGCAGGGGGATAAAGCATTTGGGCAGGGAGGTAGACTCACCAGGGAGGAAACACATTTCCTTTTCAGCTCTTAATAAGAGCGTGGAGAGCCTTCTAACTCTCAAAGTATTAATTAATACTTATCTCACAGATACAAATCTGCATTTAATCACAATGGAGGGCATCTCTGCAGAAAGAGATGATTACTAAATAATACTTATGAAAAACCTCAGGCTCAACCAAATCTCCATGATCCAACAGGGATTACACTGGTTATGCCAGAACACGGTGAGCCTTTTGTTCCAAAGGAGTCAAAAAAATATGAGAAAGAACAGGGCACACAGCTCACCCTTTTGTCTAGTTGATATACCTAACTGCACAGTGAACAGAAGCGTTCACTGTTTTTTTGTGTTTGTTTTTTAAAAAGTGACACTGCTACCAAGGGATGCAAAATCCATCCCTAAATTAAGCAAACGAGCAAGAGACAGTGATTAATTGGCCAATTTAGCTGCTCCATTCTTCTTCACCAATCTCCTCTAATTGTCCCCAAGTCCCCGTGGGAACAACAGTAAGCAGTAGATTCACTTCAGAGGAGGACAGACCCATGGGACTAGCTGTACCAGGGTGGAATTAATTAATGATTTTTGTCAAATCCTGGCTGAGACCAGAAGAAAAAGCCTATCCTACTGACAGGATACAAACTAGCTTGAAAACAGCAACAGCCCCTTAACTCACCTATATAAAAACGTTAAGAAAAATTCCAAGAAACAACTGCACGGTGACTCAGTTGTACACAGTCGTCTGCTTGGTTCAGGGGGCTCGTAAGGCATCGCCCACACTCTGCGCACCCAGTCATTCTGCCTTTCGCTCTGCGTGCTCCATTGCTTCCATAGGGTATCCCACCTGCTTCAAGAGAATGAAGATAAAAAGCACCCTGCTTGTGACTTGTGATGCACCAGGATTTGAAATAACAGCCACAAAGCTCAGTCATTTCATCAGCAAGCACAGAGGAACAACGTAGTCTTAATGCAACTTGAAAACTGTCAAGCCCTTTATCACTATGCAAGCTGTTGCTATCACAGGGCAGACAAAGCTAAGGAAACTAAAATACAATAATTAAAAAAAATAAAGTTATTTTACTGCCAAGGATTTTTCTGAACGTAGGTATTTTGTGTATTTCAGACAGCCATAGATTTAACTACAGGAACCTGAGATATGAAGGAGGGATGAGACAAGAGGTTAATTTGTATCTTGAGCAGTCAAGAAAAAGAGTGAAAGGGAGAACCCAGACGTCTTTTTAGCTCTTGCTGTTTTTTTTATTTGCACCTCTCCTAAGCTAAAACTATTTATTTTCAGGTTTTTTCCTCACACAGTGCATTGCCCAACAAACTCTCGACTGCTAAAAAGTTGCACCAAGGTGACTAAGTACTGCTGGACAATTTTTATAGCCCTAAGAAGACACAGTCAGTACAGCACCAACAGCTCAGCCTTCAGCAGCTAAAGAGTTGCTTTGTCACTAAATGCAGTTGCAAAAAGCCAGAAAAAAAACTCGCTGCATTTTAAAACACAAATTTCCCAATGCAAGGGCTATACTCTTGAACTTGGCGTATCATATGGGGACCAGGTGGTATTGAAATAGTTCAAGGTAAAACTTTCCTCAAGCCAAAACTCAGTTTGAGTGCAAGTTCTCTGGGGCAGAAGAAAGCCTCTTCCTGTTCTGGTTTTATGCAGCTTCTAGAAGAATGGCGATGGATCCCAGCTGGAAATCCTAAGGACTACTGTTCTGTAAATAACAAAACTCCAAACCGGCAGTTACACTCAACCAAAAATCTCTCTGTCTACCACTGTAAATATGGATTTAACTAATCAATCAGCCTGAAAATCTAATAAAGGTCAAGGATGATCATTTAAAATACCAGTTATCGCAGTAACTGAAAGACGAACAGCATGATTGTGCAGCTCTTAAACCAGAGGCTAGATGCCTAGATCAAGGGAAAGCTTATTATTGAGACTGTTAGGCTGCAAGGGAAAGAGACTTTAAAAACACACTCAAATAGCAACCCTCCTTGAAAACAACCATGCTTATACTATCCTGTAAGAATAAACTAACATAGGGAAAAGCTAGCAAGCAAACGGGCTTGAATATCTACATGAGAAAAAAACAAAACAGGCAATATTGAGTCTATTCTGAGAATGTTCTCAAAAATAAAACTTCCTTCTCATAACAGTAACAATTGGTCCTGACAAACTTACTTCACTTTATATACGGAACAGATTTGAGTCTAGGCAGTTACAACAGAATAACTCCAGTCTGAGAAATCTAAGGAAAAAATAATATCGATATCAAGTTTCTGCTTCTCAGACTCCTCAACCTAAGGGCTGATTAGCTTTAAAAAAAAGTTAAACAACAATATGATGAAAAAAGAGGCCATGCCCCTGGCATATGGTATTATAAACACAGGAAAGTGCCAGTATAAACCTTTATCGGGAGACTGGGTTCTTTGTCAAGCCGTGCCTTTCTTCCAAAACATCCTTGCTGCCATATGTCTGCATCTCGCCAGCTGCAGACCTAATAAGAGACTTCTTATTCATGCCGTATAATGTTTTACAGGTTTGCCACGGGGGTCACTCGCTGTGAGTCATTTACGTCACAACCCCAATAGCCTCGGAGCTGAAGGGAGCCAAGAAATGTAGGTTGGCGGAGGGGAGAGGAGGGGGGTGAGAGGAAACGGCACATCAGGCTCCGAGCTCTGTCATTTTGTCTCCTCACCGGTGCACTGAAAGCCTGGCTTTCTAACTTGCTCTTCTGCTCCGAGGGGCTCTGGGGCCTTCCTGCTGCTCTTACACTTAGGAGAAGAGGGGAAATTAAATACATGTATTTAGATGAAGACTGACGAAAGATTTTATTCCCCCTACTCTTGTTCTGCGTCTCATTATTTGCAATAACTCTGCAGTTCTAACAGGCCAACCATCAGTTTTTGCAACCTATTTCAAATATTTTGTGCGTTTATAAAATGCAAATGAAAGACACGCCACGCATGCGATGCAGCGGGCGTAAGCATTTGTTTGAGCAGAAATGGAGCGTACTGCCTGATGAAGTCAGTTTTTTAAAAGAAAAATTGCTACCCCACCCTCCAATTTATCACCCCAATCTGGCTCTTCATAGTGTTTTTGGTTTTGTTTTGTTTTGTTTTTGAATCAGCATCCAATAACCGTAGAGAAAATGGCTTTTCAAATCTGCGTGTTATTATGGTGCTGGAACCACGAAGAAGAGAGAAAAACTCACTACAGTGAAATCTAAAAAGACAAAGGACCAAATCTGGAGCTGTGACTGGAGTGACCAGCGTGTCTCTTCCATCTGCCTGCAATCCTGGAGGCAGGGAAATATTTGCCTTTCCTCCTCACTCCCTTTCCCAAAAACAGAGAATGACAGAGATGGGTGGAAAAACGAGGGCAAGGTAGAATTTGCTCTCTTTGCTGCTGGAATAATTTGCTCATTTAATGGCCAATGAATTGAGTGTTGAACAATCCAATCCTGCACACCCGATTCAGAGCCAAGCTAACAAACTCGTGCACTGTAGGCAGCAAAGCTGCCATGTAATCACCCAGTGAGTGATGAACAACAAAGGCTGTATCTTCTAATTGTTTGTTTCCAGTAGAGTCAACACTTCAAGGATTTTTGGTTTTAAGTGCAGGTATTCTGTAGGTGTAAAACTGAAAAGGGGAGGGGCACTCTTAAAACATTTTCAATTCTTTCTCCACTTCATTAAGTCGAGGCTTTTGCTTTCCTTTCTGTCTGACTCGGTGAATAGGAAGCTTTTTACTTCAGTATTACTCCATCATTTTAAAGGTTTCAAAATCTGTACAAATGCGAAGTCCAAAGGAAAGCGAGTCTTGCTCAGATGCTCACCTTTTCTTTTTCTTTTCTTGGTTTTTTTTTTTTTTTTTTTTTTTTTTTTTAAAATGCTAGCAAGTCACTAACAAGGCAGGACTTTGTTTAGTAAGGAAACAGCTGCAATGGAAAGTGACTTGGAAAATACAAGGCAGGTATTTCCATGGAAAGTTTAATAGCTACACGAGTTAGTTTGCTAAAATTTTCAACATTTAAATGTTTTTGGGTTGGTTGGGGTTTTTCTCAGACAAAAGACAGCAAGTGTCTATGTCCCTCATCTGATCCCTATACACAGCCACGATTTGAAAATGCACAGCAGATTAAAATGTGCTTTAAACGCTCCAAGTCTTGTAGTCACATAGCCGTACAAGAACTGCAATTTACACTTTTGAAATTCTAGCCTTCCAGACTGAGCTCATCACACCAAACAAAACCTGGAAAATCAGCAAGGACGGCAGAAGGTGAAACCAATAACTAAAGAAGTGAAAGATTCTTTTAAATAATTTTCTTTGTTCAAAATGATGTATGTCTAAAAGATGTTACACTGGTACTTGCAGGCTATAAATGCACCATCTGCATAAGTGCAACAAAACCCTGTGCATCCCCCCCATCTGCAGCTTCTGTAGGAGGGGAGAGAGGCAGAGGAGCAAAGCACTCTGGGCAAATCCAGAGACATTTATTAATTCAAGAAAGCCTCTCACTGGAGAAATACAGATCTTTCAGGTCAGTAGTCCCTAATCAAGGCTGAAAATAGCACTTCAGAGCTATGACGCATTTTATAGCAGCATGTTAAAATTAGTATTATAAGCACTGAAACTACAGTAGCTCTACCGGGAGTCCTGTTAATGAATGTACAGGAAGTGTAGTCCTAAAGTCCTGTGGCACATACACATGCACACGCTCCTGTCAACCAAGCTATAAACATTATGTGCACTAAATCCAAAGTCACGGTCCTAGTCTATTTTTTGCCATTCTTCCCATAAGAGAAACTAAAAATAGGCCCATGAGAACCATGCATGGGACTCTACTCTTCAAATGTTTAACTCTTGCAGTAAAAACTGCCTAGCACTGTTTTTCAAGAGATCCTTCAAGGATTTTGCATTACACAGATGAAGGTTATATTTTTTTATATATATATATAGACGTATGTGCATACACACACACACGCACACTGAGCTAATGATAACCCTAAGAAATTGTGGGTGCACACTATTGCCTACTTACATATATCTCCAAAGTTTATTTATATATTATTTATCAAGATAAATATTAGAACCTGGAGAAAACGGGGGCATGGCCTCATGCAGGTCTGAAGTCCTACCCAGATGCACAGGGGAGGAAAACCAAAAAGCAAACCAAAAAACCCCAACTCTTGAAGAATCGCTGCTATACAGTCAAGCAAGGTTGTGTAGCTGGGTGACAAAGAATCTTGCTGATAAAATAGAAAAAGGAAGAGCTGTTAACATTTAAAATAAATGGTATGCCAGTAAGAAAAAACAAAAATCACCTTCCATGTGCAGCACCTGCTGTCTTTACTACAAGGCCTTTTCCACACAGTATGCGAGGCAGCCAAATTGCAGGAAGACTACCCTCAAACACATCAAATGCCAAATGACCATAGAAGTATGCTAAAACCAGCAAACCTCCGCCTTCCTCCCTGCTCCTCCCGGGAAACGCTACCCCGGTATTAGGGTAGATAATCTTCCTGTTGCTACGCCTCAGCCATCGGAAAGGGCACGTACAGTCTCTGGCTGCAGCAAGCTCAGGGGAGCAGATGGCAGCAGAGGCAGATGGCAGCGCGCACAGGTTCTGCGGGGCTGGGAACGCACAGTACTGCATCTTCCAGCGAGGAAAACAAATGTTGGGAGACACCAAACTGAGGCTGAATTGACTTCCTCAAAGCCCATGATGTTTATTTTCAGGGGCCAGCACTTCAAAAGAAAGAACTGCTAGATTTCTGCAGTGATGCTCAGCGCTAAAATGGCTTGAAAGACTCCCTGCACCTTGGCGGGAAATTGCCTGAGTGCTTGCCTCAGCCTACCATCATGAACTCCAGTTTTATCTCATTTCATTCACTAACAGTGGTGCTTTGTGCTTACAGGCTGCTGAACTGCTTCTTCACAGATTTTGAAATACTTTTAAGAAGGAGATTACGCAGCCTTATCTCCTTGGTAAAATAAGGAAACAGAGGGGTAAAAATTCCCGTTGTATTCTGCTGTTAAAGCTGAGAATCACACCCAGGAAAAAAAAGCCTGAGTGCCTCAGCTCCACAGTCATGCTATGTCCACTGCAAGTGACTGCAAAGTGATAAGGTCATGAGGATCTGGAGGGGTTGGGGAAAAATCCTGGGAAGAAATCTGCAGTATCGATGAATAGGGGCATGGGGCAGTTAGAGATCCATTGTGGGACTGGGCAAGGAGCTGGGATTAGCCAGGTCACAATGGGAATGAATGGAGTGAAAGAGACTAGGAGCCAGACTGGTACCAAGGAAGACAGCAGGACAGAATAAGGTTGTGTAGACTGGGATCTTCAATAAAACGTGCCACTGGTGAACTCCCTGATGGTGAGAACAGCCCGGGGCCAGTGAACAAAGATCAGAAATCTGAGTCAGCGAAAAGACTTGGAAGATGCATCAAGAGCGGCAAGGCCTGGGAGAAATGTGCCAAAGCAGCCACCCAACGGAGCACACACACGTTTCAAACTTGGTATGAGACACATGACACTCTTATAGCCAGAGGGTAGTCAGAAATCCAATCCCTCTGAATTACTGGTTCACCTGAATAATGAAAACCTTAGGATGGAAAAAATAAAAAACAAATAAAAGGCTGCAAAAAAAAAAAAAAAAATCCACAGGGTGATCTTTAACTCAAAAATCTGTTTTCATTTGACTCTTTCTTCTTTTGCACAGCATAGAACTTAATGTGGTCACAAAGTATTTCACTGCAGGGTCCTATCTCATTTGGCATACAGAATGGGTACTGCCTACAAATACTTTTGAATGAGCAGCTGCATTTTCTTCAGTATACATGGCACTAAAGCTTCTTAACTCCAAGCTATGGAAATTCTCCTATCTGTTCATTTTTTTCCGGGAGCTTTTAACATTCATCACCACAGTACCTGAAAGCTTCAGAAATATTTATTTGAATAAGACTTCCTTAAGGAAGAGAGAGCTAAGACAAAGAGTGTCAGGTCAAATATATCTACTAATTTGAAAGGTAGTACAGTATGAGAAAACCGAAGCCTATTTCTGAGAATTTTTTCCTATTATATAACACTTTCCGTATTTAAAAAAGTTCCATTGATCTCTGGAAGAATTCAGTAAATAAGATAAGGACTCAAGCAGTCATAAAAACAGGAACTCACTTATAAGAATCTGGATTTTAAACAAATTGCCTAGTACTGCACAAGAAGTCAGTGCTCTAGGGTATCATTCACCTATCTTAACCCTGAAATTTTTCCCTCTGCAATCTCCTGACTCATTCTCTAAACACATTCTGGCATCCTCAAAAATGTGATCTAAGAAAATACTGCTTCCCTTAGTAGACAGTACAGATTTACACCCAGCACAGGTTTGTTCTGTGAAATGACTGGATCAAGGAACCCATAGGAAAGGAAATATGCAGAGATGCATAGGAGGTATATGCTATTTTAAAGGCTTAGGACAGAGGTAAACATGAAGGGGATAATGGGACATAGGGTAGTTAAGCTCATGCAGTAATTTTAGCCTTCTAATTTCTAAAAGCTCAATAAAGCCTTTTACAACGTTTTTCAGGGGAGTTTATGAGGTACACAGTTGGAAAAGTGAGACCTGTCTTCATCTCTGCTTCAAGTTCCATGAATATTTAAAAGATGCAGCAAGTGAAATTACCCAGTGTGAATGGGCTCAGAAATTGTCTCATTAAAGTATAATCAAAAATCAGTTTAGGCTCAGATTTATTTATTTTTTTCAGTTATGCAAGATGACTTCCATTTACCTGATTCAGTAGAAACATTAGTCTCTACCTGAAAGAAGAAACGAACCCTTCAATCATAAGCTTGGGTAACCACATGCTGTCTTTAAGAAGAAAAGAAAAAGGTTAAATGCCTCTCCTAGCTTGTAAATGTATTCTTCATTTAAGACCAATATTGCTTTGCTAACAATCTATTTTCTTGGGACTTTGTTTTTTTTAACCTAATAATTTGTAAACTTGAGCTTTCAGTAGTGTTCTTCCAGATGGATTTTTTTGACATGCACTGTTATTTAGTTATTGGTGCTTCTACGTAATTTACTTCATTTTGAAGAAAAGAAAAAAAAGTGAGAAACAACGTTACAATGAAGCCTGGCTAAGGATGAATGGGCACTTGCATTTTAGGCTGCTGCTTTATCAGATGTCTAATTTAACAGAGGATGTTGATGTTTGTGCTCAGGTCAGGGGAAAGACAAAGGGAATTAACATGTGAAGTCCAATTGGTACAGTAGCAATTAGTTGACTGTAATTACGGACTGTAAAAACAAGTGAGGTCCCAAAGTCAATTTGCCTTTTAAGCCCTCAGACAAGTGACTTTTCCTCCTCATTCACAGAGTTAATTTTTTTTTTTTTTCCTCTAGCAAACACGTCTGTAAGGCTGAATATTTACATATTCTGAGTTCCAAGACGGAAAGCTGCAAAATACCAAAATAACTAATTTCAAAGAGCATCTTTATATTGAAACATAAAACCTTCCTACAAAACCCCTATTGCTTACAGTAGCTCTAGTGACCTGGTCAACATGAAGAAATCCACTTTATTAAAATATTAACATTTTTATATCCCATATAAGACTTTTTATTATCCCCCCACCCCACTCCACCACCCCTTTTTTTCTTCCCACCTTACCATAAAAAGCTCCTGGACTCGCTTTTACTTTGTACCAGGTTTCAAAGACTAATTGGATATACCTATGCATACATTCAGCATAAGACATATGCTTAGTATAAGCAAGTTTCAAAAAATCCTAGGCTTCTTCAGAAACATACAGATCTTTGGCTACATATGCTCTAGTGCCCAGAATTACCTATGCTTAAAAGTTTAAATTCTATTAAAAAATTAAGCTTAAAAAAAAAAAAAAAAACAAAGACCAAAGACCAAACCCAAGCAAATCTCACTTGCTCCCTCTAAAACAAAATTAAATTTTGCTGGCTCACTCAAGGCTGTAAATACAGAAACATCAGTGCTCCATACTGAATCAATCTCTTCCCTCAGCAAAAGGGACTCTGGTACCCCATGGGTGCTGGCTGTAGCCTAACACCCTCTGGTCGCTCGGCAGCATCCCTCCTGAGCTGCTCGGCACACAGCTCCCCCTTGACATCAAAGGCACGACAACTCTACTGCACTGTCACAGTTCCTCTGATGCAGAGGGTACTAGAGCCATTGCGTTCAGGTCTACTGAAGTTGGCAGGTCTCAAAAACTCAGGAGTGGACACAACTTCAAGTAATATCAATAAATAAAGAGGTCACATTTAAAAATCAGAAAACACATACAAGACAGACAAGTGTCACAATGAGAGTAACAACTGGTTTTTGGACCAGAAGAGGACATATCAAACATGGTTACTGCAGTAACAACAACGCATCTGATCACCTTGTAATTAGAAACACCTGACTAAGGGAGACTTTTACAGTCCAAAACATGATTGCTTTCTCCTTTCTATGCATAAGGGGGACCCATGTTCAAATTCCAGTTGTGTCCCCACCTCTTTCTCCCAAAGGAATAAGGAAACGAGTAGAAATGCTAGAGCTGGACAAAGGACGGAGAGCTCCATGCAAGGAGCCTGGGGAACAGGTAGCACGTTTTCCTGATTTCAGGACGTCCTTTGGTGGCTCTTTGACGTGTCCCCTGATGAGACGACAACCACAAGGAAGAAGGCCACTCGCCTCATCTGAGCTGCAGCTCTTCATGGGGGACTGAGAAAAATGACCATGAGGAGAGGGAGGAAGGTCTGCAGCCAACTGCTCGGTCCTCACTGCTGCCTCCAACTCCCCTCTCTCAGCTGAAGCCGGGGCAGAAGCCCCCGTACCTCTTCTTGAAAGGTAAAGAAAGGCAGTGGAGAGACCAGGCAGAAACCTGTCTCGCTTTTCCCTCCTCTGTTCCCACTTGTAACAAATTCTAGCAAGGAGCAAAGAATGGAAACAGTGAATGAGTATCTCACCTTTTGCTACAATGTTATTTAAAGATCCAGCTCTTTTTCTACTCTGCTTTGGACAGGTTGAAGCGGTAAAAATAAATTCAGCAGTATCTTTTGACTACTGCCATGGGCAGGGTGATGCCACAGAAGTCACATCTATGTTGCTACAGTCAGCTTGCACATTTTAATGTAAGTTGCAGCAAATTCTACAAAAAATGCGAACTTGCTCAGGAGAGGCCACCCAGAATTATTTCCCTGTGTGGGGCAATGACAAGATTGTGTAAAAGATACAAAAGGTCTTGACTCCTGATAATTACGAATTTGCTGGAGAAACATGGAAATTCTTAAAGGTAGGAAAATCCCTCCATGCTGAAGACAGACAGCATTTTATTTTCCTGCATCACACCCACAGGAGAGGCTGCAGTAGGTACGTGAGTACTGCAGGGCTGCCGCTGCAGTAATCTTCTGAAGACTTTTTTAAGGTTTTCCCAATAAATTGGCTTGTGGTGGTGGTGGGGGAACCAAACCCAAAACCCAGAAAAGAATCCAAAGCAGCCAACCGCACATCAGTACCTCTCCTGTGAGGAGAGGTCATACTTTCCAAAGTCAACATTTTTCTTCCCTCTCTGGTCTGGGGTAGCGGGGTGGGGGGGGGCAAAAGAGAATTTATCAAGAATTTACAAAACAAACCAAGATAAAGCTGAATGTTTTTTACTTTCATCTACACAGTGACAAATATGGGCTATAAAAAGTCCTTCGTTTCTTGTGTCCAGGCCTGAAGTTGGTTGAGAGAGAGATTTGAAAGATACCACCTTCCACATTTTTTTTCATTACATCACTAAAAGCGACTCCACAAGCAAAGGAGCCTACATGATGCAAGCTAAACCTCTTTGGAGAGGAAGACTGTTTCTTTTGGACTTCTTTATAAGTATCCGAGGCCAACGGCAGAGTTGAAATTCAAGTATTTGAAAATCCAAACATGGCATTTTCTTCCTCAAATGCTCTATCTAGCACCAGCCCCCAAAGGAACAGGAAAAAGGCAGGTTCTTCCCATTCCTCTCTCATTTTCCATTTTTCATTCCTTTCTCTTTTTTTTTTTTCTTCCCCCCCCCCCTCCACAATACAACAGAAGAAACCTCCTCCTTTCCCTCCTTTTAGTGGTCAGGGATTGGGAAATAGGAACCTGAAGCAGCTTCCCAGCCCATTCTAAACATGTGGGCAGCCTGTTCACTTCTCCAGCTCTCTCGCTGGCTCCTTTCCATAATGAGCTCAGAAAACACAGAGCCATCCCCAAATATTACAAGCACCAGACTGTTCCTGCTTCTGCAGACTCCATCAGTGAAAATGATGAAGCAAGACAGGAAAATATCCCTCCTTCCCCTACCCTTCATTTATAATTGACCTCTTTGATCCTCTCCCTGGAAGGGTCTGAACTTTTCCTTGAGGTAGGCCAGCCTGATGACAGGAAAAACAAAAACTCAATATTCATTTCAAGAAATGTCAGGGGTAAAAGAACAAAGTCCCTGAGAGAAAAGCAAAGGGGAAACTTGGGAGTGGCAAGACTACCAACCTCCTGAAAGCAGACAAACCCATGACAACATTGTCTTTCTTGCAAGCAAGCAAATATATCTGCAAATTTCTAGATTACTCAAGCAATGCTTTTAAATACTACTTGCTAGAGAAACAAGTAACAAAAAAGAAAGAAGAATACCAAAAGTAGTACACTTTTTTTAATTATTATTAAATGTAGCTTGTCATTTTTGTCAGAAGGAACAACATCAGGGATCCATGAAAAAAAAGCCTGGGAGTACATAATGGCACCTGAGATACAAGGAACTAGAAAAAAAAAATAGTTGTTCTTCCTAGCTTCACAGAGCCTGAGAAACTTGATACATTTGTCTAATCCATTTTATCATCTGTGTTATTGCAATAACGAACATCCTGGAGAGACACTGAGCTATTTATTCCCTTGCCATGTTGGCCTTTCAGAGAGTACGTCTCCACCACTGCAAAAAACCATGCAGCCACAAAGTCCCATAAGGCTAGCTACAAATTTGGGGTTACCATGCATGATGGCAAAGGCTAGAAGAGAAGCTGGTGCATCACTGACACACACCATCACTGAGGATGTGCACTCCCAGAGGAGCAAACATGGCAGCATTTGGTCACAGCCTGTAGCCAAAGCCCAAACCTGCATCATTCACACCTCTACAGCCTCACTTCCTGCAAATTTAGTTTTTATTTTCCATGAATGCAAAGAAAAATCTTGATCTTCAAATCTAGGAAAGAAGCCATCGAGCTTAGAATGCCCTGAGTTCTTCAAGAAAACAGTACAATTAAAATATTATGGCTAAATCTCAGTTTGGATTAATTACGAAGTTATAAAACTCTGACTGGGAACCCACCTAAACGTATGTGGTTTTGAATCATGAATAATTTAAAACATATGTGGTTTTGAATCATGAATAATTTAGGTTGAAAAGGACCTCTTGGTGTCATCTAGTCCAAGTTCCTGCTCAAAGCAGGGCTCACATCAATATTAGATTAACTCAGAGTGTTGGTTCAGGTGAGCTTTCCATTCCCAGAGTTAGATGTGCCACAGCCTCTCTGGACACCATTCTGGCATTTAACTGCTCTTCCTATGAAAAATTCTTCTATGTAATCTGACTTTCTCTTGCTCTACTGATTGCCTCCGGACCTTACAACATGCATCTTTGAGAAAAACATGGCTCCACCTTCCCTATAGTCTTCAGACTACCCTTTTACATAGTCTGAAGAGAGCAAAGAGATCACAGCCAGCTCCTCAGCCTCTTCTCCCAGCCCTGGTGGCCCCACCACTTTAATCCTTGCTTGGCATAGGAGTAAAGCACACACAGCATGTCACAGGATGCCTTAAGATTCTTGGAGGGAAAGGAAGGATCACTTCCATCAGCTGGCCAGCTACACTCTCACAAGGGCATCGGGCTCCCGGTGAGCCCCCACGGCCGGGCGGGTGCAGTGGTGACTCAGGATCTGGCCTGACTCGTTGCTGACTCATTTCCCTGGAACTATGGCTGCCTTTTGAGCTAATCAGTCAAGAGTGCTAATGGACTGCTGAAAAGGGTAAGTTGCTACTTTTGTCCTCATTAATGTATCATGATTCACAGTATTCTGCCTACTACTAACACCAGAGTGCTTTGACTGAGTGCACCAGAACTGACTGATACCGTATTTGTGACAACTGTCAAAAGAATTAATTTTTTTGAAAAAGCAAAAAAAAAAGTGTCAGTACCTGAGTTAACAATGTCACCTATACAACAAAAAAGACTTTATGGGGAACACCATGTAGCCATAAGGCTGATGGCTGCTTGACAAGTATTGGACTAAGGCCATAGTCTTATGAATATCTATCCTTCTAAATTAAAGAGTTTCTTAGTTCTACGAAGAAAAAGCCAACTAGTACCCCAAAATAAATCTCTTTCCCTCCTACTCCCAACATGCAACAAAACAAGAAAACCACAGTAACTATTCATCAAACAAAACACCTGGTTTCTGGCATACGGCCCTCACCTCTGCACTCAATCACAGTTTTGGACTTGTCATACCGTGAATCAGGAGGAAATACTTTAATTTGAAAAGCAAATGCAATTATAGTAAAGAAAGGAGGCAAGTGTTCAATCTGCTGGCATCATAGCTCCATCTACCTTCCTAGCTTCCAGAGCACGCTCAGCTTGCACAGCAAACTGTAATACATCTACAGTCCCAGATGTTTCTTCCAATAATAGAGCCATACTACTTCAGTAGCACCCAAGCAAGTATCTGTTTGTGCAATGTACAGAACGTGCATCCAAGGCTTCTGCATCCCCCCAAAGAATGCCTCTCTTACAGCAGGTACAGTATAACACTATCTTAATTGTTTAAGTCCTTCCCTCCAGCATGCCAAAAATCTTTTGAGGTTCTGCCAAGAATATTTAACTAAGTGCTCCCTTAGAAAGGCGGTAAAGGAAAAAAAGAAAATCTAATGAGGTTAAAGAGAAGGTCTTTCCTTTCTCCCTTTGATAATTATACAGAAAATATCTCAGTCTGACACAGGAAAAAAGGTCACCGTATAAGAAGAGAAGTGTTGGGGTTTTTTTCTTGGCAAAGGCTTGAACTACAGCCTATTGATGCTGTCTTTTTCCATACGGTGTTACATGCAGAGACTCGCAGGATGAAAGTGGTTCACCATTTCCATATTGACACAATACAGGTGAAGTTTTCTTTGTTTATGTCATTAGTATTCTGGGCATTTGCCACTGACAAAATCTACTCCAGCTCCATTTCATCCAGTTTTTCACTCCCACATTACCTGAGATCAACTATGAGCAATACATGTTTCAAATCCTACCTACCAACAGAAAAACAACCCTATCTGTCTGGATCTCTCCCTTGCAAAGTACGAGCCAAGTGACTTATCTGTGGCTTTCTTGGTATGGACTACTTTCTAAGCCTCAGTGAGATACAGACCATTTAACAGCCAATAAAGTAATTGTCCAGTCATCAAATAGAAGACTATAAGAAGTTAAAATAATATTTTGCAGACAGATACAAGCCACTCTGCTCATGCCTCAAGGCAAAGGAAAGACAAATGCAGTTCTTCTAGTGCAATGTCAAATCCAGGTAAAAAGGTGACTTAAATTAATCTGGTTTTCATCATACTAAAATGAAATGGGAACTTTCTGACACTTTGTGTCTCAGTTGAGGGAAAAATAAGGAACAGCTGAGTGGTGGTAACGTTTTAAACAGGTATCACTGAACAGTGAGCAAATATCACACTATGTCTCAGTCTCCAAAAAACCCTGAACGCCTTTGGTACACAATTAGTATTTGGTCTTCTGGACTGGCTAAGTAAAGAGAAGCGCATGGTGGATACCACAGAGCTGCACAACTGTCATGTAAAGCAACTCCTCAAAATGGTGGAATCCACATGGGGGAGGTCAACTCATTTAACTTTTAGTCAGGTACAGTCCAACAGTCGGCTGGATTCCTTCTGTAGAAGACAAAGGTGGGCACCTGCAAACATGTCAACATTCTTCATTTTATATAGCAAAACAACTGGTAATCTTAAAAGAAAGAACTGATCATCTACTTAAAGTAAGCAATGGCAACATGGCTATTTCCTGAGCCTACTATGCCCTCGGACCATGTTGCATGAGCTTTTATTCCCTTTACACTTTATCCCTATACTCAAATTCCGCTTACCAGATATTGTCTTTTCCCCTTGAGCCTTCTGCTTGAAACAGTGCTTTCTTACACGAGGTAGCAATAGGACCTGACAAATAATTTCTTTCTCCATTCCGAACAAAATAAACAGGTTCTGAAATCATTCACTGAAACCTGTATGTCATGTCAAGAACGTCAAATAATTCTTAAAGATTTTTTTTGTGATGCCACCATATTTTTTAAATACAATACATGACACCATACGGTACACACACAGTTTTGGTACATACTTCCCCCCCCCCCCCCCTTTTTTTTTTTTGTTGTAAAAATATATCACACGCATCCCAACATCCTGGAAACAACATGGGCAATGTAGTACACTTCCTACTTCAAGTAAGGCAGAGAGACCGTCACTAAAATGATCATCCAGAAATTTATTCTACTGTCAGTCTACATACCAACAGGAATTTGCTCTCAGCACAGATCCACGTTATCTTTCTTGCAGAAAAATTCAACAGGCCAGCAACCCCCTAGCTCAGATTTTGAGGCATCTTAGGTATGCCAAACGCAATCAATTATCTTCTTGGAATTTAAGAGCAATACTCTGATTCAATGCTCCATTGAAAGCCAGTGTAAAGAAGGTAAAAAAGGTCTAAAAGTTCTAACACCTTTATGGCACTGCATGTTGCTGAGGAGATGGACTGTAATAATTTGAATAATTTAAATCTTCCAAAACATAAGACATTTTGTTTCCAAGACTAACTGCAGCATTGCAGTGCAGGTGAGAGGAGTCAATAACTGAAAACAGATTATGACGTGACCAGATGGGACCAGAGGAACTTACAGTCATTAGGAGATAACATGTTATTTAGACATCCTTACTGATCAGTAACTCAGGGAGGAGTTAATCTTTCCTATGTGCAGAGGTATGGTGTAGACATCCAGATGCAAGCTACTTACTGAGATGTTGCCTTCATAAATCGAATGGAGAGCATCAGACATGTTTCCATGTCATCTCTAACAGCAAGATGAAGCATGTCACATGTCATAAGACTTTCTTGATAGACATGCCTTTTCACTCCATTGACCATGAAATACACTTTGGTGGACAGCTTAAAGGCAGTTCGTTTTGCCAGATAAATCCCATCTTTACAATCACAACAAAGTATCCAGAACGATAGTTGGAATTGAACGATTATGAACACGTGCTTGGAGCCAAATGTGGATATGCCTTGTCTGTAAAACCCTTTTCAAGAGTCTTTCCCTGTCTACAACACAACCCATGCCACATTCCTCTTTAACACCAACCAGTTACTCTTTTATTTCCTTAGCAGATGTCATCCCAGCATCAGGCCAATTCCCTACTACTTCCTTGCTACAAATGATAAGCAGAGTAGATACATGTCTGCTTTTGTACGTACAGATGCACTTAGACTCCATTTTGCCAGGCCAACCAGCTTAAGACAGGTGCTGAGGGCTATCAGAAAGGAAAGTGACAGCGGTGAGACTACTAGCAGAGACAGAGATTTTCAACACTTCTTTATTTTGGCATAGGAGATGCAGTGGGGTTGAGGCAGGTGGGAAGCAGGCAGCCAGTCACTCCTCTGGAGAAGGCTCAGACCTGTTTAACATATTATATGGATCACTGCTACCTTCCCTTTCCAACAGCATAGGAGAACGTGATGTTGATATACTTAACACTGAAGTAATTATGTAGTTACTCTAGAGTTATTAAATTATTCAATCTATTGTTTGGAATGGCATATAGCTTGTAAGTAGCCACATAAAGGTTGTCCCATAACTGATGGAGCTGTTGCAAACACTTAATACGCAGTGACAGACAGATGTATCTGACAGACAGCAATAAGGAGTCAGCATCCTTGATTTCCAGTACTGACATGTCTGCAAGTACAGCAACTCTTCTAAATGAAATAGGGCCAAGAGAAACCAACTCTTCTAGAAATCTAGTCTATAACGGAAAAAGAAAAACTAGAAAACGAGGAATTTTTTAATCTGACTGGGTAACATTTTAATACTGGCCTATGGCGCCAGCAAACTGGAGTATCAAAGATTTGATGGATGAATAAGTTGTACTACATCACAAATGAGTGTTTTAAAAGAACAATCCATCAGAATTTTACCAATCTTACTGCACACAGCTAGATGATCAGAGGGCTCAGACTGTGTGTGCACATTCATCGACAAACGCATACGGACTAGCAGAGGCTTAGGAACAGAAAAGCACTCATACCTATATATGGCTTTGTTACATGGCACTGCAAATAAGTGCAAAAACAAATACAGTAAAATATATAGAAGGGCTCATACGGTGAGCAAAATAAAAGCACAGACAGATTGGAACATTTCCCACTAAAACAGAATTCATTCCTGAGGTATTCGTTTCAATGGAAATATGCTTTTTCTCTTATTGAATTTAATGGGGAGATCTGCCAGTTATTACAAATGCAGAAGAAAAAGCTACCCTGAAAGACCGAGCCAGTCAAGAACATTAAATCCTACAAGTCTCAAAAGGCTTGTCGCTTTTAATAAAAGGCTCAGACACTGTATTAGTAATCAAATCAATTCATAATAACTATTACACTGTACATCAAAGAATGCAAAACCTCCGGAAATGGGATATGGAACTTGTCAACTCACACGTATCAGGCCAAATCTACCTCAGGTCATGAGCAGCCAAAATTGTTACCTGTCTGATAACTGTTTGGCAGCTTCTGCAAAACAAGTTAGGTACGTCTACACCACATAATTGCAACACTGTGCAAGGCTACAGGAGACGGCTCAGGTACGGGAAGTTGCCTTGCCACGTTAGTGTGGTACAGTGTCCAGGCTAATTAGTAGCTGCTTGGGGCACAGCTACACTGCTTCCAAGACCACAGCTGTACTCCTGCACGGCACTTCACCGTCTAGACACACCAGCCTATTCAAAGCCAGCACTCCCTGCCAGCCCTGCGCAGCTCGGAACAGAAAGGTCTCCAGATCAGCAAAAGCGATCGCTGCATTCACGCCGGCTCTCACCGGGAGCCTGGACCTGCACAGAGGTGCCAAGGACAAAGCACAAAGGAACCCAACCTGTGATACTTCCCGAAAATGCCCTCTACCCAACAAGCATAGGACAAGGTGATGAAAACGCAGCAGTACAAACTTGCTCCCACTTCCCCGGTGTTGCTGCAAGCCGGTCTGTGCCGCTATCCACCTAGCTCTCCTGTGATGGGCAGACCTCCTAAGTGGCACTTACAAGAGGCCTGCTAACTTTCATGCTGAAAATTTTAAAGAATATTACTGTTCCACTTTACATTGTAAAAGACACAAAACAGATCGTGATACTGTGGGTATACAGGAGTACCTCAGGCACTTTCAATTAACCTATGTATTGTGATACCCATATAAGAAAAATAACAACTCTGTCAACCACTAAATTAGTAAGAAACCGAACATTGTGGTATGTAACTGGTAGCAGAGCCCTTGTCATCCTTTGCTCTGGCCAATTTATTATATGCTGGATTTCAAAGCAAAGAGCAATTTTCTTTCTACTCTTTGTTGGTAAAGCAAATGTGCTAATGAATACAGTGCTGACCATTTCAACTAACGAGCCCTGAAAGCTGCGGAAGTGCAGAACATTTGCTCACTCTACTGAGCTGTGCAGTAAAGCAACAGATGACAACCTTATGCCTCAGTGTCTTGTGGCACTTCTCTTAATAACAAGGATCAAGAAGACACTCAAAGAAAAAGCACGTATTTATGCCATTAAAGAACCTCACATCTGATGCTCTCTAAAAACAGTAAAATACCCAACATCATTCCAAATGATGAGCAGAGCAAGTCAGACAGTAATGATGTCTCCTGTCCTAATAACAGAATGGCATTTCCAAATTAAAGCCTAAAAATCAATACAAATTGTAGCCATATTTTAACAATTGCTTTCTATAAGGAATTTAAAATCATAGCACACCTTTAAATTTTTGTAAGGCATTGAGCTATCATTTTAAACACATGCTTATGGCTCCTAGTCTCAATAAAATTACTCACCTTTGAATTCACAGTTTCAGAATTCTAGCTAAATGAAAATGCATATATAGGCAATGGTCAATGTGATAGAAATAAAGCAGTAAATAAGGTGCAGAAAGAGAAAGAGAGAAGTAAGGATCCCATGGAAGCTGGGGAGGGACTTGTATTTCAGAAGTTTTAATCAGAAATGCTAGTTATATTCTCCTCTTCCACCATTCCTACAGTATTTTTCTCTCTTTGTTTCCTGAAGTTGAACAACTACTTCTAAAACTTTACCTGGTTGTTTTGGGGTTGTTTTGTTTTTGGTTTTTTTTAATGGCTTGCATCCCTCTTCCCAATTTTTAGCTCCACTGCAGAGAGTGGATGCTACCTCCTCTATTCAAGTTCTAATTAAAATGAAGACATCCCTCTCTGCACTTCTTAACGCAACCTTTATGGCAAACTTCAGTCTAAAGCAAACTTCAAAAGGCCAAACTACAAATCACTTGCATTGATGCGATCAAAAAGAAAGACAAAATAAAGTAGTCATAAATTTGATAAGTTGCATGTGTATGTACGAGTGCATTCTTCCCAAATTAGCTTTGATCTGGAAAGCAAAATCCCAATATAAAGAATTTTAGACTTGGGTCATCAAAACATCCATATGCATAATTATTTCATGAGACTAAAGTAAGTTACAAATTGCCAGTAAATGCAGAAATGGACAGCAGCAGGTTCATTTCAAGCACAAGGCCGTCATCATTCTTCTCTCGACCACCCTTCCCTGCCCTGTATATTTCTCCAGCAAAACTTAAGATCCATTTATGAATTGAAAAGAGAAAAAGCAAGCTACAAACTATCATTTGGAATCAGATTCAGTGGTCCCAACTGCCAAAAAGTTATGCTATTATGCTGGGGTTCAGAGTATGGTCACTGCTGAAACAAATGAAGATTGGAAGGAATCTCTAAGTTACCTAAGGTCATGCCCCTGCCTTGAGTCAGAATCACTTATGGTGGTGACGTTCCTGACAGACACCCAGTTACCCTAATGTGACAGCACTGGTTCCAGCGCCAGTGCAAGTAATTCTATTCTCTACTAATTTACGCAATAGATGATTTTTTTCCTCTTTGTGAGAGCCTTTTAAAGACTCATGTTACTCCAACTCTTTTTTGACTCAGCTCATATTCTGTCAATCTTTCTTCAGAGGTCATGTTTTCTTTATCTCCAGTCATTTTAAGTACTCTCCTCTGGACTTGGGTTCATATCTTTCCTGGAGCATGTGGCCCAAAATTAGAAATAGCCCAATCTGAAGCCAAAGAATTTCAGAGAAAAGTAGAAAGGTTATGTGATTAGTCTTGCTGACACAGTAGTTTAGTTTAGGTATTCATTATGGCACTAACCTTTTTCACAACCACATAACATTATTTTTCCAAGTGCGGGCTGTGATCCACAACAAACCCAGATCTTTTTCTAAATAGCTGCTCCATGCATGTTCTTCCCTGTCTTCCTTAGAATTGTTTCGCTACAGTAATCTGCATTTATGAAACTGAGCTGCAGTTCATTTCCCACACTGCAATCACAAGTTGCCCAGATAAATTTTGAAATTTAAACCTGCTCTGAAAGGTAGTGACAGTCTCTCTTAGCTCCACGGGGTCTTCATATTTAATGAAAGTTCCCTGATGTCCATCATTCAGCTTGCTAGTGAAAATACTAAACCAAACATCAGCTGCTATTTTCTTCCTTTTGTTCTTCTAGGTGATTAAACATAATTTGACTGTTTTGCTTCAGTGTTTTTTTGAAAATTGAATGTCTAAAATGTCCTACCTCGTCTACTTTCCCCCTCTTCAAAAATAGATACTAACACTAATCTACAGGTCTGTCTCATGTGTGTTCTCAAATATGTCCTACTAACAGCTCCAGGCTGTTAGCCACCAACTCTATGTTTCCTACCACGAAATTCATCAAGTCAAGGTTACCCCAAAACAGCCGAGTGTTCTCTAACCTTCCTCATATAATGCTGTAATCTGTGGTCTCATCACATTAATTGTGTCAGCCACCTTTCACACAACTGACCTTTTCCATGAAGAGAGCTGGTCGACAGTCAAGAGTAAATTTCAAAAATATTGGTGTCTATCACATGCTCTCCCATTCCATGAAGATGTGGATTGACTCTTTAGTCTTCGTCTGAACACTTACATATGATGACTCCTTGCTATTTTGGGTGTATCTTGCCAGTTTCCTCTTACTTTTTGACTTAGCTTTTCTGGTTTAGCCCATGGGTACTTCTAGTACATTTCCCTATTTTTCCTTAGCTCCTTGACTCAGTTTCCATGTCCTGTGTAAGAGCATATATACATACATACACACACACAAAATCCAACATTTTTACTTTGCTATCATTCCATTTCGCTCATGTTGCTTTGCCACCTGGACATACTCAACCCGTTTCTTCCCATTGGTTGGAGTCAAATTTGAGAAGTTTCTCTTCTAGTTGTGTTCTCCATCTCCTGAAGTAAGAGACACTTTAACTGCTTGTGTGTCCCCTCAAGCACCTAGGTAAAACAGAGCCGGCATTCATCATTCTACACCTTTCCTTCTTTAGCTGTTGCTTAAAGACTTTGGGTAAAGACCCTCCCCATATACACAGGATCTCAGAACAAGTACATAACATTTGGTCAGCAGGTCGAGGGAGGTGATTGTGCCCCTCTACTCCACTCTGGTGAGACCCCACCTAGAGTACTGCATCCAGCTCTGGAGTGCCCAACATAAGAAGGACATGGACAAGGACTTGTTGGAGTGGGACCAGAGGAGGTCCACAAAGATGATGAGAGGGCTGGAGCACCTCTCCTATGAAGACAGGCTGAGAGAGTTGGGGTTGTTAAGCCTGGAGAAGAGAACATTATGGGGAGACCTTACAGCAGCCTTCCAGTACCTAAATTTTTTGTTAAACTGATTCTCTTTCCTTATCTTTATGAGAAAAATGATGCTTTATCAAGATCAGTGTGTGTCACACAGTTATATAACAATTATTTCAAAGTTAGAAACTAATTGGCAAGTAAGTGCTACAGACACTCTGCAGTGAAGAAATGAAATCAAGAGGCTACAAAGAAAAGAAGAACATGCCAGGAGAGAAGTCAGACATGCAGACTAATGCTCATCAGAACAGTGATGCTCTTGTTCTATTCTCTATAGCAATGATGAGCACTGCCTATATCATCAACAGGATTACAAGCCAAATGTATAATTTGTTAACTGCAGTAGTTTGGAATGGGCTGATATAAATGCCTTTGAGAATTCACTATAACATTATGTTTGTGATAAAGTGAATTTAAGTTGAGAAAGACTGAAGTTCCTGTATTATCCATGTTCTCATTGTTCTCAATATATCACTAATGGCTGGTTTTGCCATAGTATCTAGTTTACATTACATTGTACTACACCATAGCTTTCAAGAAGCAGTAGGTAATTGGCGTGCAATTTTAAATTACTGCATAGATATCAGTGCAGTGACTAGGAGCTGAAAAACAACTAGCCAGTACTTCTAGACCAGGAAGGCATCATCATTTGCTATTAAGCCCACAACATGGATGCAATACACTGGTCTGCTCCTAAGAGATTACATTTCAAATAGTTCTCTTCCTGCATCATGAGTCAGTCAGCAGTCCCACACCATCAGAATAATTAGCCACAGCTTTTTGTTCTTCGATGAAGATGTACAGACTAACAGCTTGATTTTAATTCCCCACTAGAACAAGTAACTAATTATGACCCGCATTAAAAGTTAGCTCCAATAATTTAATAGGGTAATTTTAGAGATCTGACAGACCTCTAAATTATGTGTAAATAGATTGTTATGAATGCTTGAGAAATTAGATTATAAATTTAAAAGCCTCCTACAGAGCAAGAAGACGAAGAATTAGGCACATGAGTCCCTTATCACAGCAATTTCAGAGATCCCCATCAAGGAGTTTAATAATGCTAACAGTTCCCTATAGCTTCTGGTCCAAAGAAATCATTAGCTATCAAGACACAAATCCAGCTTTCCTGAATGGAAACGGGTCACTCACAAAAAAAAAAAAAAAAACAAACCCACAACAGAAAAAGAAGTATGAAATGAAATGAAGCACTTAACTTCTCAGACTGGTAATTCAAATGATAATTCTGCACCAGCATCTTTTAAAAATAAAGACCTTTATCATCATGGGAGGAATGAGATAAAGAATCTTTGGCATTTGTTCCCAAAAGCTGATGGCCAGCTAACATAATAAATATCCAACAAGCTGGACTGATTGCACTTGAAGTTCATTAGTACTATTGCTTAAAAGAAACAAAGATGCCAACAGTGTCTGTTCTTTGGTGACCAATGTATATGCTCCCTCCCTGGTCTTGCAATGTTAAAGCCTGTTTTCCCAGAGGGCAGGTTAAAGCCTGTTTCCCAGAACAATAAGATTGGTCAGGGGAAAGTAGAGGCAGATTCTCCTACTTGACAATATTTTAAGAGGTGAAAATGGGAGCGCATTTTCTAGACAATCGTTGAGAGTAAATACACCACCTGCAAATTTCCCAGTTCAGCAGAAACTGTCTTTTTCAGTTAACAACTACACTACCACACGTTGTAATCTTAACAAATTCAATGGAAAGATTAAAATCACTCTGAAATTCAACCTGAAGATGTAACAAGTCTTTGTACTCATGCAGTCAAATGTCCACAAGATGCAAAAAGTGAGCTTCAGATCAATTTTGTGTTCTTAAGAGCCTTAAACACCTCTCACTTATGTGGCTACATGACAAAAGCATGGCCAAGTCAATATTGCTGTATTTCACCTCTAAACTCAATGGAAAACTTATTATCTTCTCAACAGAAATGCACAGCCAGCATGTCACATTTCCTGAGTTTTATCACAGAAATATTTCTGTTTCTTTTCCATCTTCTTTTCCACACTTCTCTCTTGCATGTGTTCAGACCTAGTTTTTCCTTCCTCGGTATTTCAAAGACAGTTGTGCGTGCCATGGGAAATGCATTTCAGAACTCTTGGGTCCGAAAGGCACAACCACTAGAAGCCATCCTTTTAAAGAGCTGAGCAAGGAGCATCCCCTGAGCTCTGGGGGCTCCCAAGCTGTCCTGTTTGTAGCAGTGACACTTCTAACGCCAATGAAAACCAGAACAGTATTCCCCAGTTGTCAGCCAAAGACAAATTAATAAAGTTAAACAACTTAATCCAAGAATGGAAAAATCAACTGCATGTTACAAAAAATTGAGTATTATAAAGGGCACTGGCATAGCTACTTTATCAATGAATAAGACTGCTAACATTTTAGATACCTATTATATAGCAGTTTGATATTATTAGCTATTCAGACATTCAATAATTCCCTCTCAAAACACAACATACTCTGAAATACCAGACTACTATATTTGCTTTCACAACATGGTAAGATGAAGCTTTTTTCCTGTACTATTGTGGACTTGGACATTTTCTCATATGAACCTTGTTAATGTTTGCCCAAAATATTCTCCATAACTGGAACACATTTCTCTTAAGCCCCCAGCTTTCAAATTGAAACTTGAATGCTATATGTTATAACGGAGTTGGATAACACATATGCTAAACAACATAACTGCTGATGTGAACAAAAGGAAAAAAAGAAAGAAAAATGCCCAATACCACACAGGTTTTTTTAACATCAGCAGTTCAGGAATCAACCATTTGCTTAAAACTTCCCCTGTATCCTTTCATGTTCACATGCACAGGGGTAAGGATATCTAAAGTTGGGGTGTTTTTTTGTTTTTTTTTGTGTTTTTTTTTTGTTTGTTTGTTTTTGTTTTTGTTTTTTTTTTTTTTTTGTGAAGAGCTACATGGATTTGGAGGATATGATTTCAAAATGCAAAACAAACACTTGGTCAAGGAACCTCACAGAGATTTTTTTTTTTTGTCTATATAACACTTGAAAAATAAGACAGAAAAGTGTTTGAAAAACAAACTTCATGTAACATAATTCTCTTGCAAGGTTTGATTAAGGTAACTCGTGCCTACACCAAACTGAATTGGCATCAAAGGGGACCGGCACCATTCATTCACTGACATGTGAAGAATACAGTCGAATTTCAGCCATCCTCTGGAGGCTTTGTCTGGGCTGCAGGTCAGTTGTGCCTCAGATGGAGGGATGCTAGAGACGGTGCTTTGCAAAGCTGTCCCTGAATAACACAACAGTTTTATTTGCCAGGCAGACCCAGAGCTACTTTTTGGGGTCCACATCTGAGGATCAGGCAGCACCGTCCTCCACAAGGTGAAGCCTGAGTTAGTAAACACAATACATTTGAGCTGAGTCCACCTGGAGCTGCTCCCACACTCAGCATGGGGCAACCAGCACCTCTGGAGCTATCAAGGTGTGGGAGCTCAGCCACTGGGTGCCCAGGAGGTGGCTGCAGGCACCATTTCACCCACACCTCCTGCACTGCATCCATCTGGCCCTCACCACCTCCCTGGGCAACCCAACAGGCATGTCTGGGTCAGGCTTTTGCTACCAGCCCCATTTCCCCAGCCTCCCACTCTTCAGGCCACAGCACCCCACATCACGCTCAGCGATGGAGAGTTGGCTGCCCCCTTCAACCAACATTGGGTACTGGGATGTCTACTGCATGAACTGCATCAGGCAGTTGCAAAAATAAAACAAAAAAGAAGATGATGGAACTCTAGATAACACATCCCTGTTCTCTCCTGCTCTGTTACTAGGGGCTGTCACGAGGCACTGAGGCAGCAGTGTATTCCTGGAAAGTGCTTAATAAAACCCCAGGTATGTGCACAAAATGGCTTTGGAGAGCACAAATCAGGGAAACTGCAACTTAAAAGGATTCCTGACCAAGTACAAAGCTAAAAAATCTAGAGAGAAAAGGAAGTTGTTGCTGATAAGCTGCCTTTTATCTCCTGCGCACATGAACTCTCATTTGTACTGGGGAAAGTTCTTGCATAAGCTTACATAAGGAGAATAAGCTTCAGGTAGGATATATATCTAAATAAGATCTTCTGCTTTCAGACTTTTTTCCCCACATGTTAAACTTAAATGAAGACACTTTGCTACTAGAAGCCAGTCTAGTTGCCATATTTATCACTGGTCACAGACTACCTAGAAGGCCACACCTAGACGTAGTAAACTCCACTGGACCTACTGGCTACTCTTACACATGCAGACACATGGTACTGCTACCCATAGTTGTCCTGATACTGCTGTGGTAAAGGAAGAACACAGCACCTGATACGTGGCAAATATGCTCATGGTACCACAGAATTCTCAGAAATGCCGTTTCTTTTGAAAGTGTTAAAAGGTTGCATTCTTGAAGCTAGGTATAAGCAATTATTCTCATTCATCAAAATTATAGTCCCTAGAAACTGTTCAACCTATTACGTGTAGCTCAAGGCCAATTACTACGCATACAATTGAAGATAAGATTTAGGTGTCCTTCAGTCTCTTAAAAGGATTTTTAAAAAAGTCCCTAGCTTATTTAGATAAAATGGATTTTCAAAAAAATTCACCCCAGAGCACCACTCAGAAATCATAGTTTTACCAAAACCTGTATGACTAGATTGGCTCAGATTTCTTTCTTGAAAAAAATATCCATATTTAATTAAGCATATAAATCAGACTGATGAAAAAGAGTATTTGTTCCCTGAAGATACAGCCTACACTATCAACTCTTAGCCAGGTGTTTGCCATACACTATTTCATTTTACTTCATTCAGCTTTCTCAGCCCGTGATTGCTGAATTATCAAAACATCAGCATTACACATCATGACCTCCTGTACCTCTCTAAGTCAACTCCTTCACTCTTTCCAGGACACATGTAGATGCAGACTCCCATATACCTAAAAATCACCCAGACTGTTCCTGCCTTCACTTTTTACACATCAGAGCGTCTTTCTGTGCCATGTTCTCGTGTGTTCTGGTTTTAGGATCAGTCTCAGACTGCAGTCTCCAGGAAACTCCCTTTCTGCATGGTTTCACCTCATACACGCAACAGCTAGATATGGCAGAGGTTATTCCCTTCAGGGTTTATTACTCAAGTTAGGGTTTGTAACTCAAGTAAACCCAGCAGAATATGGGAAGGGCAGATGTATCTACCACCACAGCGTTCTCAGTAGAACTGCGAAATTAGTACTGTCCATGTCAGTCATTTCTTTTCAACAAAAGAGCCCAAGGAAAATCATACAGCTTATGAATTTGTCATTAGTTTTGCTCTTCCATGCTGAAAAGCCATCTTTGTTCTGTTTTGCTGGAACGCAGTTATTCCAGGCTACCTTGCCTCACCTGTATGCGGGCCAGTTTATCCACTTTCATTCCGGACTCAGGTAGCAAACCCCAAACAAATTCCATCTAATCAGCTTCCCAGGCTTAAGTTGCTTTTTGTGTTCTTTTTAATTATTTGATTTAACTTGTAAAAGTACCCCTTGGAATGTTTTTATTACTGGTCTCTAGAGACACAGCTTCCCCTTTGCTGTCTCTTTCTATTTGCATGAAGTAAACCTCAACACTCAGACTCTGCTCCTCCCACGTGCGGAGACCTTGGCATGCTCAACTGACCCAAGTGAAAGGGGAAAGCTTTCCCTTCTGACATGCGAGAAGCCGCTGCATAAAGGATGGAAAAAGGTAGTTGCTCTGCAACCGGTAGCAGTAGAGAGATAAGCGCACGGTCAGACAGAATCCATAATAGTGCAACTGATAAACCAGCTATCTACTATAGTTACCAGATAATACATGAATCCAGTCTTTCAGCCTCCCAGAAAAATACACAGGTTCTGCTTGTTGAATTTAACACACTCCAGAAATCATTCCGTCTTCTGTTTCTTTACAGATTCTTGAATACTCACCAAGCTTTGGACAACGATTTGCTACCATTAGGTTATCAGCAAGCACTCCACCCCCGGCCTTCTCTCAAGATGACTCTAACATCTCTGCAGCCCAATAACCTTGAACAAGCTATACAAGGAATGGAGATTCTCTTCAAGGACCAGAACCACTAAATTAATATTTCTACAACAGCATGCCTTGACTGACATCACCATTGCCGCACCTCCAATTCTGTGTTCAGCTTTTGGCCCCTCACTACAAGAAAGACATTGAGGTGCTGGAGCATGTCCAAAGAAGTACAACGAAGCTGGTGAAGAGTCTGGAGAAGGAGTGGCTGAGGGAGCTGGGGTTGTTTAGCGTGGAGAAGAGGAAGAGACCTTATCGCTCTCTACAACTACCTGAAAGGAGGTTGTAGTGAAGTGGGTTATGATCTCTTGTCCCAGGTTAGAGGCAATAGGACAAGAGGAAACAATCTCAAGTTGTGCCAGGGGAGGTTTAGATCGGATACTAGGAAAAGCTTCTTCACCGAAAGGATTACCAAGCATTGGAACAGGCTGCCCACGTGAGTGGTTGAGTCACCATCCCTGGACATACTTAAAAGATGTGTAGATGTGGCCCTTAGGGACATGGTCTAGTGGTGGACTTGGCAGTGTTAGATTTACGATCGGACTTGATGATCTTAAAGGTCTTTTCCAACCTAAATGATTCTATACAATTCAGCAGATAGAAAAACTCCCTGGAGCAAACCATTGCTAAGCAATACAATCTTTTATTTTACCAAACCGGAAATTGTCCCATGCAACATCCAATGAAAATAATGTTCACAAGAAAGACTTGTGGCATAATCCTATGATGGGAAATGGTCTTCTCTGAATTAAGATACCGTATCAAGCTTTTGAGGTACTTCAGGAAAATAAATTTTACTTCATCATTATCTGGATGGCCATCAATCTTGTGAAGAAAATGTTTTTAAAGTTTTTAAGTTTCATTTTGCCTTCTACAATACCCCTAAGAAAGAATGTTCTCGAAAAAGTAACCAAAACAGACAGGCCCTTTAAACTGATCTTCTGTCCCCTCAAACTGACTCTCTAACTCCCTCACAAATCGACTCCTCTCACACCCCCCAAAAGGAACTCGCCAAGTCACCTGCAAAAATCATAAAGGAAAAACCCTCAATCTACAGAAAAATAACCATTAAGACCATTTGTTCAGGGCTAAATTGTGACTTAAAGCACAATCCTATCAACGAGGTAAGGTAAAAAGCTTAGCGCAGAGAGACACTGCACAGGTGTCTGAACAGCAAGACTAATCGACATCTCCAGCTCAAGTGCGTTTTTCTTGCTTTCTCAAGATTACAAGAAATTGCTTTAATTTACACTGAAGAAGGAGCCTCCACCGTCTACTCATGCGTTTCAGTAATAGATGTGATACCCACCCCCACACCTTCCCATTCTCATTTCCCTGATCATTTGCTTGAAGGCAAACCAAAGGGGAAGATGATCACTTCAGCAATTTGTTAAGCGTGAGCCCTAGGACTTAGAATTAAAGGAAAATCCATTCTCAAGGACGTCTGTGGTCAGTTCACAACTAAGCCTTTATATCAAGGGCCACACATTAATGGGCAAGCAGGAAGCAAAAAGCATACCATTAAAATAGGCTGAGACCTACAACTATCTCACCAGTAAAGGTGATGATATTTTCCTGCATTTCCTGAACTTGTTCCAGCTATCGTACAACATTACCTCCCTTAAAATCACACTCAGGCTTCAGTGTCTTCTGGCGCTGCATCTTCAGGCCAACAGCACTGTTAATGTCACGGCTTCTAACTTGTTTCAGAATAAGGTGGGGAAAAAGAAATGGAAAAATGACTGTCTAGCTCACAAAGCTCCCATTCCTGCTATCAACAAGTGAAGCCATAGCAGTGACAAGTAGCAGGAGGTCTGGTGAAAGACAGAATTTCTGTGTATAGAAAGCTGAAGAACAGAAATAGTATCATGGGAACCCAAGCTCAGGTTGTTTCAAAGGACAGTGAAAGAAAGTAATTCATAGAGCAAGGTTCCAAGCATTTGCACATTTCAAGCCAAGCACGTAACCACTTACTGGTGCAAGCCTCTTTATTAACATAAACAGAACCATACATCATATACGCACATATGGAATGGTTTGTGTGTTTAAGATAATTTTTGGTTTCTCTTAAAGAGAATTCAATCATAGCTGACACTTCAGAGCTGCTAGTAGATGACCTTACATAGCATCTGTGTTGCAATGCCTAAATGTGTTGCTAGGGTGAGCTAAGGATAGGAGTTAAGCCTCAGCTCTAAATTTCCTGGCTTTTTTCAGCTCATGTCAGCCCTTATTGTTATTTCCACATAGGGAGAGGAAGGTGCGATTAAGAGAAAGAATACTGTTGCTCTGCTTGACTGTTTCTTGGCAGGCGGTGGATTTTGCTAAAAACCTTATCAGAATAAACCTCTCTCTCGCTTCTGTGGCATGCAGTGGAAGCATTTTCATCTACGGAAAAAGATACGCTGTAACTGAACCCTTCCCCACCCCAACATTACAGGCGACCCCCCTGTCAGCACGGGCTTGATCTCTCCAACCTGCGCACAGGAAAGGAAAGGAAGACTGAAGTTGAATCTCTTTGAAGTAGCCCTATACCTCGAGTTCAAGTACTTATTGGGAAACAAAACAAACTAGCACATTCAGACCGACAGATGATTCATTCCCAGCTCTTCCACTACCTCGTTTTACCTTTCCTGGAAACACAACCCACCCAATATTTTTTCTTCTTTCTCTCCTCCCAGAAGTCAGCTAATACTTATTCAACTGCAGACGCCTGTATCCTCCAACAACAAAAAGTGCAAAATGTATTATGAACAATTTCAAAGTCTACAGACGATGCTTGTTATTCCTAGTAGACAATAGAGAAGGTTAGCAATTAATCACTGTCTGCTGTCTGCACGTAAAAAGTGGCAATTATTGATAAATGTGTTCCCACTTCAAGCACATTACTGAGAACTGCGGCTGGTGAGAAGTCGGGACTACTACAAAACCTGAAAACATTAACTGGTCAAATAGCTTTTGGGGCCAGAGCACAAATACCAACTTCACTAATTGAAAAGATGACGTCATTGGACTGATTTATGAAAAGCACTGCTGATGTTTAGATTAGGAAAATTTACTTGAGATGGCCAAAGTAAACTTCATGGCCTTTGTTTTGGATACTTCAGTTTATGAAGCTGTCATTTAAAAGAGCCATTAGAAATAAACAGATACGTGGCAATATAACCTATTGAAGGGGTCGGGACAGGGGGAGGGAGTGGTGCTGGGATTGTTTTGTTTTTAAACCCACATACAACTGGCACAGCAGTGTTTCCTCCAGGCTCCCACTCTTGTCCCCTCTCTAAAGTGAAAAGTTTCCAATACAGCCTTCTGCCTAAAATACCATTAATGATAGCAGCATATGTTGTTTACAATATGGGTCCACTTAGTGATCCAACAACTAAAAAAGCAGAGAATATTCTATATTCCCAAGAGAAACAGGCTGAAAATGTTCTCCCCAAGTCACAAATATTCCCTAGGCCACAATTCAGGTAGCTTCCACAGACTTCAAGCTGTGGCTGAAATGATTTATAGTCAGACCAGTGAATTAAAATATTTGTGATGCTTGGAATTATTATTAGTTTACGGAATTTAATTACAAGTTGTTTTCTTTTCTTAGCAATTTTATTTTTTGACTATGTAATGTATTTGACATTTACTACTTTATTCTGGCTAGAGACTAGACAACAAGCATGTTTTAAGGCACTCTACCCCAAAACCTTGGAGCCTTCCTTGTTTCCTTGTGCGACAACAAAACACGTGCCCTCCCATGCACTGCAAAACAGACTGCATTGAAACAGGGCCAGGAACAGAAGCAACCAAGTGGCATCCATCCCCACAAGAAAGAGCAGAGACTAATCCAGCATCTGAATGCCAGACGCTGGTGTGCATATATGAAAAGAGAATAATACAGTGAACTCATTTTTTTTCTGCATTTACATAGGCTTACCTGTTTAACACAAACACATGACATTACTGTGCGAAAGCTGCTGAATGGGGGCTGCTTTAATCTACTAGTGATGCCAGGGGAACCAAAAAAATGTATTGTAAAGGACAGACATGGCACCAGGCTCAGCTGCTCAACACAAAGCAGGAACAAAATCAACATTTAAAAAAATGTCTGATTGCTCACGCAGAACATGGGCTTCAGACAGAGTAACCTCTAAGGAGCATCTATAGCAACTTGAAACAATCATACGAAGTGTTGGTTGAGATTGCAGGAGAAGGATAAATATTCAGAAGAATACAGGACTAAACAGAAAAGTAGTAGATACCATAGCTGCTTTGTAATAAGAGAAAGAAAAAAAACGGTGTAAGGAAATAGGGAAAGCAGCTGAACGAGGACATCTGTTTCAATCATTTCATAGGACAGAAGAAAGAGAAATTATCTAAATGCTGGTTTGGGAGCCAGAAGGTCTTGCATATGGTGGGACCCAAGACCCTGTTAGTCATGGCCAGAGTAAAACTGAGACAAACTAGATGCCTGATAAGTATCACATGATTAGATTTAACCTGGAATAATCTATTAATACTGCAACGATAAAACCAAAGCAGTGCTCTGAAAATGGACGGGTTTAATTATGTTACCTACCATACCACTGGCTTCGGGAAAAGTTTCAGGTCTAGCGAACTCCCTCCCTGCCTAAAAGAATTAGATACTTATTGATTTTAAATGGCCCCTAATAGCCAGACAACTTGAAAACAGTCAATATGGTAAAGTTTTCTATTTCTACAATGAGCCTCCAACAGCAGCATGCAGCCGGACATTGAGCCACTGACTGCCACTCTTGGAGTGCAACCGTCCAGCCAGTTCCTTACCCACCGAGTGGTCCATACGTCAAATCCACTTCTCGCCAATTTATAGACAAGGATGGAGTGTAGGACAGCGTCAAATGCTTTGCACAGGTCTAGGTATCCTTTACCTGCCAACACCGTAACCCTGTTGTAGAAGGCCACCAAATGTGTCAGATGTGATTTGCCTTTAGTGAAGCCATTGTTGCCTGTCACCGACCATCTCCTTATTTTTCCACGTGCCTTAGCACAGTTTCCAGGAGTATCTGCTCCATGATTTTGCTGGGCACAAAGGTGAGACTGACTGGCCTGTTTGCCCCTGGTCTTCATTTTTTTCCTTTTTTAAAAATGGGGGTTACGTTTCCCTTTTTTCCAGTCAGTGGGAACTTCACTGGACTGCCACGACTTCTCACATATGATGCATAGTTGCTTAGCAACTTCATTTGCCAGTTCCCTTGGGACCCATGGATGCATTTCATGGATTTGTGCACCCTCAGGTTCCTTAGATAGTCTTGAACCTGATCTTCTCCTACAGTGGGCAGTTCATTCTCCCATCATACATTCTCAGTATGCACTCAATATACTCAAAGTACTCAAAGGTAGATATCATCCTAGTTTACATAACATTAGAAAAAAGGAACCAAGGAAACAACCCAAGTCATACTGGGATGCTCATGAGCACATTAAAATGGTACAATTCTCTTGATCAATGTATCAAATTAATTTAAAGCCTTTGCCTTCCAGGTGTTGCACTGTTTAAATTTTGAAGTACTCTAAAATAGTGTCACTTTTAAGGGATGCTAGTGAATATGCTGTTGGTCACAAAAACATCAAATGCTTTTTGAAATTATTAAAAAAGTGCTGTTGTTCTGAATTTCCAAAGACATTCACCTGTCCTTGGTAGGGGTTCTCTTCAGGCAAAAGGGAGAATGGATATTTGTGTAAGGGTAAGTTTCCACCTTATTCTAAATGCAATCTAAAAGCAAGCCGACCTCAAAATTTCCAGCTTTTATAATCCTTAGTAGAATTTAAATCACTACACAAGTAATTCCTGTGAATTTTAGAGAAGTTAAGCATTAACTGCTGAGGAGAAAACAGAGAGGATTGCTGTGTTTTCTACCCATTGAACCACAGTAGTGCAGACACTGCCCTGTAACAAATAGAAGTAACTCCAGTTGGCTTCAGTGGCTTACAGTGAATTTTTAATCAACATATCTATATTAATCAATCAGTAAGCAGCTTGCCAAGTCCTAGTACAGTACAAGAAATTCATACATGTTTTTCCAAACAGAAACTAAATAAGAGTGACAAAATTTAAACAAAACCAGACAAAACCAACCAACCCCCCCCCCCGCCCAACTTCCCAAAAGCAAGGTCTAAGGTAGTACAAAAAGCAACTTCAAATATTAAAAAAAGAAACCAACAAAAAAAGCAAACAAAAAACAAACATAACCCCAAAAACAACAAACAAAAAACCTAAACAGACGGGAAGAGCCCTTGGTTGGAAAGAGACAATGTACCCCAAGTGTCTGATCAGGTTTTTTCAGTGCTAAAATCTGTGTGGCTGTGACAGTAAACGTTTCCGGACACAAGATGATTTCTCAGCTACCGAAAGCACCGGCAAGGTTATGCTGCTGGCAGTTGTTATGCAGTGACATCTCAAAAGCCTCTCTCAAGGCCACAATAAACTGAAAGGTTTGTTGGTTCCAGCGTTCATGAGTAAGCAACAGCCCAGACAACAGATCAGGGTGTAGTTCAATTTTCTCCTTTAAAAATACATCTATCAATCAAAATCCCTGTGCTAATGAACAAGGTAAAGAAGTCCAGTATTTGGTTCACTCTTTCATTTAACGTGACTCTCTAAAGCAGAGTCAAAAATCTAAATCTAATCTAATTTAAACTTCACTTGGATGCAAGTGTGATAAAAAGAAAAAAAAAACACAGACCAAAACCAACAAAAAAACATACATTACAAAACCGTGAAGCAGCTGTAGCATTTCCTGAGCTCAAATGAATAAAGCAGCATCTCAAAGCACCTGAGCACTGCAGCAATTTGCTTCCATTAGAAAATTATGTTCTTAAACATTTTTTAAAGAAGCGCTGGAGCTAGAAAGCCTGATGGATCAGCAAGTGCCATCAGAGGTCAAACTTGGCAGGGTCCCACCGAACAAGGAAGACAGGGCATCCACAACTTCTCTGTGTTTGGCTCACAAGAGCCTGTTGCCTTTGCTGCTGAGGGTAATCCAAGCGCTTACTGAAGTTTGCGTCATGGGGATGTTTAAAATACCACTCGCCTGTGCATTCTCTGCTGTCTGATAAGTAGTGCATTCCCAGTGCTCCCTCTTCTCCACTGTCTCCAAGCTCCAAACATAATGTGCATTTCCCTCTTCTACCTGGCCACATGGACTTAAGAAACTGATAGGAATTTAAGACCTTTACCATTCCCTCGAGGGCAAATACAACTGCCTAACAGATTACAGTACAGTCTTTTGTTTGCTTTTTGGATGAGGAAAGGGAAAATAATTGGGCATCTTCATTCAAGAAAAACAGTGCAATGGCATGGCATTATTTGGAGTGACATTATCTTATTTACACAGAAAGTTAGATAATTAAAAATAGCACACAAAATAATTGACATGCAGAATTAGAGGAGTTACTTATCTTCTAGAAATTGTAGTCATTTATATAAAAAAAAAGCAACCTCCCTCAACAAACTCCACCTCCTAATATTTCACCTCAGTTTTGACAGAGGTTGAGTGGCAGCAACATCTTCCTGAATTTTACTTTTTAAAAGAGTCTATCAGATGAGGATTTAAAGCTCCAGTATCACCTATAGAATATCATGCTGAAATACCTTAGCATATACTTATAAAACTTTTTTGCAGACATTTAATAATTTATCCCCGCACAAGGAAGACAGAAGGCCGTTTCCGAGCCTACTCAGCAAATTGTCAGCAGAGCCAAGATTAAAACTTTCCCTCTCCTAAGGCTGTGAATTTAGGAAATTCACTGTTAAAGTGGGATGGTTGGGGGGGGAGGGGAAGTCTCCTTCAAAACAGACATGCACGTTCACTCCCATCAAAAAATGCCAAACAGCATTCCATTAAACTTTCCAAAAAAAACCTCCTGGAGTGAGAATAAGGAAAAATTTCAGCTCTGAATTGCCTGCAAGTTCGCAGCTCCTGTTTTCACATACTTCTAACAAAAAAACTTCATTACGTAACTGCAGTGTTGCTCTTGCCATAGGAAATCTTTCAAATGACTTCCACGTTGCATGTGGCAGGTCATGCCCTCGCCGGAACAGACAGAGGCAGCTCCAGCAAAGCTGTGCTTTGGCCCACAACAAATGATAATCGACTTCCATATCCCTCAAAAGCTTTTCACAGTAACGTCACAGATACATTGCGGTTGTGCCTGCTCCAGCCTAACTAACTTCAGCTATTTCAAAAGATTTTCCTCACTTCCCAGGAAAAAAAAAAAACAACAACAACAACAAAAAAAAAAAACAAACAAAACAAAACAAAACAAAAAAAAACAGAAAAAAGAAAAAAAAAGCCCTACTTGATTGACTACACTTACCCACTACAACCAATACACTAAATCATGAAGCAATTGGTGTCAATGGACACTGTGGTACAGCTGCACCCATTTAAAAGCACAGCTGCTCAAGAAATAAAAGCACATTCTTTTCATCTAGCCACAAAACTTTCAGAAACATGAGTGACAAATCTGCCTAAGTGGATATTCATTAGCAACACTAAGGCCTCCTCCTTAGATCCCCAGTGTTTTGTTCCAGGCCCAAATCTTCCCTCAGCATAATATTTCTCATTTTTGTGACTGCCCTGGCTTCTACGAGCAGCTGCTTTTGCCAAACATTAATAATAATTATTTGTATTCAAATTCATCCTATACTAAGTGTTGACCATACACGTGAGCGCACGTATAAGGCGCCCAAATGCCAGCTGCTTTTTATAGCTGTGCTTATGCCTCCATGGAGGCCACATTCCGAGGCCTACGATGCTACAGGCTGAAAGGCCGGCTATAGCACGAGCATCTGGGTTTGTGGCAAAGGAGGAGATTTTACTTTTTCCCATGGCCTCTGTGTCATATCCTGTTTCTCAGAGTCCTCCCATTCCCCTCAACATGACTTATCTCTCCAGCACTTCTCTTTCTCAAACTCCAGGCTGACTATCCCGCTGGTGGTGGAGCAGTGTGAATGCCAGCTTTGCATATAATTAGATAAAGATTTCAAACCATGCTCCACCGTTTCCTGTCTCTCAAGTACAGTAATTCGAAGAAACAAAAACTTGAGAATTTGAGGTTTATAAAGTGTTTTGCTATTGTAAGATAAAAAGTATTATGCAGAAGTACTGCTTATTTTTATTTGTTGTAATGGAATTTAGTTCAGATAAAACTTGTAACTGATGGAAGTATAAAAGTGCAAGACTACACTCTAAAATGACTAAAATATCTTTCCAGATTTAAAAGTTACAGATGCACAAGCACAAGCCAAGACCAAACTCTGCTGTCCTTAATCAAGCAAGCTGACCCTAAAGCTACCGCATGTCTAAGACTGTTTACAAGAGGAAGAAACTGGAGCTTTGACATGTTGGTGGTATGGAAACTGTATGGCAATTGCCCCACATAAAGGTACTTATACATGAGTCTGAGAATAGATGCTGCAACACTATCAAAGCTGGGGTGAGATTTGGTGGGTTTGGTTTGGTCGGAGTTTTTTTGGTGGTTTCTTTTCTTCCCTGGAAATAATCCAGGGACAGCATATGGAAAATAGAACAGAGATTACAAAAAGGAAGGATTGTTCCTGAGAAAAACAGTATTCTCAGAGCTACGCATGGCTCAGGAAACGGACAACTGACCCCTGTTCAGGAAAGATTTTATCAATGAATAGCTTTTTTGGTTTTACAATCAACATTATTGCAGAAGGGTGGAGCAAGGCGACACAGATTATGATATCTGCTGTATTATTTCTCAATTTTACACAAGAGAGTTAAAATATTGCTATCTAAATGCTGGCCATTAGCACGCAAAAACCTTTTAAGGAGGAACACAGAACAGGGGTGAGTATCTGTTAAGCAGTTCCATCTGCTGAAGCCAGTGGTCCAAGCAGCCTCTGTGTAATCTGAAGCCTTTTCCAAACACACACTTTGCCCTGCTAGCCAAAAAATAAATACAAGATGTGCTCACATTTGGCCCCAAATTAAAGCCTAGAAATTATTAAGGGTTATAGTGAACATCAGTAAAAACATTTTTTTTTATTTTTTTTTAACAGTCCTCCCCCCAACACCTCTTAGGAGCAAAGGTTAGAGCAAAAATTGTCTCAACGTTCACTCAGAACCATACAAAAAATTGCATATAAGCCTGCCAAAACCAGGTGAGATCAAGTAGCCACAGAAAAGGGGAACCCAAAAGCACCACTGGGTGAAGTCCTGGAAGAGAGAAGATAAAGGGGGTTGAGGGAGGGGCGGGGCACAAGTGACTAAAATCAGGGCTCAATGCTAAGTCTGAGCTCAACTCTGTTCTCTAGTATATAGGCACACACCATTACTTTGTAAAATGGACTACTACATTTACACACCGGGGCAGCAGTACCTAGCTTCAGAAGGTTCACCAATAAGTATGCCAAAAGACGCATGCAAATTCAATGTCATACAGAGCCCTTCTGGACTTGAGAGTGAAGTGAACAACTTGCTTTCCACTAAACCAGCTATATCAGAACTGCACAGACAACACACAGAACAATGGTTCCATATTTTCCTACTCTTAACCGACGGAAGAAGGTGTTGGCTACAAGCTTAAGGTTCACATTATTGGGCTCAGTTCAAATATTCCCCAAGTTCAACGCAGAGACCTCAGAATGAGTCTCCTCATTTTTCTTTTCCTCCTTCTTGGAAACACAAGGCAGTAAGTCAGACATGAAAAAGTAAGAACTAGCGAACTTTTTAAAGTATTCTTCATACCCCAAGGTACCACAAGAGGCTTCAAAACTGCTTTTCCAACCCACATCATCATCAACTTTCAGAAGCATACCATTTCCATAGTGCTCCAGATACAGACACGGGAGATGATACACACTGTTTTAATTGAATGACCTGATGCAGTGCAGGTGTTGAATAAAGAAACAAGCAAGTCAACAAACCAGGCTGCCTCTAGGACACACAAGTCCTTTTACATCCTTAGATCACCGTAGCTGCTTCTCCAACCACTTTGGGATCTCTTTCAAACACACAGACCCACTCCAAATGCATTTGCTACCTTTGCATATTAAAGGAACTCCATTTGTCAAATAGCAACCCAACAACTTACAACTGAAATGCTGAAAAACGGAGACTGGATAGATGGATAGCACATATACCCAAACCCAACTGCCTATCTAATCAATAACATTATTCTTCAAAAGGGAACGCGGTTTGTCCTAGAACAAAAATCAGCATGTCAGTTCAGTAGCAATTTTACACATCCTGCAAAAAAAGTGTATTCCAATGGGATTGCAAGGAATGAGCTAGAGTCTAGAGTTCTTGAACAAAGATTAAAATCTTTTTATGACAAGTATTAAGAAACAGTCTTTTTCTTGAAGAGGGATCCAGGAGGAATCTAAAAACAGGCAGAACAAGGCAGTTAAGAAGTAAACAGTAAAACGTATATTACATTCAACCTCATCTAACTCTGAGTCAGTGAACAGACACAAAACATTACTGTCACTGGCACATTACATATGAAATTTTTTGTCATCTTCGTCTGTCAACTCTAGGATAAAATTCTCTCTTAAGGACGTTCCATATTTAAAAAGAATTTTTTCTACACCATAGCACCACATAGGTAGAACTGGGTTCAGGCAGCCCTAGCAGCGTGAAAAGGCTGTGGACCTTTACCATCAGCCCTCTTTACCCAACACGTATGCTTTACAAGCAGTGGTAGCAATCCCCCAAAGGTTAAAAATTCCCATTTCCAATAAAATTGCATCAACAGTACATTTGGACCACTACTCGAGCCGTTGGAAAACTCTTAGGGAAGCTTTTCAAGCTCACTTTGTTACATTTACTTGGGTTGTTGTTGTTTAAATTCAGTCTTCAAGGCTTTGGCACTCAGGGGACTCGGCAGAGTCTGGCACGGGGTCACTCCTGCTGCAGGCGGCTGCCAGAGGCTCGGCTGGAGAGCCGGCAGGGAGAGCACTCACGCCGTCTGGAGAGAGGCAAACAGCTGAAACCCGCACCAGCCCATTCATGCATTTCAAGGACAACCCGGTCAGCTACCATCTTTTGGTGTCGTTTTAGAACAGGACTGACTTTTTAATGGTGTTACCAAAATAAAAGCAAAAAGCTGTTTGTCACGTTTGAGACCACCAGTGTCACAATCTGAGACCGCGTACTCCATTACTTCTGCTATTTGACATGTTTTCCTTTTGCCCTGAGACATTCTTTCCATTGAATTTGCAACAGAATGAACATAAAACAGACCTTAAAAAAAAAAAAGGCAATTACTCTGAAATAATAACAAACAGACAAAGCCATAGTAATTTCTGTTGGCATAAGACAAATTAGTGGAATTTAACACATAGCCTGATGACTACCTCCCACCAAAGAATTAACCATACACAGACAAAAAGATAAGGACTAACCACTGCCAGATAAAAAAAACTCTTATTGAAGCTAAAAGAAATCAAGTTTCAAGCAAACACTAAAAGCATTGCAATGCTTGCAGAATTCCACGCTTTTTCAGTAAGTCAGGAATTAGAAACTTGTTTGGTTTATGAAGAGGAATGCATAACATGCTTGACCATGATAGGGAAGAATTGGAACAGATCACACCATATGTCCTTTCCAGACCTAACATTTTAAGATGACTGGATACTGAAAGCAAGATGATCCAGATGGTTATTTGTCAGCCTGCTATCGTGCCCTCGTGATTCCTCCTTTCCTTCCCAATTTAGAGTATTTTCTCCCGGCTTCTATTGTTCTTTCACTCTCAAATGAAACGTGGTCTCAGGAAACACTGTATTATTTCAGAGCTCTAAGTTTGATGTAATTTGTTGGTGCAACAGGATAATATTTTTAGTGAACAATTAATCTGCTTAGCATTCTGAAATGCCCAATTATATGGTTAACATAAGCATGTTAAGAGCTTGAAAGCAGAGCTAAATGAGTAATGAAATCTCCGGCTTGGTGGCTCGGTTAAAATAAAGAAGGGGAGGTGGGGAGCAGAAATCACCTTAGGCCAAGAAACAGCAACATTTCAAATTAACCCCAAGAATAGGTTCATCTCAAAATGAAGTTATGTCATTTTTGGTAAGCATATTTTTTTATTAATCTTTAAAAAGTGAAACACAATTTAACATCTAAGCAAAAATGACAAATTCTGTTCCGAAATAAGGTTCGAATTCTTTAACTAGCTTAGTTTGATATTTCTAGAATTCCTCCTATTGCCATCTTTAATTCTTTGGCTGAAACTATTTCAACCATGGTAGTCCTCTTTTCTTGAATCTTTGCACCCATTAAGGGGGTATTTTCATAATGAACGTGCCACTTTGTGGAAAGGAGCGTTTCTGTGTCACAGAATGCAATATGAAATAGTGAAATTAGAAGTACAGAAGCAGAACTGAGGAAGCTTCTGAGAATTTGCTACTTTGAGCTACAGATCTGTTTCACAGAACAAAGAAATTTTGTTTGGCAGGGTGACAGAAGGGATGTGCTACTCCACTGACCATACTTTTCTTTGCACAAGTCAGCAAATGCTACTAACATTGGGAGATTACAGGAGTCTTAAAGACTTCACTCCCAGAACTATGCACAAGCAGCTGATCATGCCAGTGTACAAAAAACAGCGGAACACGAAAAGACAGCTCATCTTGTGTTCCAAAATGGCTTCATGCAAAAGTGCTGCATGGGGAAACTACAGAGAGGGAAGCTCAAAAGAAAACATGAATCTTTAATTAAAATACTTTATAATCATAGAATAACATAGGTTGGAAGGGACCTCTGGAGGTCATCTTGTCCAACTCCACCCAAAGCACAGCCAAATTAATAACTTCATCTTTTTCGCATACTTTTCTTTGAAAGAGAAAACAACAAGAAGCATGATTTTAATCATTTAGCAAGGGGTATCAGAAGTCTTTGTGACTTACCTAAAAACATAGCACACCAGCCAAAAAAAATTAAAAAAAAACCAAAAGGAATAAAATGCAAACCCTCTGAAGTGCCTTCTAGGCTATCTGCTGTTGATTTCACACTCTCTTTACAAAACACCTTTAAAGTCCAAGAGGAAGCATGATACAGAACCTAGACAGGAACATAAGATGATGACAGATGAATGTAGGTGCCTCAAATTTACTATTTTCTCTTAATGTTTGTTGGGTTTTTTTTCACTCTACTGAAGTACAAAATGCAGACATTTTACACCATTCTTTGCCAACTGATAAAATAAACAAAAAAGGTGAGTATCTTTAAATGCTAACTTCCTCCATGTTGGGAGCCTCTGGAAACCACACTTCCGGCATGGTCGAGACAGTGAATAGTTCATTAGTGTTTCAGTTCAGTGTCGCTCACCCAGCTGGTATCAGACATCTAAGAGGATGGTGCAAGAACTCTCGGACAGGCAGATATGGTATTCTCTAGCCTCTGGGAAGGTCTTCTCCTAAGCTCTGGGAATTTGGATGTAGTTCTCAGGAATGCTGTTTTGTACTCCTCTGCAAGACTCTCTTGCTTTTTTTTTTCTTTTTTCTTTTTCTTTTTTTTAAAACTAAACATTATTTTTTCTTGTTAAAATCAGACCACCATGGTTGAGAGAGACCAAGAAGTTCACACATAACAGGATGAATTTATCTGTGCATCATAAGGTCAAAGGTACAAATAGTCTGAAGTCTGAGATGCCTGCACCTGGGCTTTTGTAAGTGCGCTGCATCTGTGAGTGACCCATGGGAAAATCACGGTCCTCCTGTGTGACCTTTAACAGGAATCTCAGGTGGGATCCTTTCATATAAATTGAGCTGACTAAGCATCAGATTAAGTCAGACAGCCAAGTCTTCCATGATCAGTAGAGACAGACAGGAAACTGCAGAAAGTAATTCATGTTAGTGTAAAACAAGGAGAGAACTGAAAGGAAAAGAAAGTGGAAGAGACTAAGAGAAGTTTTCCAAATAGGATATAGAAAAATATCACACCTAATTTTCCCTGCAGCCTTCTAAACTCTTTAGAAGCAACATGAGTAAAACCCACATATATTGAAGGAAGCCTGACAGTAAAGATAATATGGCCCTTAGGAAATGGTAAGGCTAGGTCTCAAGAACTGTTGTTTCTGAAAAATTCTCTCTGCCATATGAGACACATATATATTTCATTGAAAACAAACAAATAATACTCACTGTGTTATTTCATATTCTGTACAACTTGAGACTGTATTGCTAAATAATTTCCAGTGTAATTAATTTTAGATACCTGAGAACAAAAAACTGTCTTGGAACACGAATGGCAGCAGGGTGCATTTTCCACTATTTCTCCTTTTCAAACATATCTTTACACTTCACTTAAAAACGTAGTATGGGAGCATAATACCTCATTCATTGCTAACAGCACTATGAATGAAAGGCTCTCAGAACATCTGTTCAATGATATTTAATGCATGGTCTAATAAGCATTGGCATTTCCCGCTCACAGATTTGTAGGAATTACATATGGGCAACAATTCTGTTGACAGATCCTTGCTCTTCTGGAAAGACTCTCTGCCCAGTCCTCAAGGCTTTAGTTTAATTCCTTACGGACATTACCATATGCTTGCAACCCTAGCTAGTTACGCTAAGCCAGGTTTGATCATGGCATTGGATACACACTGTCTAAATACCATACAGCATCAAAAGCCCCTTCCCAAACTAGCTGTTGCTAGAAAAGAAAGGAACGACAGAGAAACACAGGAACGGACCATGAACCAAAATGAACTAAGTTTTTCAAAGGAAACAGAAGCGTTAGGGTTTCTTCACAGAGCTGGCATTTATGAGGCATTATCATAGAGTTTATATAGTCATGTCCACAGCCTCTTCCCCAGCCACGGTTCCTTTAACTCATAGCAATGTTGAAGCAGCTGTCACAGACAAACAGCAAGAGAGCTCAGAAGTCACCTTCCTTATTCTTATCGTACAATGGAGCATAAAAAACGCCTTGGTTTTTTAGAGTTCTGTACTTGGAACTGCAAAGCACCTAAGTTAGTTTTGATTTGTAAATGAAAGTATACTTACTCCCTGTTTAATCTTTTAAAACCCAGTAGGGGAAGTTATTTCAAAGTTTTACTTCAGGGTAGTGGAAGGACAAGCAATAGAGAAAGCTTTTCAAGGCTTATTCCTTGCATTTGAACATGCACGGAGACAAACAGAAGATCTGAAATTTGTGCAATATTAGTCACACTGAAGAGGTCCAAGATAATGACAATGCAAGAGCTAACACAACATCAGCATGGAAAGAAACCTGACCCAGCATAAGTAATATCTTTCTTGGTTTGTAAAGCTCCCGATGGACTTCATCCAACCTACTTCGTAGATCTGCTCTCTTTCTATTCCCCCGCTGCAAACTTGTGCTCATCTCATGCTGGCTGCCTCCTCCGCTCTCTACATAACCTCAGCGCTTCTGCTACGCAAGCCAACTCCTCTGCAGCTCTTGCTATACGGAGTAATCTTCCTGTATATCTACACCTGTACAGCTCTTCTCCTCCCCCATTCTCTCCCTCTGCAATTATTCAACATTGTGAATGGTATTACACAGCCTTGCGGTTTTGAAACGCAATTCAAACCAAGAAAAAAAGAAAACTTCCAGCGAAAATAAAGCCATTGGAAACAATGTGGTATTATCCAGCATATGCAGCTGTATGGAGAAATGACTGAACAGGAAAAACACAAGGATGAAAGCATGAGTGCATGCAACTTTCAGAATGAGGAAAAGCTGAGAAATGAGACAGCTGAAAAGTCCTAACCAGACGCAGAGAGTGCTGCATTTAATCCACACTGCTCAATGCTTGTTATCCTGCTGGGCCCTGCATATCATTTCCAGAAAAGACCCTTAGAAACTTTCACTAGATAAACACACCATTTAAATATCAGCAAACTGTTCTGTATATTTAATAGAGGAGATTTTTTTGATGGTGACTGGCTGCCTGAACAGCCTGGTATGAGGCCATCCTGCTTCTTGCTCCGATTTGCAAATGATATGGCTGTCACCCTACACATGTGCCACCCGTATTTACCGCTCACTGACCAAATCTGGTTGGCCACTCAAATGCAGACAATTTGTTGAGGATTGCACAGGCAATAGAGAGCACCCCACCTTTTAAGCAACAGTCACACTAGGCTTAGGTCAAGCTTAAAGCATAAGGAGAAGCTTAAAGCCCCTCATCCATATGCGAGATTACACCTCTCTGTTAATATCTCTCCCTGCTAACAATTTCTTGTGAGGTAGGACAATGTATTTTAGCACTGCCTAGCAAAGCCGCTCCCAGACCACGTACTTCCTAAAAAGCAATGATAATACTTTGTATTTTCAGGAAAACAGTGATTATTTTTTTTTTTTCTTTGCAGGAGGGAGGAGGTAACAGTGGCAGTTACTTATTAGTTAAATATATAAGGAGAGTGCTGAAGTTGCACAATTAAGGAAATCAAAAAGTGACAGCCTAAATTATACTCCTCAGAACCAGGTTTGTGTAAATATCACATACAATTCCTCAAATAATACAGTATTGTTCTTTTTACCTACAGCATCTTGTAGCCCTGTGCATTTGTTAAATGAAGAGATCCCACAGAAATTATCCATAGGAAAGCACACGACGACCGCTACTTACACTTAATCTTCCATATACACTACAAAGAAACAGTGAAATTTTGGGGATATAATTCTCTTACATAAACACCTAATGAGCCACTTCAAACCTCTCACCTGTGTTCATCAAAACACTGTGAGTGTTCTGCCACTGTAAGTGGGGAAAAAAAAAATATCTAGTTGTTCTTAAGTCCTTCTTAAGGGAGACAATATTACTGGAGAACATGAAATAACGCACCAAATAATGATCTGACAGTGGGGAAACAAGGTGCAAAAGTGAGGGGCACACAGCCAACTCAGCAAGGACCTGAGGAACCCAGCTGAGGTACCGGATCGCGTACATGTACTGATCTTGAACACGGCAAAGAGAAAGTAATGGAAAATGTTGACAAACGTCCCCCCAGTTCTGCCTACTCAGAACAAATCTGTATTTCCCTGATGTTCAGATGCTTTTCACTAGACAGCAATATAGATTAATAAAAACATGCCTTCCAGAAAACATCTAGATTATGAAAAATTTTAGACAACCAACCTCGTTAAGAACAGTGGATTTTTACAAGTTAGCTATGAATTCACAAAACTCACACAAATTATAGCCTCCAGTTTATTCCAAGCCACCAGGTATGAAAAGAATGGTAGAAACCTTAAACATTTGTTCACTGGGCCCTGAATATTTTTCAGCAGCAGGCATTTCCATAAGCCTATTAACCTCTTGACACAATCAATCACTTATGGCATGTAGGAAGCCTTTTCAATCCATGTTTTTTCTTTTAAATTAAATTAAAAAATAACAATTAACAAAACAAAGGAAAATGATACAGCAGTCTTTTCCCTTTGCACTTGATATTCCTGTGGTGATCAGGATACAATAAACAATGTTTTGCTTCACAGCGGTTGAGCAACTGGATGCCTTACAAGGACAGGTAAACATCAAGCCATTCATATCTAAAAGACCAAAATAAATTCCACAGTTGCAATAGTAATATCTGAGAAATGGAAAACCAGAAACACTTGCTGAGTAGTTCAAACAAAGGGGATGGAAAAAAAAAAATCAAATGAAAATATACTCTGGAAAGCAAATGGTAAGGTACAATTGAAATACTTGATTAAAATTTTTAACTTTATTCAGCCTATCCAATTGCTATTACTATATTGAAATACAGTTTTTAGACAATCTACAACTCCACCAAAAGCTAAAATTAAGTTAAACCAATTCCCTCAGTCAGCACTACAGACACCTCACCAGACTCTCATCCGCCCTGCAGCACAAATGTGCCATCAAGACCTTGATCTTGCAAGAACCTACAAACATCCTGAAGCCATAAGCTTAAGCAAATGTTCTCATGATAGCCTGGAGAACTGAAGCTAACTCAATACAGCAAATAGGCTGTTCTTGCGTGTTGGGTAGTGAGGAACTGCTTGTGTCATTCCAGTTCATGTGACTTTCCTCTCCAAAAGAACTGTCTCGCTCGTGTCAAGATCCAAAGTTTCTGACGAAAGAGAGAGAAGTCATAATCTTCCTAAAGGCGAAGTCTTGATGCCTAAAAAGGCAAGAGCAATTCAGAAGGCAAGGTAAAAATACCAGTTCAATGGGGAATGAGAATATGAACAGGAGTGAATATGCATCAGTCAGGTTTAGACACTATTTAAATTATTTGAAAATTGTAGGAATGGCACGCAAGGAGGTCGTGTTCTCAAATAAAGATTTACAACCTCTCTGAGTGTCCATATGACAGACATGAATGTTAACCCCAAAACATGTAGCACCTCAAAGAAGCAGAATGGCTCCTGGCAAAGGGAATGACTACAAGTCCATGACGCTGCTATTGTGTGCCTGGTATTTGCTAAGGCACCTCTACATGATCACCATCAGCTCTTGCTGTAAATACTGCCACAAGGGAAAGAGGAAAAGCAGGCAGCTGAACATATAGTCATGGCTATTATTAAAAATGTGAGCAGAACGAAAACTGTATGTAAAATGGAACAAAAAAGTAAAACCAACAATATTTTTAATTGGAAAGCTTTTTTAAGAAAAAAAACCCCAAAACCAAACAACAACAAAAGAAACACCTCCACACCAAAACCTTTGCCATGAACAGTGAAGAGATTCAGCATTCATTAAAAAATTTTATCTTCAAACATCTGTGACTTAACTGTTATTATTTTATAGTCATATATCACTTATTGCTACATACTGTGAGGAGTAGGGGAGGAGGGCTGAGGGAAAGACATTTAATGACAGTAAGCAGAGTACTTACTAATTTAAGTAACTCCCAGAAATGTTCTTATCTACTGAACAAACATTCCAGTGTTTTAATTAAGTCAAGCAGACAGAGATCAAATGAGCACATATATAGCAATTTAGGAGTAACTCACAGCAGTGTAAGATGCACTTTTGTTCCTGAGGCCAACATGAGCTTTTGAATCTTTTTCCCCCCTTTAAGTTACAGCACATGGGGACAAACATTCTAGAAAATATGTTGCATGGAGGCTTTTTAAGCAACTTTGTTACTCTAAAATTAAATATTTTCAGCGTTTAGTCAAGTACATAAATCACGAGTAACATTACTATTTAAAAATAAATCTACTGCTAGGGAGGTAGTACATTCAGTAGTACACATTTCAAAGATTTAGCCAGAGTTACCAACAACGGATCAAAAGGAAATGTTAACACCTCAGGAATCAACGTCTACTTACGTTGCTTCTGTCCATTAGTGCAAGGAACTGGAGACCAGACTCAGCTGCAGTGGCCTCCCTGACACAGATCTCTGCACAACCACAAATTTCACAATGCCTTTGAACATGCATCATCAGGCTTTTGTAGGAAGGAGTTGTGCTGATTTGTTTGCTCAGCATCTGTCACTGCTATACATCCAACGCTAGAATTATGTATGGGTGCAAAACGCAAGGCTCAGATGGGCCACCAAACGGCTCTACCTGTCCGCCTATACAGGAGGTAAGGAAGCAAGGAGACCGCGTCAAAGGTCAGATCTTCTTCCTTGCTGTGTTTTTGTGCCTAATTAAAGACAAAGCAGTTTGTATATGAGGATAGCGTGGGCTTAAGAACAAGTAAGACATGCAGTTGCTGGACAACGCATCACTTGAGGGCAAGGGAGCGGAGGGGAGGAATATCTGTTTCTGAGACAGGAGGAACAAGAACACGAATTAGGCTTCTTGGACTTCATCCTCAACTATACTTCCACCTTATGTGCAAGACACTTAAACTCTGCTGAAGGTAATCCACAAGTAAACGCAGCAGCCCTCGATTGCTTGTCTTTGAAATATTGGAAGTCTTTGAAAATATTATTTCTATTGATCTATTTTAAGAGAAAAGGTTTATCTTCATAAAGCGCAAGTGGAGTAATGCATCATTGGTCACAACCTCTCATGACACCTTGAGTCTCAAGTCGAACTGAGTCAACAAGCAATGCATTACAGAAGATAAACATGGGTGGGTGGGTGCATCTTACAGCAACTATTTTTCCAGGTTATGGAAAAACAAGTTAACAGGCATTCTGAAACATAAGCAAAGACCTGAAGGTGCAAAGAGGCTGCACTAAGATCACAGTCACACGAGAATGGAGCAATACCCTTAAATGACAGAATAAGGAAATGACAGAACAAGTCTAGGTATATAAATATTTTTTGAAGTAGCCTTCCAAGTGATCTGTTCCTCATAATGTAGAGGAATGGAAGAATTTTTCATCCCAAAAGAATCTAAGAATATACTTCAGAAATTGACTTCAGCAAGAAACCAGGATAGGATAAAGAATAGTGTATTTCTTCCATTATTTGACAGCACAGTTCTTTCCCCTTCGGAGCAGCAAAGACAATTTTGCAAAACTGCTCCATTGCATCGCAAAACTGTTATAGAATGCTCCACTTCTTAGATATATGTCTGCTCTCCCACATCAGCATAATAATTTCAGTTGAAACCAATGCAGACAACCCATAACTGCCAAATTTGTGTCTTACAGCTGTCTTTACCTTATCACTAATCATATAAATACCTGGGGCCTTTATTTCAAAACAGATTTTCAATACTTCAACTAGTCAATCAAAAATCTATAGGAAAATGCTGAGTATACATAGACCAATTTAAAACCCACAGATCTAGACAAATTTCACTGTGATTGCTTAGAATTGGTTGGCTGTATACCTCCAAAGAAGGGGATAAAAACAAGCCCACCAAATTACAGAATGCATCTGCAAAATGGAGACTGGTGACTCATGAAGATACTTCATGTTTGCCTGTAAGATTCAGGAGTCAAGAATAAGGACGCAAACTCTTTGCAGTTAAGTCCAGGCTTTGGTAAAGGATTCAGAAGAGGGGGAGAGAATGCCAGCAACAAAGAAAACACACATTGACGCCAAACAATTTTCTCTGAGTCTGTGAACTCAGGTTAAGATTAGCAAGAGCTGCTAAATGCTCACTCTCTGAGATGTTGACCCTCATTTTGTACTAGCCCTTCCATTTAATTTCACCTACCTTCTTTTCAAGCTCCTAAATTCACATGTTGACATATTCCTCATTCTAAAGAGCTCAAGAGAAAAAGCAAGCATTAATATAATTATTAAAATCCTGCTAAATTACACATAAAAATTGTTTTCAAGCAAGACCCAAGTGACCATCTTTTAAAATTTGAAAACAAAAAGATAGTATTACTCCCATTCCTAATAGCTATTTGGAAGTAAGTCTAAAACTAACATTATTTTTAAAATAATGTTTAACTAAAAAAATGTTGGGCAAATTAAATGGGAGAAAAAGAGTATTTTAAATCTTCACATGTAGAAACTTTACATACATCATCTTCATGATGGCTTTTGCTTTTCACTAGATAACTTGTCTCATTTCTCTGCAATTCTAACCCTTCGTCCCTCAGTCGTCATCATTACAAGACCAGTTGCTACTGGGAAAAGAGGCTAATAGATTATATAGCTCAACAGGACCCCTGCAGTGGAAAGGACAAATCAGCGACCATGTAAGATAAGCGTGTAAGTAAGCATGGAGATAATCTTGTGTGGGAAAAGTTTCAGATAGTCACCAAGAGGCGGTAGGAAAAGGGTAGAAACGTCTCGTGGTAGAAAGAGAAAGGAAGCGGAGCTTTTATTGGGTAAGGAAAAGAGAAGAGGTGGAAAATGAGGATTTTGAAGATTAGGGGTTAAAATAGGCAGCTTAAAAGAAGCATAGAGAAAGTCAGGAAATAGCTACATGAGAAATCAGTAGTAGGTAATGAGGCATCTCCTTCTGTCTAACCACCCAAAAGAGCAAGCTACGTGCTAAAGCATAAGTCATAAAACAACTTTAGGGAGTTCAGCAGGTTCTAGTCTCTCACATGCAAAGCAGGCATTTATGATGGGGAGCAGATTTAACCATGGGGACTAAAGAAAAAGCCACAAAAATTTTGATGACGCTCAATGTTTCAGTGCTGAAGATACAGAGATCACTAAACAGAAAGAGAGCTAGAAAGCTCTTGGGAAGCCACTTGGAGCACAGCAAGAAGACAACACTTTAAGGGTAACGGGTCCTTCAGACAAAAATGTAACAACACTTTCGGACAACAGAAACATGCAAGACACGCTAAGAGCAAGGCCTTTGTGGAGGACCCAGTAATGTCTGTAGAGCTATCTACAAAGCACTTCGGCACCCCTGTGAATCTCATCCTGAACATATTGCCCACTGTCACACCAAAGTCTTGCCAGGGTTGAAAACAAACCAGATTTCCCCAGTCCCAGTTGTGTTCTCCAGGAACTAGAAGTCAAGACACATGCATGTTCTCCTTAAAAACTCCAAGGAAAAGAACAGGTCATTAAGTTTCTGAAGTAGTATTCATGCCTCTCTCTCCTCCTCCTCCCTTTCCGTTCTGTGCCTAGGAGGCTTTTTTTTATATTTTTATCCAGAAAAATAAAAAAGCTATTGCTTGTATGAGAAAGACACACAAGGAAAAAAGAAAATAAAGGCTTTGCTGTTTTTGTAAAGGTAATGCATTGCATGAAAACAAATACAAACGTTAAATTGCACTGCAAGCTTGCAAACCTGCCATAACATTCCCCAGTTCCCTCAGTCTTGATAAGGAGGAAGCATGGTCTTTCCAAGGGACAGAAGCATCCAGTCCCAGCCAAATCAAACGTTCATAAGCCAGAAGTTCCCAATTCATGTGCTAAATTATATGTAAAGATTTTATAACATGAACCCCCAGGGACAGAGCTGAAACTGAAACACTTCATTTTAAAGCCCCAAAGGAGAGTATTCCCCCCACCTCCCCCCTCCAACACACACCTATTTCTAACTGCTTCTATATATTTTCTTTTCCAAACACGCCCCCAGAACAACGCTAAGCAGAAGCGTCTCCTGCTACTACAGGTTTTGCTCACAGGACCTAAAAGCCATCATCAATTCAAACTCCACTAGCTGGTAATTCCCCTTGTCATTTGTTAAATCTGTCCTAAATCTACAGTGTATTAAAATAAGTGCACTGCAACAGCACACAGCTATTGTCCATCAATCCCATTCAGACCCCTCATCCTCACAATTTTTTTTTTTGCAAGGAGTCAGAAACACAATATATCTGGCTACCCCAACATCAAGTCAATTATGATACCTGCAACATTTACCCCAAAGGCTGAAAACAGTAACACTCAGGAATAAGAATTAATGACTGGGACAGGTTGATAGTTTTGTATTTTGGTAATATTAATTCCAAACTCATTTATTTCTAGAGACTTGCTCTACAGTCTCAGTTTCACTGTTCTAGTCATTACATTGCATGCAAGCAACTAAGTCTTGATACACAATCCTTCCCATCCTAACCTGGTTTTTAGGACACACATATTCATTGCAAATCTTAGTATGCATGTGTAGGGAACTAACTAGTGTTTTAGAGAACGCAAAAAAGGACTATTTACTAACCTGAAAGTCTTATTTCCAATCCACCCTACCTCTTTCTCTGTTGTGCTCATGAAAGCTCGGGGTTCAGTTTCTTTCAGATTCCCTAACGGCAGGGGTAACCTGCTTGTAATTTGGGAGAACTGGTAAGACTGATATCTCTTTACCCATCGCCTGAAGGAAATTACAGAGGGCACTACCAAGTTTTCAGATGACACCAGTTTGGGGGGGAAATGGTTGAATACACTTGGGGGCAGGGGCTGCCATCCAGAGGGACCCAGACAGGCCGAGGAAGGGGCCGCCCGGAGCCCAGTGACACCCAGCAGGGCCGAGGGCAGAGCCCTGCCCCGGGGAGGACGATCCCCGGCAGCCACACGGGCCGGGGCCTGCCTGCCTGGGGGGCAGCTCTGCCGAAAGGCCCCGGGGCCTGGGGGGCGGCAGCTGGGCACCAGCCAGCCCTGCCCCGGCAGCAGAGACGGCCAGCGGCCTCCCAGGCCATACCAACGGGGACATGGCCAGTAGCTCGTGCTCTGCTCAGCACTTGTTAGATCGTACCTGGAAGACTGTGTCCAGTTTTGTTGCTCTCTGATAGAAGAAACAGACTGATAAAACGTCACAAGTTTGGCAGAGGGCCACCACGATGGCCAGGGGCTGGAGCACCTGCCCTGTGAGAAGAGGCTGAGGGTGCTGGGCTGGTTCAGCCTGAAGAGGAGATGGCTTCAAGGGTCCTAACAGCAGCCCGCCTGTACCTACACAAGCAGGGTATCAAGAAAATGAAGCCAAATTTTTCACAGGGAAGCACAGCCAGAGGTTGAGAGACAACAGACGTGAACAGAAAACAGAGAGGTTGAGACTGGACATCTCTTCCATCTCTTCTGGAATTTTGTTCATCAAATATGGGAAGTGCCACAAAGGAAAGGAAACAGTTTCCTTTGTGTGAGGTGGAGGTCACTAACCAACTCAACTCCCTAGAAAAGAAAGGTGTACTGGACCTAAATAAACTGCCTGCTCACCACAGCTTTGAAAAGAGCTGAAAATGCAATATAACTTCTGTGATAGCTTTTAAGATCACCACCTTAGCTTTGGACCTGACTTTGGACTTCCTCTTAGTGTTCCAGGCAACTAAAGTAATTCCTGATTGCGAGGAGAGAGAGCACTGAAGTTTATTTGTTTTTATGAAGTAGGAGTGTTTTGGTCTTTGTTTTTACTAAGCTATGTACGTCAGTAGCCAGTAACTAGGCTTTTAAAATTTAATTCCTCTGTTAGCATGTGTTAACATCAATATGATGTGAAATGGATCACTCAATGTATCTAGTACTTCACTCATTTTTCTTCTGATGAACAAGTCAGTTGGCATCAGCCTATTTAGCAAAGGCATCCTTTATTAAGACCAACACATTACAACCACCAGTTCTCATGAAATCCTGAATCAAGAAGGACAGCTTATTGATTGGTGCTGATTAGAGGGAAGGAAAAAAAAGAAGGGGGTTGGGGGGGAAGTAATCCAGCAACAACAACAACAAAGAATTCCTTCCTATCAATTTCCCATAGAACAAGCAATTTTCAAAGGGATTTGTTCACAAACAACTACAAGGGCAGGAAAAGCAACATTGCCCTGGCCTTCTGACATCCAGGTTGATGTCTGCTAGGAACAGCATGCAGTTTTCAAAAGCCACATTGCATAACTGTGTAGGGCTCAGCACCGGACAAAAGGGTGGGACTGGGAGCTCACAGGGAGTATTTGGACATAATTTGAGAAAACAGATTTTCGACTAGGCCTAATAAAGAGGCCTCCAAACTTTATCAGCCCCAGGAGCAGCCGTTGTTTTATCCAGTCTAAACCAGAACAACTTACTGATTGCAACTGATTGCTTTTTTTTTTTCTTTTTTTTTTCCCTGGGAAGCGAAGGAATCAGTCTGGCACACTGATTTGTGGTGTTACTACACTGTCTTTGCTCAGCTGGAACATTCCTTCAGCATCCCATGAAGGGCTATTAAAAATGCGTAAATCACGAGAACCATCTGTCCTCTGCAGAGAGGAGGGAAAGGAGAACTACAGTGGGTTTTCCTTCTTGCTGCACAACGTTGACCCCTTCCTGTTTGTGAGACCAGCCCACGTTACCTTGAGAACTGAAGACCTACATCCAATATACAACGTTTTATCTGTTTAGCTAAACTTTAGGCGGCATAGGAAGAAAGCATAAATCGGATGTGACATGAGACAAAAGACAGCATAATGGTGTGGTGGAAGAAAGGACATCATCTGTCTCTTCCCTTACCAACAAAACCTTCATCAGTTGCGGATTTATTTTTTTTATGTTACACCGTCTTATTCCACTTTAGCTGACATCCTTTCTTTTAGGCTAAAAGACACTATACGCTAGTGAATATATATTTTTTAAAAAATCTTTGTAACTACTCTTATAAGAGAAAAATAGTGTTTTCCATGAAAATTCACTCTTTATAACAGGGTCTGCTTTCGATCTTTCATTAAAACAACACTGTATTGAATTTTCATTCACACCAGCAGAATATTATTCTGCTGTCTGAGCAAAGCTCTTTTCTCCTCTGCTATCTCCAAAGCAGAGGAAGATTAGGATGCAATTTAGCAAACAGAAAGGTGATGTAACATACACCCATAAATTAAAACGAATAAAAAGGGAAAAAAGTAGGCACTTTACAAAGTATCTTTTAAGAACAGTATGTTTTTGCTTTCAGATAGGCATCTAATCCTCTGTGCCTCATCAGGAGGAAACACTACTTGTCATCAAAGGAAGTTATTGTTCCCAGTTAATTAATGACTGTAACACGCCTTGGGATCTTGGAATGTAAAATATCATTGCTATTACACAATGCTGAGGCCTATTCAATCAGTTAAGTATTTCTATTAATGTGTATAACCCAAGTGTGTTGCGCTGTTTACTTTGAACGTATCCTTTCTAAGCAATTTCACAATCTTCCCTCAAGCCTGCAAAATATGGTTTGCAAAATCTGCAAATAGCTATAAAAATATCAACCCTTATTGATCCTCAAATAAGATTCACACCCTACAAATCTTTAAAAATGCCACTACTTACTCCAGCCAGTCCTGCTAAAGGTAGGATTATCCAACGGGGACAAAAGTACACAGCGTTACAGCATTTGGCAGACAGAAAATACTTTTGTGATGCCCTATCCTGAACACTGCTCGGGTGCACTTGCAGAGATGCATACAGCAGTTTCCTTTCCAAGTGCTGCTCCTGCAGCAACCACTGCTCACGCACACCTCTCCTTACTGCAAACAAGGTCTCCTGACTTAATGGAGCAACACGCTGCATGTGAGCATAATAGTCTTTGCAGATTGGGGACCTAAAGGGGTGCCAGTCATTAAGCCACAAAACATTAATTCCTTTCTATGCCAAAAGGCACGCAGTGAAAATCCACATTTTTTACTTAAGATGAAAGGATATCATCTTTTCTGATTTAGAGCATGCACTTGACAGGAAAAGATTATTATATATCTATAGATATATATAGATATATATATAATATACATATATATTATTATATACTTTCCTAATACACATAGAGCCTTTACCTCATTGACCTCCTTAAAATTTCACCTTCTCTTTGATAATCATCTTTCTGTACCTCAGGGTTTGAAAGTGGGTTTTATAATTTCTCCTTTAAGAACAAAGTGGCTTAAACCAAAACAAAACCATGTTTGTCATTGCTAAATTGTACTAGACTCACAGAAATATTATCTATGGCAACCAAAAAGATAAAATGAATCAACACATACACACAGAGCACATATTTGAACCACTCAAGTTTGGAGATATGGAAAATCATCCCAAAGGTTTAAGAAATAAAGGAAAAGAACAAATTTCTGTTCACAGATATAGAAAATTTCTGTTGTGCCCTGAGCATTTGCTAATGGAACAAATTGAAATTTGATTGCTAGAACCACACAGCAATAAAGAGCGTCCCAGTCAGAACCAGCATAAAACCACAAACAGAAAGCAGACCAGTGTGCCAAAGACTGCCTGAAACCAGGAGCTTTTTATTTAGCAAAGATGAAAAAGGAAAAGTCCTGATGCGGTTGTCAGCGAGGAGCACGTTTCACAGCCACTGAGCTGTGGAAGCGCAGAACTGCCCTCCCAGGGCTTCCCAGCCCCACACAAACAGCCTTGGCTCCTCACCGCAGCCCTGCACTGCAGCACCAGCTTCTGATTTTAAGGGCAGAACAAAAACTCTGATGCCAAAGAAACATCGCAAGCAAAAGCCCTGTCAGGAAGAACATAGCGGGGCGCTGAGAAGTTGCTCTCCCCTCCACAACTCATGGTTGCAGAACACAAAATATTTAACAAGTTGGATGCACGCTAAATTAAGTATAGAAATTAATTTAAATCTTCAAAGTAGCAACATGATGCACCTCTTCTGGCCCTACAGATGCGGAAAAGTAGAGATAAACACTAGTGGGCTTTCAGACCGTGAATCTTAATTCTGCTAAACCAAAAAAAAATGACAGGTAAACTGGTGCTGCTCTGCACTAAGACTCACCTTTTGGATCATGTACAAAGAAACCTGTAGCTGGTCAACTCACCTCTTAGCTTAATTTGCAAAGGACAGACCTCACAAAAACTGCCTTCCCTACACATGTTGTTGGGGATCTGTTGGGATCTCTTAATTCAAGCTAGGAAAGCATTCACCAAACCACACTGGCACTTCTCATCAGGGCCTATGGCCTTAGAAGGCAAACGGCCAAGAAAGAGCAGTGTTTAACATTGTAAGATGATATATGGCTTCTTCAACCATTTTCTTCTAGGAAAAAGAGTGTACAAACAGCAGTATTAGTGCAATGAAAGGGTCTCTGCAGCCCTGCTCCGTTCCCACTGGGAAAGGGCACAAAATGGTGAGAGGCATCACCAAGCACCACTTACGTTGCCTGGTTCAGTAAGTCATTCCCTTGGAGGTCACCAAGGTTCATGTGTAGTTCTGAACAACCAGTATAACAAAAGCGCTTTTACACAAACTAATCACAAAATTTGTAACAGGGTAACCAGGATGACAATGTCAAAAAGCAGCGTAAGAGACAGGTAACATGGTGCTAAGTGCTACCAAACCCTTACCGTCACTATAGAAGAAAGCACATTTTAAATAAATAACCTAAACACGTTTAGCCTTCTTGCAACTCAATGTTTAGCTTTGTCTTTACCTATACCATTCAATTGCTTATGCTTCTTAAGGAGCTTTAACTACCAGAAATACCATACGCTGATAATTACTTATATCTGTATTTTACAGATGTGGTGTCAGTATTCTGTCTGTACTGTAATATATGTACACGTTAACAGAGTACTCAAGAATCAGCACTGAACGATCCATCCTATTCAGTTTAATGAAGAAAACTGTCGTAAAGCTTACATGAACAAACTCATTTACTGCTTACTGGCATGAAAATTGATTTCTTTTAAATACCCGCCCTAAGACAAAAATTAGTGCCAAAAGACAAGCAGGAATAACTTTAAAATGTACTTCAAAAAATCTAGTTGAATTAACCTGCCAATGTACCTTCTAGCTATACAATGGAAAATTCTTATGCACAGGTTTTCCCCAAGGTGAAATATTACTCACAAGCTTGCTTAGTTATCAGGTATTGATTTAGAAGAAGTCAATCATTTATAGTAAGGACATAAAATGAAGTACAGTACTTTTGACCATTAGGAAGTTGCATTTTAACCCCACTAGTAAGTCAAAAGATAAAACAATGATGTGCTGATGTCTGCTTCGATAAAAAGTGCTTTTTTTGAATGTTTTAATACAGAATTCTTAAAAATACCCTCACATACCCAAAAGAACATAAAAGTGTAACATGATACTATTTTCTCACGTAACACTGGCTGTGACCTAAGAACCCGAATGTGCCACTTAATGGCTACATATCTGGATTCTCCCGAAAACTAGACCCACTCGCTTGCCCTAATGTTTTCCTGATCTCCTTTCCACACAATAATGTTTAAGAGCACATACCATTTTTTTAATACATTTTTGATGCATTGGGATTATTTTCCATTCCTCAGAGCAGGAAAAAAATAGAAGAAAACACAAAGTAGGGATAGAATACTGAAATCTAGTAACTCACGGCCTACCAAAAAAACAGAACAGGGTCTAGCAGAAAACTGCATTTCCTGGCCCTTTTTTTTGTTACAACAATCACAAAGAACAACATTGTAGTTTATTTAGGATACACTACATAGCAGAACTTTTGAGTATTTCTTTCAAACCAACACATCCATCAAGTCACAGCTTAAAACAATTAGAGACCCCTGTTCACTGGTAAACTTAAAGCTGGCAGGGTCAGATCAAAAATTCAGCTGCAGTAAACGTCTAGTGAACCCCAAGCCAAAATAAGCTCAGTTTTGTTTTATTGTGTGCTTTTGATGGTTTCATTGTTGCTACTACACCAAATAAAAATACACCTGAATAAAACGCAAACACGGGCACTGAGTCAGATTATGGTAGCTCCCCGTTACCAAGGTTCTTCCAGGCAAACCAGAGCTCACCTCAAACTTTCAACCTTGTTTCTCTTGACCACATAAAATCCTACTTCTATTTTCTGTATATAAAGAAAGATAACAGAATTAGCATAATTTTAGACATTCATAAAACAACAAACAGGGTCTATTTAACAGCTGTTCATGCAGTTGGCGCTGTCTCACAACAGCCTAATGTAAATACCTAGAGTAGTTTCTAAGCACACTAGTTGGGTGTCCTGGATGTCTTCACCTGGAACACTCAAGCCATCATGCAACCAGTAGCTATGAACAGGAGACTATGTTCACACTCAGAAGAGTATTTGCTATTTAGCTACCATTAAAAGCGGATTTTTTTTTTTGATTTTTTTTTTAAACTGTACCTTCCACAGCAGAATAGAAAGTAAATCCGCTCATGACTAAGAAAATTTAGTAATGAATCTGGATGTGTTTATCTAGTTTCAAAGAATAAAAATATTGAAATTAAGATGCAGGAAATTCCATCATATTTGGCCCTACTTGCTGAAGACAAACTACCAGGTTTCATTGTTTTGACCAAAGTATTCAGTAACTGACATGAATTAACTCTGTAAAGATTTATTGATACATTTTTATTGTTTTTCCTTAATACTGTATTCTATGATCAAATTTCTGTTATAACAACAAGCAGTTAAAGAGTACAAATTTGAAACTGTAATATCCTGAGTACGCATGAAATACTGAAATGCTACGAACACCTAATTAATAGAATCTCTTCCGTACTTTGATGTAATCCATGTCATCCCTTGGAACAAGGTATGGAAAAGAATCTGGGTAATATGGGCAATAGTAACAGGAAGGCTTTTTCTGCCTTCATCCACAACAAAAATATCTCTTGTTTCAGTGCCATTAAGTTACTGAAAGCAACCAGAGTCAAAGTGAGGTGGCACATGGCAGTTGTGGCTTTTTCTGAAGTGAGACTCAAGTCTACATTTTGTTTTTTATCTGCCTTTTTCCTTCAGGATTTTACCACATCTGGGCTACATTTCAGTATCCCAGAGGTTAGAAAGATTTTAGAGTAAAGCATCATCATTTGGGGGTCCTACCTGGAAAGGCAGGCCAAATCTTCTGCCCCACTGAAAAGGGAAGCGCATGCGGCACAAGTTAAGGGACAGCCATTCAAGCTCTACCTTTTGTTTAGCTATGAAGCCTCTCCTTATATTTTCAGGGAGATACAAAAATAATTTTCTTCCGGTAAGATAGCTGGTTCAGGAGAAGAAATGCCTGGAGAGACAAAAATGGGCTTGTTTTCTTGCAGAAAAATAAACTAGTTTGTTTTCCTCATCCCGTACCGTTCTTTGTATGCAGAGACTGCGGTGGGAGCCCCGTAAGGAGCTGAGTGAGTGGCAGAAGTGGCTGACAGGACAGGGCTTCACAGCTGCTTCCACTTACTCTTTTGGCTTGGCAGAGGTCTCTCTCTCAGCAGACTGCTGCCTGGGAGTGCATGGCTCTCCCCGGGAGCCCGGCAGAAGCTGATGCTCCCTGGGAAGGGTCACACTGGCTGCAGCAGGAGCACGGGTTCCCACCTTTTGCACCCGATTATAAATACTCCGTGCTATTAGTGAACGGGACCAACAAAAGTTCATCTTCCATTGGCCACCCACTTCTAAATACAGTTGTGACATCTAGACGACTCACTGGGTCTTGCTAAAATAGAAACAAACGGAGCAGTTTCCTGCAACCACGGAGCCAAGTTCCAGTGCAGTAACTGAGTCATGACATGGCACATCAGTCTTGAATACATCAACACTCAAGTGCTCTCTTTAGGACAGTAAATAGGGGGGACAAAACATCTCATCTCCCATTGCTTAATTCACACTTCTTTGTGCACTTTCTTAGGATATCTCTTGTCTGGCTAGGTTTCTTTGGGAGTTTCCAAGACTAAGTCTTTGCAAATCCTCTATAAGACACCATGATTACAAGCGGTGTATACAACAGCCAAATGGAAAAAAAAAAAGAGTATCGGCCTTGATGCAGCAACAAGCTAGACCAGTGATTCTAACCATGCTTTTCCACACTGTTCATGGTGCTGTCCTGGTGTTGCTACTTTGATTTCAAACACTCCACAGAGCAGCATTTTTACCCTTAATAGCCTGAATTCCAGGTTCATGGAAGATTAAAAGAATCATGCTGAGTCGATGGTGAGGAAGAAGTAAGCATGAAAATCTAAACACAAGCCTTTATGTGACACTACTTCAACAGGAAAGCAGTACCAGCAGGATATAGGATTTTACATTTGTTGTTTTTTCCATTTCATTCATAAACAAGGGACTCCAGCTAAAGGAAAAAAAAAAAATAATGGGCAGAAATAAAAATGGGACCCCTTGAGGTTCAAACATCAAAGCTATAGGTGCTAAACCCACAATTTATACAGGTTCTCTGAATGCCCATGTTCTCTGGTAAGAGAATCAGAGTGCACCTCACAACATCCAAAATTTGACCTGCAGCATATTTAATTTAAGTATCATTAGAGTATCAGCAAGCCAGTTCTTATGAATGCTGAGCACCCAAAAGTACCCACGAGCCTCCCTGAAAGCCAGTGGGAGGCAGACTGCGCAGAGTGAAGAAACGCAGATGAACACAGACACTAGTTCCCCATAAGCACCATGTGCACCAACAGCATGGTGTGCATTTTATTCCACAAAAAAAAAAAAAAAAATCATTTAGGGGTCTCCTAACCCTCAGTCCAGTCCTCTCACTGCAGTCTATCAGTTCATCAGTTCTCCTTTCCTCTCTGCCAACATACAACTCTTTGTATAGCCATGATGAAAACTGAACTGTTAAAATGATCTAGATGAAAAATACCTCTTTGAAAGAACATCAGATTCATCTCAACTTCAAGGGATTACATAAAAATCTAGGCAGAAGTAAGCCTCAAATATAAGGGCCACGGGGGAAAGTCAGTGGTCTATCACTAAACGCTTTCATGTTTCCTATGTACCAACAGGCAGAGCCTGCTGACATACCGTAATGATAAAATGTGCCCAAATGAATATGTGTGCTGTCTTGTGAGTATATAAATCCAATTCAATTTCAGGCTGGTGACAAAGATTAAAACAAACAAGGGTGGAAAAAAAAATTTAAAAAAAAAATAATAATCTACATTTTCAACAGGATCAACTCCTCACAGTTTACTGTGCAACTCATTTAATAGATGTGCTGGTACAAAATGGAGAAAAGTGGTGAGGAAGCAGTATTCCTCCATCAACAGCCACCTGAACTTAACAAGATTAACTTAAAGTAACTATGAAACCACAGACAGTTAAGCACTTTGAAAATCATGGGTTCAGAAACTCAAGTTTCTAGGTATTTCGTCCAAGTGAGCTGTAGTGCGATTGGAGGGAGGGGGGAAAGGCCAAAACAAAGAACCACCAACCACCACCACAAACTAGTAAAGAAATGAGGCAGCAAGTTATCTTCATTTGCGAAAGAAAAATATTTGTCTCTAGTTTGTTACAACCGAAGCCTCACATTGCTGTATAAACGCAGTATCAGCTGCAAAGTCAATTCCACTTCCCTTAACTGCAGTGTTTTATCTAATAATCCATGCAGCTTTCAAAATTATTTTCACCCTCCGAAATAAAAGGAAGTCATGCAGCTTCTCCATTGGCTGGAAAAATTAGAACTTGATTAAGTAACAAATAAATTTCTTTTTACAAGCAAAACTGGCATGCTTGTACTCCAATGCAGACATAATAATTTATAGATGAGTTAAGGTGAATCTCTTTATAACATGCTCTCCAAACTACACTGCTTTTTTACTAATGCACTCGAAGCATTAGGAAACAGTATACTTGAACATCTGGAAAATGGATTCTGTGATTGTGAAATACAGTTTGTAAGCATAAAAATCCCTCTTCTGGGAGAGAAAAGAAAATGGAGAGCCAAAGCGCTTCGAACGGAGGAAGAGGATGGGATTTTTGCCTGCCTTCAAACTCAGCATGGGTGAATAAAAACAGTTAAATAATCCATCCTTCCAGTGTACTTCAAAAGAAAAACAGTAAAACCCCAGAACCAGGACTGTCGCTCGGTGAAAGCCAAGCCACTTGTGTATTCCTGACAACAAGGGTTTTTCTAGATGGGGAGAAGAGCACGGAAAGATCGAGAATTAAAATACGTCCCCAAATTTAACACTGCTACCCGTAGTATTGGCACTCAAGAGGAAGAACAAAACATCAGCAATCATTTCTACAAATCACGAGCTGCTTTTTTTAGTTTCACAGGAGTGGTTGGATCTCCCAGGTGTTCCAACTCTGGCTGGCGGGGAGCAGCTCCATCAACAGAATGCGTGGCTCATCTTTTAGCACAGCTAGAATTGCCTGCACATGCAAACTCTCCAAAATGCACTTCAAACGATCCCTTAATGTGCAAATTGCCCAGTCCATCAAAGCCATCTGGAAAGCATCTCATATTAGGCAATAAGGTCCAGCCGTCTACATCGGTCATATATTTGGATGCCTCTTTAAATAAGACAGTATCATACCACTGTAATATAAAGCCCGAGAAGCTTTGTATTAAATAGCTTAAGTGTTGCTAAAAGAAATAATACTAAAAATTGCAGACATAAGATTAAAAAAAAATAAAAGTAACAGAAGCTGCAGCTTCAGAATCTCTGGAAATGCCACCGGTCTTCAAATCTATGCAAATACAGTAAAAAAAGGAACAAATTTGACCTGCAGATTTACTGAGGAAAATAGAAAGCCAAGGATCAGATAACTTTCCAATACACCAAAGAGTATCTGCAGAAATTGGCTTCTCACATAAGCCAACAAAGCTGTCCAAGTAAAGTAGCTGCAGCATCACAGGAAGAGGGAAAAAAAAGGCATCAGCTGTTGGTATGAGAAAAATCACAGGAACTACCCAAGACAGACTGGCTTGTGGTTTCCTTTGGGTTAGCAGAAATCGTAAGAGTACTTTGACGATTGCCTTCGAGTAAGTATTTGCCAGCAAATTACCACAATGTTTTCCTCTTAAGAAGAAAGCGTGTGCTCAGATTATGGTCCTACATCACTAAAACAGAGAAGTTCTGTTATTGATTTTGATGGTTGTTAGAAAAAATACAAACAAAATCCTTTGCCTCTGATCTCTTTTGGAGCAAAACCTTAACAGAAGTTAAAAGGTAGAGAGGATTTTGCAGCATCAAGCTAAAGGAAGCGCAGTGTGGTAACTTTTGGCAAATGCTATCATTATAAACAGTGACCATGGTAACGAGCAGGATTTCTTTTTTTCCCTCTAGACCCTGAGGGAAAAAGAAAATACATGGACATTTCTCTGTGTGTACATATATTAGTCTTCGTACGTCATTACAATGTTTGTGTGTCAAGACCTTGCTTTAGAACAGCTGCTCGTTTACCTAGGCTAATGTATATTCACATCGATTTCCTGCTAAAAAAGGAAATGAGACACGCACAACTTTTCTCTTTTCTCCACTAGTTGCTCAAAATGGCACACCTCTAAAAGGAGACCTGAAGAAGTTTTCAGATGACAAATGACGGGCAGGAAAGGGAAGATGATGCTACCTAATAAACACATAACAAAATGGCAACTGCCTTTTGATGTGTTATTTCTGGACAATTTTTTTTTCCAAGTGTATCTGTTTAGAAACCACAATTAAATTACTTTCCCCTGCAGATAGCATGGGAGCAGGGGGGAGGGATTAAAAAAATAATCAACTACTAAAAATGCTGATAGCTAAAAATGGCTTCTTTGGGAAAGCGAGAGTCAATTTTTAAAAACAATTACAAGACTACAAGTACTTACCAAGTTATAAATCACTTTTCAAGCATACTGTGGCACAGGAAAATATTCTGTGCTGAAAAGTAGCGTGTGGACCATGTAACAAAGTGGCACCACACTACCCACAGCAACACTTGTCATGTGAAACTGATGCCTTTCAAATCCCTCCACTACTTCAATCTCCTTTCAGCAGATGAAGCAGAACAGCCTGGCCCACAGCTGGCTCTAACGCACTGGTTAAAACCAACTCCTGTGTACCTTCCTTAAAGATGCGGACCACATGACTGAATAAGATTTTCAGCTTTTAGTCTTGGAGCATAGACTTCTACATCACTGTGCTTTGTATATAAGTGCTTAAGGTACACATAATGATCCCACTCTATTTGGGAATCACAAGTTTGCCTGTACAAAAGCATCACAGAATAATTTTGATCGGAAGGGACCTCCAGAGCGCATTCAGTCCAACCCCCCTGCTCTAAGAAAAATCAGCTGTCAACGTGAAATACAGGAGAAAGCATTCATACTGAAACAACTTTATTACGAAGTACTCGCAAAAAGAGGCGAGTGATTTAGTCTCTCACTTGGAGAAATGCCAACAGACTACTAGAAACCCGACTAGTTCTGCTGGATATGGAGCAGACAATACACAGGAAGGGTCAGGAAACCACAGACCTGTTCCTTTGGTCAACGGCGAGACCCACTAGGATGCAACTCGTAGGTATCCATCAGCAAACCCAGTTCTCAGCTACCAAAATCCCATCACGTGCACTGGAATCACATGAGCATATTCGTGTTCCGATGGTATGAAATGAAAGTTAGTATAACCACTTCCTCATGAGAATTCACTTTGAAGACAACTCTACCATATACTCATTGCTCTTGTGTAATATCTACCACACCCTCCAGTAAAACGTCCCAAGAACAGCCACTGGAAAAATAAAATTAAAAAGCCCCCTCAAACTCACCATCATCTATCGATGAGTCACTGCTAAAAGTAAGCATATTTTTACTGAAATTAGGATATCTTACAATTCTGAATCAAATTTATATTTTCGTCATTTTGTACCCCACTGCCATCCTGCAATGAGGCACTACTTTCAGCTGCAAGAAATTCTGTGCTCTTCAGCACTGTCACAGTGTTTAACAAAAAAGTGTGTGTGTGGGGGAAGCTTTGTGACCTAGAAAGGAGATGTACTGCATGAAAGATGCACAGAGCCCAGAGAGTAAGACGTCATTATTCTATTTATATCTATAGGCAGAGAAAAAATAAGTTTAGTATAAAAATTATATACTTCATGTACTGCAAGAATTTTTATTTATATGAATGGATTAAAAAAAAAAAACTAGGAAGACAAGCATCCTTGTGGTACTAAGAATAAATTATCAAATGTTGATCAAATCTCCTAGTCTTGGCCAATTTGTTCTCTTGGGCATTTAGTTTGCCAGATCTCCAGTTGTCCAACATGAAGCAACAATACTTCAACTCCGTGGTTTACAAGTAGGCTATCAAGCCCACTTAAAAATTGTGTTCAACTATTTCTAGTAATCTCACCAGATACTTTGAAATACAGCTTTTTCTCAGCTTTTCTTCAAGGATCGTATATTTTCTTTCCTCTCCTGTGGCTGTATACTGAAATGGGCATGTGAGCCAGAGACACCAGTACGGCTGAGAGGTGTCAGACCAAAACACCACCTGGACAGTTTATGGAATGGCTTTCAGCGTTTACAGAAAACAATGCAGATTTCATTCACACCTCTGATTTTATTTCAATTCAGATTAGATAAAGCACAAGGAGGAAGGACAGGAGAGCCCCTCACTTCCAGGAAATCACGATGTAGGACAGTTTTAGTGCCCACAAATCCTACTGTAATCTGCTAGGTACCTTTCCCGTTATGTTCACCTTATGTTGTCTAGTCTTCGAACAGCATCAACACTGAGTGGAGGAAAAGCCCCCAGAATTTATTACTTGACATCACCAGCGTCCATTTGTAAGAACTAATGTCATGATAACAAGAATTTCTGTCTTATTCCTGCTCTTCATTTAAGCCTTAATTCACTCAACTGCCTCTCCCGTTTTCATAATGTTCTGCAAAATCACTGGCAAGCACAAAAGAGCTCAGGGACACACTCAAACACATTTAACCTACGTACAAAGAGCTAAGGGAGCTATTTCAGCCCTGCCTTCCAAAAAAAATAAAAACACATGCAAAATCAATTACCAGTTCTGCCTTTTTGAGCCTCTGGATCTAACAGATGTAGCTTACAGACTCCCTCATATCACATGTTTATATGACAGTCCTAAGAGTACATATCTTAGTCATGGAAAAAACCAAAATCGTTAATTGCCGTTTCAGTTGTCATCAAAACAACTAGAACCTCATCTGCTTTCATTCTACATTTCCTTCTTTGTATTCTCCGCTGACTTGCAGCACGCTCTAGATGATACACCCTCAAACTACTTTTTCTAGAGTATTTCCGGTTTGCAATAAAATGAGAAGTGGCAGTGGTTTTCACAAGCAAGTTTTCTGACATAGACACCTGCAACACATTCCCCCTGTACTGGTCTTCTAAGCAAGAGGAACATGTTCTCTTGGCAGGCTAAAGCTGACACTAACCAGCAAGTAGGTCTAAGCTCTGGGGAGGAGACCCACCAGTCACCACTGAAACATAACTAACCAGTCACAAAGTAGTAACTTAGAGGTACTAACAGAGAAGGCACACACTATAATGAAAATGCCAGTAGATAGTCCTACGTATCTTTTTTAGCAACCATCAACCAACCATCTTAATGCTTACAAAGGTTCTGTAGCTTCAAATACACGCAGTTACTAGCTCATAGGATCACAGGATAATTCAGGTTGGAAGGGACCTGAGGAGGACATCTTGTCCAACCTCCTAATACGTTTAGTTATTATAAACACCAAACTGATTCCACAGCAGCTGACTCCAATCCTAAATCCATTCATATAATTAACATCAAGTCCCTACAATCAAATGAAGGAACACAAGCCTGACCAAAGGAGTTAAACACCCAATTTCATAAGCTTCCAACAATAAAATCTGTTCTTCATCTATTTTTCTCACCTTTGGTTTGCCCACATTTTTCAGTGGAAACTATTGTTTGCCTCTCATGCCGACAGAATCCCAGCTAGAGACTGCCAGCTCTGCATCCAGCCATGTGTTGTGTTCAGCGTGTTGAAAAAATGTTTGGTACAGTCAGACCTAAGAGTGCCAACTCATGGCTATGGAAAAATATCAAACGGTTACTGAGAAGAAAACTTAGATAAATTACCAGTTGTTCACTAAGCAATTCAGTCTTCTCTTTTTCATTGAGTGCCTCTGTCTTCTCTTAGAAAATTGTAGCTTTAGAGTTAGGACACTTTGTACTTTCCCCTCATATTACTAATTACTGTCACTAACCATGAAGAACTACCCCAAACTAAGTAATTTTTTCCTTTTTTTAAGTCATCAAATTCTTTGGTTGGCTATAACACTTCATTGAAAAAGAAGTAACTAAGTTATAATTGTTTCTTATATCTGGTTTATATACGTACAAAAATAAACCAGACAGCATGCTATTCATGATAAGTTTACTTTATTCAAGCAATGAAGTTAGGAATTCCAACTTTATTTCTTTTTTTTTTTTTTAATTCATCAGGTTTTAAACAAATAACTTCTTTTACTGAGAAGAAACTTAGGACTACACGTAAACAGCAGCGTGAAAATAGGTCAGATTTTGACAAGTCTATGAGTTACCTCACAGAAAGTCTATGAGGAAACTGGAGATTTTCTGGGAAACTTACCCACATCATGTTTCCATTACTGAACAAATAATAAAATTATGAAAACAGGAAGGACGTTTTTCACTGTAGCCTACTGTATTTGTTTCTTTGTCTCCCACCAAATTTTCAATCCTCTGGACACTTCTGAGTCCATTTATTCCTAGAATAAGAAACTCCATACTCAATTTTTATTTATTTGTATGCACAGTGATACAAATCATATGCTATTCTAACAAACTCACCATGGAAATCTAAGTTATTTCTTTTCGATGAGCCAACTAGTACACATTATGGCAAAATTATTTTTGAAGGAAGAATAAGTGGCAAAATCTACATGTTCAGCCTCTCATGTTTTTAAACTGAGAAAGCAAATATAGGTAGGTATGAGGTCACAAACGACAGGAATGCTATTAAGAAAGCATCTGGGAACGAGTAACTTTGGTACAGACCGAGCACATGGGATGATCCCTTGACCTAACAGACAGACATGCTAGAAAACATCTGGCACAGCTTCACCCTTTGTGGAACTCCACTGAAGCATGACCAGAAATGAGTACCCTGTCTGCAAACACCAAACTGTTTCACCACTTCCAGGACGGAGTCATTCAAGTTAGGACAAGGGGACAAAGCAAGAAGTCCATTTAGGATATGCAAAACAGAGGACAGCCAAACGTCAGAAAGGCAAACATTGGTAAGAGCCGAAGAGGGGCTCGCAATTTCCCATCCTACACCTCCACGGGCTCTACCCAAGAGGGGCCACATTCCACAAAGCCGCACAAGCAGGTGCTCAAATGCCAGCAAGGAAACAAACCTCACTGAAATCACTGCAGATCTTCACGTTTTACTTTTGGGCTTGACACTCACAGTTAAGAGCTCTTCCGGTTCAAGGCCAAAGTATTCAGTGTTTTACTCAATCATGCCCATAAAAAGGATTATCAATGTCCTACTTAAAACATTCTTTCGCAGTGTATTCGTCCTTCTGACTGCTCACCTATCTGTGTGGAAGATAACCTTTTTTACAATGTTTGCAAGTTAATGATTCTCACTAGTGCACAAGTGTACACCATGTGCTTGGCAGAGATAAAGACTTGGTGTGCCCTGTAAAAGCTTACCATCAAAGCAGTCAAAAAAAAAAAAAAAAAAAGAGGAAATATGGGAAGTAAAATTAGCAAATTTTTTGAGCCCTGCCTTAACACAAGACTTTAAGAACGCAGCAGAAATATAAGGATAAGCGAAATAAGCTGTTATAATTCCTCTGTACTAGCAATATTAACAAAATCCAGAATAAAAGCAAGACAGAGCAGAATCGCAGTATTCCAAGCAAACCTCGTTAGAGCAGATTGGGAAGGGAACTCTGCCAGCCATGATCTCCAGAAGCACAGAACACGAGCATTTTTGTATGACCTTCACAGAGACTGCCACAGGCTCTACACCTTCAAAAATTCAACCAGTGCCTGAAGACAGAGATGCCAGTGTTCACACTTCTTTTGTGGTTGTTTCATAATGGAAGACCTTTAATTTACTTCAGATTTCTTAGGCTTCCCTCACATTTATGAACCCTGTTCAGTTTGCATGAAGCAGGATGCAGTTGGTTTTAAAACCCTAAATTTCCTGATCTGCTGCCATTTGAAATGAGGCACCTTCCATTTTGTACGGATGCAAACAGGTCTCATGAAGATCTGCTCCATTCTTTGAACAACCACCACTGCAATGAAACTCAGGTCTGCAGCTCCTTGGTCCCAAAATGCAACCTGAGATCAAGCTGAAAATTTCTTATTTTGTTCAACTTTCAGTGCTTGCAAGTCTACAATAAGTCTTGCAATAGCTGAGGTGCTCTCTCAAAAATAGCCATCAGCAGCAATATCGGAACTACATCAAGATCTTCCCTTTCACTTGGAGGAGAAAAACCCTGACCCAAACAAAAAACACTCTCCCCTAGCCCTGTGAGGGACATATGTGAAGAGAGCTTCAAACACACAGACCCTGAAGATTTTTTTTTATAGGCACATTTACTTAAATTAAATAACCTCAGAACATTTATTATCATATGATTTTCAAATTCTTCTCCCAAGTTTTAAGACATGACATTGGCTTAGAGTTTTTCTTCTTTTAACACCGTAGTTTTGTAGCAGTAGATTTGAGGTCTGATACATGCAGGTTGTATATGACTGTTCATGCAATACAAGTGAAATTAATCTAAGCTGCTCATTAAGTCACAGATTCAAGGGCATCCCTTTGAGGAACTTCTATAAACTTTAACTGCAGGGGCAATAAACACAGAGTGCCAGCTCACATTAACTGGAATAAAAAAACAGTGAAGGTGATTTCTCTGTAATGCTTATAAAAATTTTATCTCAAGTAAATGATTTATAGTATGAGATTCTGTCAGGGCTCTTTCTGCCCCACATAGTCAAGACTACCCTGCTCTTAAGGAGAGGTACCTTTCAAAAAGAGGAGGAGACAATCTTCCCTCAATTTGTCAAGTGACATTCTTCGATAGGATATGATAAGATAATGTTGCAAACAGACATTGACTTTTAAAAGGTCTGTTTTCCCTCCTGAACCTAGACACAAAATAAATGAAGTGCCTGTTGATACTCCACTACCTGTGTTGATTCGCACAATGGTGTAAATACGCCTTTTCAGCGTTGTGCAGGTGCCAGGGCTTATTGGGTAATGGATCCCCTTCATTTGCACTTGAAAAGAAATAAGCCTTTAGAGTGTAATCAACTCCATGTTTATTTGTCACTCCCCCCTCTCTTTTCTATTTTGAGGGTTACAGAGGATGTATGTTCCTCTTCTGCTCCATCAGCCAACAGACTTCTCACTGCTCTCTAGAAGAGGAGTGACAAAGACAGGGGGTAAGAGACAAAACTAAAAGACCTCTCATTACCCATGGGATTTGGCTTCCTGGCAGAAGAGACCAAACTAAACTTCAGCTCCCCTCCGCCACCACCCTTCTGCTTCCAACAGGATACAGCAGCAGCTCCACCTTCATGTGCTACTCACCTGAAAATACATAAGACATGCGAGAGGCTAATTCTGCATTTATGATAAAGTAGCAGAGATACCATTTTCTCTCTTAGGGATTCAACGCACGTGCTTGTCTACATGAAAAGCACGTTTGTTTTTTCACCTTCTCCAATGGTCTGGCCATGCTGAGATCAGAGGCCACAGCCTGCTCGTCCCGTCCTGTGCACCTCCAGCAGGGGAGGTGCAGTCTTTAAGAACTGTTTCATTCAACCCAGAGACAGTCGCTTTTCAGGCAGAGAAGGGGGAATTAAGCACAACCAGTCTGTAAAATACTTCGCAAATTTAATCCCTGATGCTGAAAAACCCTAAGGTATTTGTCTTGACATTCAAATGAACTGGGCCACTGACTTCCACCGCAACACTGAACCGGAGATCACAGAGCACAGGACTGCCTTTCCTCAATTTGTGCAACGCTCAAAACTCCAGATGATTTTGACAGGAACGCAGGGTGACCCAGGAATGCTCGCCCTCAGTAGCAGTTACGTAAATTTACCAAGCGTTAATCTTTTCTCGTCTAGGATGAAGGCTGTCATATGATATTGCCACCAAAGCTACTTCTCCAAAGCAAACTGTGTAATTTACACAAGCTGTCTAACAGCTTAGCCTGTTTATTTACATTTTTATTTAATGACTTCTTCATCTATGATTCTATAGGCAAAGGAATAAAAAAAAAAAACACAAACAACAACAAAAACACCAACCCTGAATTGCACTTCCCCATCCTCTCCTCCCCTGCCCACAGCACTTCACCACAAGGAGAAAGGAAAGCTGTATTTCAAAGCAGGAGAGAGAGGAACAGAGAGGTTAGGAGTTATACCCATGGTCGTGCAGACAGACGTTGCAGAAAGTAGCGTGAGAACCTGGGCCTGAATACTGCCACCCTCACTAATTAAAACATTCAAATGCCCACACTTTTTTTCCCCCCCTCTAATGGTCTTCATTATTGACACTACATGTGAAGCTGCATTTAATAGCCCTCGTGGGTGGGCATAGGTAATTTTCTGCTTCTGCATATTCTATTTTCCCCAAGAGAGGCTTATGCAATATCCTGATGTTCAAACAATAATGGAGTCATGGAAAATGTGCTCTTGCATGAAAACTTAAGGAAGGGGATGGGAGGAGATGGAGAGCGGTCTCATTATCCTCAAAAGTTTCAATTTAAACCATCTGTACAATAAATAACTTCCTGCACTTTGCCACTAACACACTGAAAGGATACTCTCCGAAAACAAATATTTTGGGGTCAAGTGTGTATATCCACTCTAAAGATAACACCGCGAGTACTTCCTGCTAACTCAACCAGAGCCACATGGGATTCTGCACAACTTCACTGCTTCCGAACATTGTTCTGCTTCAGAACCAGGACCTGGTTTTCTGCCTCTCATCTCAGCTTGGGCAAGTAGTTTCTCCCAACACTAAGAGAGCATGCTTCCCTAGGGAAACATGTCTGCAGCCTCTTGTATCTGTTCTGCGCCAGTGGTAAAGCCCAAGTTTTACTCCATGACCATGGTACACGTACATCCCTGCCCCACGCGGATATTCTCATGTGAAATTCAAGCTGAGGACATCTTAGATATTTCCCTTCAGCTGTGAAAGGGAGGGAGCTGAATCAAGTCCCTTTCTCTCTCCTTCACCCAGCCGCCTTTTTTTCATGTAACTTGTAGGAAATAAGTTCCTTTCACCTCTCTATATCCTCTGAGAAATTTGGCTGCAAATCTCCAATGAGCTCAAAAGCTCTTAGACGACATGGCAAAACACACATTTATATAAACAGCAAGAAAATGGGATTTGCGTGACTGCAAGAAACCGAGCTAAAAATAAATACACTTCACGATCCTTTATCATAAAATTAATGCATTTTGCCATACAAAAAAGCCACCACCAAAATTCACTAGCAAGGTACCACAACGCACACAAATTATGCCACATTTGTATCCATTTTTGGATTATTTAAATAGTTACGAATAAATACTACATCTTTCCATTTTAATAGATAATGGAAGCATGGTTTGGGTTCTGTACTTTTGCATGGAACCACTCAAAGTATAGCCAGCTTTCACAGTCCTACAACAAATCTCTTGATATTTCTTATTTTCCCCTAGAAGATCCGATGCTTACTGCAAGGTAACAATGGGGAAATACTTGCTTTCATTTAAAAGAAAAGTTTCCAGTGACAACAGGCTAGGAAAAGCTTCAGAAACGTACCAGAAACAACAAAAACAAAACTTCCCCAGAAGGCAAATAAAAACAATACATACACACTGTTTAATATTAACCGGTACATATATGTCCTAAAATAAAGGTTTGTTTCTCTGTTTTTATAACTTGGGGATGACATGGCTCATTCAGGTGACTATCACAATAATGCATAACATACTTGATTGGAAGCTGCATTTCTTTTCTATCAAAAGTTTTTGTGTTTGTTTTGAGGTTTGCTGTCCGATTTTTCCAGCTGAGGCAGCTGAAAAAGGTGCCTGATCAAACAACCATGCAAAATATAGATTCGGGTTAGATATCCAATATATCTGCCAAGTCTTTGGGGCTTCAACAGCTTTACCTATGACAAACTGACTTATTCTCCTGAAAATCCTTTGTTACCATTTAAAGCTTTTATAAGACCCTTAATAGAGCATCGATGCAAAAGACGAGTCATGCTGGGGCAGATCAAACGTCTTCTAGCTCCTGTGGATGGGCAGGGTGATGCTCTGCTAAGAGACATCAGCCATGTATGACCTCTAATGACCCAAAAATAGCTGTGCAAGCCCCGCACCTCAGAGGCCACATTCCCTTTGGACTTCTTGCCTTGATCCACAAAGCACGGCAATCTGTTGCTGATCCAGGCAGCTCAGCTGTTCAAGACATCACAGTGAAGAAATGTACCATTAAATTACTTTTCCATGCATGAATTATAGGTGCAGGTAGTCCATGCTGGGTTGGAAAAAATAAGGGGGGGCTGAGGGGAGGGTGGGTTGTTCCTTCTAAGCTTTGTGCAGACAGCCTGTGTGAGTGTCAGGCAAACACCATACGAGCTACGGTAAGAGAGCAAGGATGCTGAAATAAAAGCATCGCTCCTTACCAGCTATCACCTACTCTGTGGCCATGGAACTTTATCACATAGTAAGTCTCTAAACTGACAGGATTTTAAACCCATTGCTCACTATTTTTATCTTACGGAATTATTACAGGGGGGAAAAAAAAAAAAGATATCTAGATTCTTTTCCCCTTCATATGAAATGTTTGTACCGATTACCACCTTACCCTCCTTTGAAATCCAGTATTTAAACTGTCTTCTTAAAGGAGCAGGTCGTTAGCCACCCTGCTATGATCCTGCAATACAAGCCAGCCACCTTTTTATGTTTTGGGGTTGGTGTTTTTTGTTTTATTTATTTTTTAAAGACTGTCCATAAGTAGAAAGTACAACCAATGACACCTATAGAACTTATCAGCACGAAGACTAAGACTATCTCAACGGTACAGGGCTTTCAGTAACCTCACGAATGTCAGCCTCTGCCCTCTTACTCAGCTCCTGTTCTCCACAGCCACCATTGACATCCTCTGCAACCTGTCGCTCCATTAATTTTTCAACATTCAACCTTTCTCAACACTATCATAATGAGATTAGCTATTGGAGACTTTCCTGCTAATTCATCAATAAACATAACCCATCAGTTGTTAAAATGATTTGAAACAGCAAATTTAAAATATCTGCTTCATTTGTTTTTAGCAGTTATCTCAGCATCGCAGTTTGGTGTTTTTCTCCTGTACGCAGACCATTTATCTCTTCTGTTCAGTCAGGGGCAAAAAGTAGAAACGGAATAAGGCTCATGTCAGCATTGCCAAAGAGGTGGGGAACAACGCCACAGAGATACTGGGGTCTGACTGCTTCAGTGCAATGAGATCCAGGCTCCCGAAGCCCTTCAGATTGATTTCCCTCAGATGAGATTCAGTGTTCTGGCACTTAAGAGTCCCCTGCCAGGGGTTTAGCACGATTATTGGGAAGAAACCAGAGCCATCTCTGGGCAATCGCCAAGGCTTGGCCCTGCCTGAGCCCCAGCTGCCCAGTCCCTCCTGGCCTCTCCCAGCACCTGAGCCTCTCTGGCCAAGGGTCCCTGCACATCTGTACTGTCTGCGCACGTACCACTCCGTTGGCTTCCCCCTGCAGCCTGCTTTTCCCATCTGAGGGGAATTTCCTACCAGTGGGGCCATTAAAACATTAACAGTGACTTAAGCCTGATGAAATCCTCATGGCAAACCGGACCAGGTTCGCTGGCGGAGCACAAGATTATAAACAGACATAAAATAATCAGTGTAAAAATGGTGCTTTTCATTCCTGTTTGATAAAGTCTGCAAAATCAACATATCAAACGCTCAGCACAGCAAACATCTGCAAGCAACCAGGAGGAGGAACACACGTGGCTTTTTGCAGAATTTACCTTAGAACGTTGCAACAGAACTCGCAAATATGACAGAAATCACTTCAAGACTGGATATAAAAGATGATACATCCAACATGTTGGAAATAAAATCACAATAAAAAGTTCATCTGACAAGTTCGGTATTCTATCTGTTTGTTGGGTTTTTTTCCATAGAAACTCCTCATATTTTTCCCCATTCGTGCTTATAAACATCACCTTTAAAAACACTATGGTCTGATTGTATTTTTTTATCTCCTCCCTAGATGAAACTGAAGGCTGAGGTAAAGCGGAAATAAATGGTGATTATTAATTCACTGCCCCCCACAGAATAGGATCGATCATCATCTTTGGCTAAGAAGACATATTAGAGTCAGAGAGAGAGTGTGTGTGTGTGTATATATACATATACAGGCGCACACATATATATGGTAACAACTGGATTTTCACTGTTAAAACTATTTGCTTTGAGACTGGAACATTCTGATCCTGGCAAAATGACGCAACTTATTAGTGGCAAGAAGTGACTCAGTGCCTTGCACTATTTTAGAAAGCCAGATGAGACGATCATTAACTCTGCTACTTCAAATTCGCACACACTTCCAAATTCAAACTTTATTATGGGAAAAAGGGGAAAAAAAAAAGAAAAAAAAAGAGAAGTACAATGGAAAAAGCCTTCAAAATAAACCCATAAGAAAGTACAAAGAACACTACTGAGCTTTCAACTTGTTCTTCATAAAGTGACCAGGAATAAGAAAATACAAGTACCTGATCAACTATATATTCTAATTAGCTCTAAAAACCAGATTGCTAGACGTCCAAAAGAAAAAGCAGAGTTTACCAAAAATCTCAAGGTTTTCTCCATCTGTAGCTCTTTTAATAAGCAAAAAAGAGATCAATTTAACCTAAGTGTATGTGCATTTCATACACACAGTTTTTCCCTCTGCCGGACACCTCCTCTCAGCACTAATTCTAGTGCACCAGGAAGAGTCAAGAGGTATCCTCAGAGGCCTCTCCTCCGGGATGAAGTTGCGTCTGAAACCCACGCTGTGTCATTGCCAGAGCACATTCTGTATCAGGCCAAAAAGAACATCCCAACGGCTACCATAGATTTGCAGAAGTAAAGACGGGAGCTTTGCCCAGTCTTCAGATCACTTTATTGTCAACCCTATTTCTCTGTACCCATAAACAGCAACAGGTTTTCCCTGGTTAAGCAAATCTTCAGAGGAAGCATTTTACGTATTTTATGTATATATCTAAAATACAAATAAATTTATATATGAAGGCTGTGTGATATAGCAGTCACGGCATTAGACAGAGCTAGCAACATCATTTTGAGCAACATCATTTACATACACTGAAATGTAAGTTACCTCCTCTCTCGCTTCGTGCATCCCCGAAGTGGAACTCCCCATACCTACCTGCTTCAAAAATAAGGCTTGCAAAGTGCTAAGAAAGACCAGGTGGGATCTGACGCTCCAGCTGTACCAGCCAAGCCTCCTAGCGCAGCTCCCAGCCACCAGAAGGTGGTTTTGTTGGCGCAATTTATGACCGGTTTGTGCAGTGACACAGGCCATGTGAAATAAAAGCAGTTTTAGCTCTAACAGCTATATGTGTACAGAGGCTTGTAAGCAAGGAGAAAATAAAGTTCCACCCCCAAATTCTGTACGTTTGTAGCACAGATTTAGCCTAAGAGCTATTAAAACATTTTGTGTCTTGCTGATTAAAAAAAAAAAATAAAATAAAGAAAAGAAAAAGGGGAAAAAAGGGGAGGGCTTCACATTTGACATTTATTAGAGGATACAATAATGTCAGGCTGAGTTTGTGTCATATGAGTCTCTCTCTGCCCTTATGCACACACTCGACACAGATGGAGGCATAACACCTAGAGAGACAGGACACTCCTTTCCACATGAACCTTTCTAGCACTAATTAAAGAACTCAGCTAAGCATTTCTTTGCAGCTATTTCTAAAATTGCCATTTCTATGTGGATTTTAGAATCTAGTATACATGGTTTGTGTTTTGAAGCCAGAGTAGACTACATAATCCTAGAATTGCAAGTAGTGAAGCTTTTGAGTTCTCAATTGTGTCAATGTTATGTGCAAGCTGTACTACACCAAAGTTGCTAGTAATCGTATTTGATAACTGTTTATGAAGCGATAGAAACCAAAGCGTACCTACAGAGCAGGAAAAATTAGAGCAGGGGGATGAAGACAGAGCTGGAAAACAACCCAAAGCCATGGTTTGGAAAAAATTAAAATAAAAAATAGAGAGGATTACTGTCTTGCTTAAGTCATCTTCTGTATTGAAAGGTGACTGCAATCAGAAATCTGCCACTTACCCCACAAATTAGCCTGACTTTCAAAGGCATCCTTTGACACATGTGCGCCATGGAGTAATCAGTGCACCCATTACATTCACAGGAAGCAGGATTAGACTGAATCAAGGAAACAAAACTGACTCTCCCTCAAAAAAAAAAATTAAAAAAAAAATCAGGCAATGTGTTATTTCAGACTAGTATTTTCAACCTGAAGCATCACCTGATGGTATGAAATATTGAGATTAATTGTAAGACTAGAATTCAGGGATCTTTACATCAATTTTTTCACACTTTAAACTAGAAGGTTTGGGAGTAACTTGACACACTCCCTACAAGAAACGAGGAGTGTGCTTTATGCCACCTTCAGTATCAGTCTCCCACTGCAGGGCTCCTGCACATAAATTCATTACATACTGTAAAAACTTGGTTTCTCAGCAGAGAGGATGAGGGGTTTACTCTCCAGATCCAAAATCAGCTTTGGCACATCACACCCGCTTCTGCTCCTCACATCTCCCCGGGGAAGGTCATGGGCTGAGGGCTGCCTGGGCCCTTCAAACGTGCTTGGTGAGCCACACATTCATGCACACACCCCAGCGCAGTACGAACAGCAGCAGGGAAAAGGACTGAAATGTGGCTACAGGCTCTGTAAGTTGCGGACCATATTCTGCTCATGGACCAACAAAGCTTTCTGTTGGACTGCAACCACCGACAAAGCTTTCTAGCACATACCACTTACCCCCCCGAGATTACTAGCTCAAACACAAGATCACACATACAAGGGAAAGCGTTACTATCACATAGTATTAAAATAGGAAAGCTTTTCGCCTCATGCTCTAAAGCCCCCACTTGGGATCCATACTGTAGTGGAGATGGTTAGCCTTCCGCCGCCTTCTTCCTTTTCATTATCCACCTCTGCTGTCCAGCTTGGCAGCACAGCTTGACTTTAGCTCCCTCAAACTGATTTGTGGACTAAGAAGCCACAGATTATGAATGTAAAAGCACCACCCATCATTACAGGCAGAGGAAAAACAAAAACAAAACAAAAATACCAGGGACACACTTTTGATTGTAGCGTCTCATTCCACAGCTCATCGTCATCAGTCTAATGGGTAAAACAAATTTATGGGAAATGCCCCTCTCTTCCATTCCTAATTGCAGCACTGATTCACTGCATAACCCTGACCAGGCCATTTACCCTCTCCCTTTGTTTTAATCAGCTGTCGTGGGAGGATGAAGATCTACATCACTCGAGGTCTGAAGAAGCTTCTTTAAAGCTAGAAGATGCTTTGAAGAATAAGAAAGCAACAGAGACAATGCAAAGCATTAATGCGTGGTAGTGAATCAGCTGCTATATAATAAATTACTTCTCTTTAAGAACAAAACAAAGATAAGGTTTGAAAGTCAGTTTTCTAAGATGTAGCAAAACAAGAAGACTCAGATTCTACCACAGCATATTACATTGCTGGGATGCTCTGAAAATCAAGTTCACTAAACAGTAGTTTATATCCCAAGGAAAATATTGTTCCAGAAATGTGAAGTTTTATAACAACTGTATGTTTATAACAGCATTCACATGTTCCAGATTCATTAAGGTTTTAATTCTAGCTTCTCTAATATATGCACATTTTTCATAGAATCATAGAATTGTTAGGGTTGAAAGGCACCTTAAAGATCATCTAGTTCCAACCCCCCTGCCATGGGCAGGGACACCTCCCACTAGATCAAGTTGCTCAGAGCCCCATCCAGCCTGGCCTTGAACACTTCCAGGGATGGGGCTTCCACCACCTCTCTGGGCAACCTGTTCCAGTGTCGCACCACCCTCATGGTGAAGAACTTCTTCCTAACGTCCAGTCTGAATCAACCCATCTCTAGTTTTGATCCATTCCCTCGAGTCCTACCATTACCCGACATCCTAAAAAGTCCCTCACCAGCTTTCTTGTAGGCCCCTTCAGATACTGGTAAGCCACTATAAGGTCTTCTCGGAGCCTTCTTTTTTCCAGACTGAACAACCCCAACTCTCTCAGTCTGTCCTCATAGGAGAGGTGCTCCAGCCCTCTGATCATCCTTGTGGGCCTTCTCTGGACACGTCCATTCCATTTTGTCCATTCCCACAAATTCCTTGTGATTATTTGCTCAAGCATTCAACAAATGCAGGTACTGAACATAGGAACCCCTCTCCTTCATGCCAAATATGCCCTAAAAATCATAAATGGTTTAGCACAGACAAGCAAATACATAAGACTATGTAATATGAGCTTTTGTACATTTGACCTGGTTTGGAAATGAACACCTCTTTTTCCAGCTGGTTTCTGTTCTTTCCATTTACATGGACAATGCCCTGCCCTTACAGCTTTTAGCTTCTGTGGTTAAGGAACAAATACCAATCATTCTCTGCTCCAGAAACCTATAGAAACCTTATTTAGCAATAAAGCAATTTAGGAAAAAAAGAATGGAAGGATGAACGTCAATGGATGGGTGAGCATCAATGGACAAATGTCTCATCTATGCCACAGTGTCATTTTGGCGCTTATAAAAACATTAAAGAACAGAGCCACGGTCTTAGCAGTTACTGTATGGCTAGCCTTTTCATGACTCTCACAAAAAGACAGATGAAATGCATCTGTAATCAATATGTTTTATTCTCTGCATTGCTGCCATTTTCTTGTGATTTACAATTCTGGTCATTCAACCATTGGCTACAGGCAGCGTCTGAAAAAAAGCGTGGAACATCTCTGTTAACCTTAAACTCCATTAAATCTATGACACTAAACAAGACTGGAAACAAGGGAAAGCCTGTAGAAATGCAGGTAACAGCACTTAACTTTTATTCTCAATTCAGAGACTAATTCGTTCCAAAGCTTACTAAATTTGGAGAGTATCCCTGTACGTGTGACGACGCAGCGCTTGCCCGAAAGGCTTGCTCCACAACATTTTGCTTACTCATATGCATACTGCACCAGGACCCCTTGTCTTTAAAATATATACATTGCAACCTGACCTCTTGCCCAGAGTGGATTTTGCACACCGTCCTGGCTGATTATACATTTTTAACGACTCATTTTCTCAGTCCCAGTTAAGAGGGAAATTTCATTGTCTCAAGTGTTTTCTTGCACTGGCCTCTGCAAACAAGTGTCTAAAGTATCACCTGGTACTCTTAAAAAATTATGACACTCCAACCCCTGTCCCTAACCCATACCTCTCTCCTCACAGCGAAACAGCAATCGGTTTGGACAAGAGCCCATCTAATTTGCTAGCACCAAGCCCCGCGTCAGGAAAAAAAAAAAAAGGATTTTATTTTATTTTTTTTTGCTGTTCACTCCCTTAATGGCTCTCATTAATTGCCAGGGTCCACCTTTCAAGTAAGCAGCTCTGGTGTTTAACAACATACACAATTAGCTGGCCCTGTTACTGTTTATCTCGGAGGCAGGCACGGAAATTTCCAAGCGCGCGGTTTCTGCCGTACCCATTAGAAGGAAGAGCGAGGACATTAGTCTTTGTGACATATGGTATTCAGATGCACCCCACTGACACAGAACATAAATGGCCTCGGGGCACTGATGGCGAACACGTAACTCCTGAAGCCATCATGGTCCAACTGCCCACCAATTTATCACTGTATTACAAAAGCCATGTGTATTCACTCACTTCTGTTAACTATCAATTCAAAGGGGGCTGGCATGTCACTATGAAAAGGGACAGTCAATAAAACTGGCAGTGCACTCCAAAGCTTTTTCCATGCTGAGCGCTTTGTGGCACACTGAGTTTTCTCGTTAGGTGGAAATCACCAGGAGAAATTCTGCGTGCCCGCCTCTCTCTCCCCACCCGCAAACGTACATCTGGGAGCAAACATTAAAAGAACTTTATTGGAGGCAATGAAAAAAGAAAGACCTCTCATTTTGCTTTCATGCTTTGCAAGTCCTCCCAGATTTCTCGCAATACTGCAAATGAAAATAGATGCAAATGCAAGCAGGGGAACTCGTAAATAATTGACTGTCTGATTACCGTTGTCTGCTCCTATGCAGAGCTCATTTGATAATTACGAGGAAGGGCAAATAAGCTATGTAGCTCTATGAATGAATTTGAAATCAACACATTTTGGGGGGCAGGAAATAACACACTGGATCACATTTTCTACACTACTGTCCCTTCTGACAGCCTCTCTTATTTTGAGCTTAATATATGTACTGTTTCACTTATTTTGAGCTTAATAGAGACACCCAACTCAGAGATGAATGCTTTGGCTGCTGCATTTAAGAAACAGGAAACTCTTGCAGTAATACCCTAACATGGCTCATAAAATACAGGTCTTGGATTTCTTTTTTATCATAATCTAAACCTTTACAAGGCCAATTTCCTTTCAGCTACATACAAATATAAGTAGCATGGCTGACATGGAAAAATGGTGTAAGTCCAGCTGCAAAATTACTTGAAAGATGCATTTCATATTGCCCCTAAACCAAAACAATCTCCCTTGTTACTGACAACAGCAGATAGTGGAAAGGAGAAAGCAAATAATGGAGGAGGAAAAGACTAGAAGGTGAAAGCTGAAGATGTTATGCTCACTAAAGCATACGAATAATCTTTCTCTCTGTAGACACGTGGAGCCTATTGGAAAGCCCTCTGCATCTGCTCTCCTAGGTATCTTTCATTGAAGTCAACAGAAATCAAACACGGGGGCTAACTCAGGCCCCTCATGTGGGGGACCGACTGCAACACCAAGATCAGGTGTGCCTGTATCTCTAGATCTGCTGGCCTGAATCTTCAAAAGTCACAAAACCTGTGCAAAGCAACTGAAGTATGGTTCCCAAGAGCTACGTTCTGAATACAGTTGGGTATTTTTAACACTAGTTCGTAAGGAGAAAAGAGAGCTACATTAATACAAATATAGGATAGAATAACAGTATTTTTCAAGTCCCCTTAGACCAATAAAGGGCTGTCACTAGGAGGGAAAAAACCCAACATTTCAGTTGGGTTTTTCTTCCCTCCCATGCTCAACGTTTATGCAAGATATAGTACATTAATAACTAAAAAAACAGAGTAGTTACGATTCCTGCCTGTTTCTACCTTTCCTTTACAGCCACCCCAAAAACCAGTGTCACATAGGCAGGTAAGAATTCATAAATGATTCCATAACCGTTCCACCACGCCATTTTGTTAGAGAAGCTGAAGGGCCAAGAATCCTAAGTTTTAAGTGGCAAAACAGCAATTACAGGGAAAAAGAAATAATGCTGGTTATTTCTATGACAGTATTTTAACATTTTACATTAAGTAAAAAGAATGGAGTGGAACCCTAAGTTCTTGCCCATGAGTTTATCCAAGAGGAAAAAGCAAAGCAAACAAACAAATAAAAAAATCAGAAAGTTAAATACCAAACATTGAAAGTAATGGAAAAAACAAGTTTAACTGCAGCTCACATAAAAATAGAGAAAAAGAAAAGCAAAGTTATTTTGAAAACATATACAAACAGATTTAGATTTAGAAAATGGGACATTTTAGCATTCAAATCCTCCTTGCTTCTATTAGATTGAACCTGAAGAGATGCTGAGTATTTACAAGCCTGAATTTGGAAAAATATTATGCAAATGCCCAAGATACAAGCACACGAGTAGTCATTTGTGCTGGCTAATGCAACTGCTTGAATTTCCAGGTAGAGGATATCACAGCCAAGACAAAGACCAACTGCTTTCCCTTCAAGGTACAAAGAGTCTCAAAACCCCATTACAATTATGAATGGGGGGCAAAACCACACCCTTGGGGATGAAAACATATCAACACAACATTACTTATAGTGTGTCAGATGTGCATTGTGCTCAGTTATCACATATAAACATGAACAAAAAAGTATCCAAGACCTAAATAAAATATCTTTGCAGACTCATTCAGTTATTTCCAGTGCTTCACTGTTAACTCTCCTCCACTTGGCGCCCCAGCCTACAACTGAACTTAACAGAAACGCTAACATTTTTCAACCACTAAGAACAGGACTTACATACTCTCTTCTTTCCTAGATTTCTTTTTGAGGAGGTGGATCTGCGAGTCAGTCTTCTTCCCTCTCCCATGCCCTCTTCTTTGGTACTAAATGTATAAACCTGAAAGTGATTCTAATGCCATCCCATAAAAACCCAATCTGGGTATCCGTGCTATTATCCAAATGTGAGATTACAGGGGCACAAACACAGAGAACTGGGACACCTTGAGCGAGGTCTCCTCGCAGGCTAACAGCAAAGCTGCAATACGATTGTAAGAAAATACCTGACAGGTAACTGGGAAGCTACAATGACATCTATAGCATTTTCTTTTCAACTGTTGCCACCTCTCCTAGAGGATGGCATCTTACAAGGAGCTTATGTCGTTTAGCAGTGTTTCATACAGTTGGTCTAATTGCCGTGTCATAAAGCTGTACCTGACCACAATTCTACCACCAAAAGGTAACATTGATGACAATCATCCCTACACTCGACAGTCTAACGAATACAAATTTCAGTGATGTTGAAAGCCAGACGAGGACTCTTCCTCTTCTTTGGAAGTTATATGAACGATTTTACTGTAGTTCCTATTTATAGGCATCACTCAGAGCGGGGAACCTGTCGGAGGAGGAGGAGGCAAAGGCGGGAGGGGTGTGTGTGTGTGTGTGGGTGTGGGGGTGTGTGTGGGTGTGGGGGTGTGTGTGTGGGGGTGTGTGTGTGGGTGTGGGGGTGTGTGTGTGGGTGTGGGGGTGTGTGTGTGGGTGTGTGGGTGGGTGTGTGTGTGTTTTAAGAAACTTGCCCCTTCAGTAGGCCGCTGGAATTTATTTAAAAACCCATAAAATTAACACAGATTTCATTATACATTTAAAACTCATAACGTGGCAGAAAATAAAATGTCTTTTTACATTTGTTTAGAGCAAGTCTGAGCTGCGAGCATGGGAACACTTCTACAAATGTAAGACCTCAGCTTCTCCAATACGTGACCCAAGGGACCAGATTACAGTATTATAGTCTGGGTATAGATCAAAGATTTTCACAAACGGTGGACAAATCTTGATTTGTTCAAGGCTTTACTCGCGCATTGGAAAAGGCTTTGAAGCAGCATTTAAAAGTTATTTAGAAGACAAGGTCTTATCTTCAAAAAATGGGTAAATCACTTAAACTCAAAATGCAATTGTGTAATTTGCAGAATGAGGATATCTACCCTAAGTATTATTGCAAAACCGGGTAAAAAAGTATTTATTCTTTTAATATTAAAAAAATGGAGAGAGCTTTACCTAAAGCTGAATGCAAAGTGGAAGGAATACACATACCTTTGGCTAGACAACTTATGAAACCACTTACATTTCCTGAGCTTTAGTGCACCTGATTTTTTCCCTTAAACATTTCTCAAAGTCTCGGATGAATTTAATCCATTCATTTCACTGAGCTGGACTGAGCGGTTTTACCAAGTTTTGCCAGTTTTCCACAGAGCAGCTTCGCAGAGGACAAAGGTGCCACAGCCCAGCTCCAGCAGCCCAGCCAGGTGGTGATGCACATGGTGCCTGCACAGCTAGAAACCATGGCTCTGCTATTCAGCGGCACTCCAGACATGCTGGAAATAGCTTTTCAAAATCATAATAACAACAAATACGGAGATGTCCCACAAGACAAGGTGGAGATCCTGATAATTATTTGTGCAGCCCTAGAGTATCACAGAGATGAAGTCAAAAGCTGCGCGTGGACAGCACTATCACAGAAAAGTGGGATTGTGACTGAGACAGTGACAACCTAGTCCGCACAGAGAAATGGAAGGCACATGTGTCCTTTCAGAATTCCACATTCAGTGGCATTTAACAATGCTGACTGCAAAAAATACAACTGCAGTCAGTTTGCCCGCTGAAAAATGGGTACCGAAGCCCTGGAAAATCCTACAAATAGTGGCAAGGTCTTTTCATGCTAAATAATATGTCTGTGGCAGAGATGAATTCAGTTCAAGAGTGATTAGAAGCAGGAAGTAATAAAGAAGGAGAGTCAGCATCAGACTCAGTAGAAAGTCTTTAACACTCAATTATCATAACTATAAACAGCAGGAAAAAGTTTTAAAATTTATTGAAATCAGCTAGCAATGCATGCAACACATCTAGGTATTTTTTTTTCTATGAAACTCCCTAGCATATCGATCAGCTTTAAGGAATGACTAATACATTTTATATTGCTTTTGAAGTTCATATTGAAGCATTTGACAGCAGGAACTATTAGGTTTGCTATTGATTTGCCATAATAAGATTAATGAGCATTCATTACTTCATTACTTTGAAGACAGAAGAACAGATAGAAAACAAATATTAGGAAATATCATTAATAAATACTTAGTATACAGCAGATTTTGAAGCTTCACCTTCTCACAAAGGGAGGGAGTCCTAAAAATGTTTGAATTCAATTCTAACTTCCCTTGCCATTATGGTTACAACTGGATCGTAGAAAGGGATGTTCCCTTCTCACCCTAAAGTACACACGAGTACAAAAATTCCCTTAAAAGACAAGACTTGTGAAAATATGCTTGTATTGCAACACATTAAGCCGACTCACCACCTATCAAAATGAGAAACTGCAGAATTCAGAAAACCCTTTTGCATCAGCCTGAGGAAGTTGCATTTACAGAGAAGGGAACCCATAGGTAAAAGCTTCTGATGCTTTAGGACTGAAGAATAACTACAAGTGTGGGTAGCTCATTTGTGGGCTACCCAGTAACATTTAGATGACTGAAAGGCTCCTGAGTACTTTTGTGGATCTTGCCCAAAAAGTACCATTATAAAGCACGTGTATTCCCCTAGCCTCCCAGCCATGAAAACCAAGACATAAATCCAGTTCCCAGCAAAGGAGTCAACAAGCCTCTTGATTACCAATAAAATTGTTAGTAGCAAACATATAAACGTATTTCTAAACTACTTCCTTATTTTAAGTCAAGCATTGTAAGCTAGTTAGATTGATCGTAATTATTCAATCCTAAAATCTATTTTTTGCCTCGGCTGAAAAAATAAAGCTGGAGCCAAAAAAGAAAGAAAACTTAAATCCCAGCCTTGCAAAAAAAAATGTGGATTTGTTTTCTATTATAGCATGTGGGTTTTGCTGATGCAACTACCACTGGAAGAAAAAGCCTTGACTTAATTTTGTACTTGATGCGCAGGCAACTGTAGTACAGGCAGGGCTAGCAGAATCGGCTTTAAAGTGGCCCAACACTTTCCATGATACAGCTCATTTTAAGTTGCATCTGCAACGTTTGATTCTTCATTATTTGGCCTGAAATTATGTATACGGGTGGCTGAATGCTCACCGTGCAGGATCACAGGGAAACACATTATTTTACCCATGTGAAAAACAGAATCTAAGTTCCCATAAGGCTCATTTCAGATCATGAATTTGAGAGTTTGGAGGGGGCTACGGTATCAGAGACAGGTCGTTTGCTTTCGCTCTCACAAGCTTCCCCAAATTTGCCAAGTTACAAGGTAATGAAAGTATTGTACTTCAAAACTACTAGAGAGACCCACTAAAACATTTAACACTGATGCTAAGATCTCACCCAAGCCTGACTTGCTCCAGAGCATGGAATTAAACTATAATGAGGTGCCCCAAAAGACTAAAGCTTTGGTGGACAAATCTTGAACTACGCATTAAAACAGAATTTGCTTCTCTCTCCATCCTCAGCACTTACCACAGTCAGTTATGGAAGGGGACATGTATGTAAAGGGACAACCGTTTATCTGGGAGAAAATGGTGGGGAAAGCTTAAAGAGAAGCACACAAAAACAGAGACATGAGAATCACTACCAGGCAAAAGGGAGATGGATACTGGCATTATGAGATATGATAGAGGAGGAACAGGACTGAGAACACAGGAGATAAGAAACAAAAGAAATGAGGAGGGAAGACAGACGTGGTGGGGAGCTGCAGCGTCACGCAGAGCAAGTATAATGGCCACAGGCAGAAAACCAGCCTTCTGTCACCACTTGCTCAGGGTGAGGGAACAGAATTGAGAGTCAGCGGAGGCTAGCAACGAAGTAGGGACAGACAGAGTTCACGTGAGACAGGAGAGCAGGGGAGACCCTGAGCAGAGCCTGGGATGCCTTAGTCCTGCAACTCCTCCTCTCCCACGAAGCTGCCTGCTGCCAGGGCTGGGGCACACAGAAAGCGACAACCAGCAGAAAGGACTTCTCTAGCTCACCTGGCAGAAGTTTGCTTTCACTCTTTAGGCACCTGTGATGCCTGAACAAAGCTCTAGCCTCATTTTCGTTCCACGACAAACCTGCAAAATTTATCTTTAATAAGATATCTATGAAGTTCAGTTTAGACAGCACAAGCAAACAAATCCACAAACTTGGGATGGCCACACAGATCAATTTAGAAGTTAGCGCAGAAAGCAATAAACAGGCTGTGATTCAAGACACCAGGACATCTGAACTCCCTCCTCTGCTTGCTGTGTGACCTTAGAAGAGCAACACCATTCATGCTCTCGGTACCTCCGTTTCCTCATGATTCCCTCCTGCCGAGGACATTTTGAGAGCTATGGATGAAAGAAGAGCACAAGGATACCGAACAGGAGCTCATCATTCGGGCTGCTATTGAAACACATGTGAAAAAGGGATTCGCATGAGAAAGTGAGAGAATCAAAGTTCTTAAGGTAAAAATTAATCATGTTTAAAATGGGGCTCTCTGTAATGTATTTGATAGTATACAGACTCCAACGACTGTACATGTCAGAATTCCATTGAGCGTCAGAAAATTTACAGCCGTACATATTTTCCTTTGGTTAGCTGATTATTTCTTCTGACATTCACACAGTTTTATTTCCCTTTTGCACTGAAGAAGAGGCACCTGCGTTTCTTCAGTCATTTATAATATTCAGATTCTGCTTTTGAACTTTCCTTTGCCCCAGTTTCTTGTCATCACTGCTTAGTTATCAGCATGGGGAAGCAAGCAAGTAGCTTTCTCTCTTCCCTCAGGCAATACCATTGCTGCGCTTTGATTTGCGTCACAGAGACAAAAAAAGTAGAACAGCTGCAGCCCTTTAATTGCAGAAACCACGTATGCGAAGCTGCAGCTCGGTTTCACTGTTGCTCTTCCAGCTAGAAAAATTATTAAAGGCCCAGTCCTGCTTGCCCAAAAACATGCTTACCGGGTCATACACTAGAACAGCATACGCTTTCAGAGACAGTGAAATATGGTAAAAAGTTAAAAATATCAATGGTTTTAAGTAGAATAAAGGCAAGTTTAAGAAACACGGACTCCTACATCAAGTTCATCACCTGAGTGCTTTCCACAAGCTTGTTAAGGCAGCAAAACCATCATTGCTTGTTCCTGTTCTCCAGTCCTCTCCTCAGAGCACAGGCAATAAATGGGCACAGGCAATTTATTCTGTTTGCTAAAGTGGACTACTGTATTGGGAAGGGTCGAGTGCCTTCGTTGTTGATTAGGTGTAGGTACCACGTTTATGTTAATAAATACAAGATCAAAGAGCCAAACCTGGCATTTGCAGCCAGGGGAAGATCAGCAGGTTTGGTAATACATCCCAAGTTCCTGGGAATATCTTTCCCCAGATTTGAGGCCTAACTCTTTCACACATACATACCCATCTTTATGCATCCATAGGCGCATTCCCACAACAAAACCAAGACTGGTTTCCATTACACGGGCATGGGAGTGAGGAGCTTGTCTTGTTGGGAATTCCCAAACAGTGGAAGCTGTCGCTGTGATCCAGCCCCAGCCAGGAAAACAATGACTGTGGCGAGATCGATACAGATTTGGACTGGGAAATACACACACAAGTTTATTACCTTAAGCTTCAGCGAATAATACTTTTTTCCTAATGAAACACTTTCTTTCAGATGTATAGCCCCACTGGTTTTGAATGGCTGTTTTTGAGGTTTTCATGAAGGTTTTCATGTTTACATACTGTCCAAATTATCAAATGGTTCCACTGAGTATCTTAAGGTATAGGTTGTTTATTATGTACCGAATTATAAAGACAATTTTATACTGAGAAGTGTCATCATCTAATGATGATGATCTTTTGCTTCTCAAGAAAAGAAAAAAGCAGTTCTGAAATGGATAATGCACTAATACATTAATATTTGAGATAAAAGAGTGAGGATAAGGTGGGGGGCGTTGTGGGGAGGGACAACAACTTTTTGAGTAATACTGGATGCTCATTTGATCAAACCCAAAAGCATGTTTAAAAATATTTTTCCATATAGAAGCAAAAATGAAGTATAGAAAGCACCCAACACACTAAGAAAGAGAGGACCATCAATTAGAATCACAAATAACATATTGATTCATTACATTAGGAAGACAGCTTGCAGTACCTCAAGACCTCAGCAAATCAATAGACAAATTCAGATGCAAAATGCTTTCAGACTGTGTGCTGAAGAGTAAGTTACACCTGCACTAGCCATGTGCTGGTGATACGACAGCTGGATAAATCCACTCCCCCATCCAACCTCCACCAGCTGACTCAAGAACAGCAAGGAGCATGAGAAATTTTTCATTATACTGTAATCGTATGCGTGTTACCGATGCTTACACAGCCCTGCTTTCATGAGGAAAAAAAGCCTAAAATAAAAATGTCCTAACTTAAAAGAGTACCCTGTTCTACTTGTATTTACATTGCTGCAGAAGTGTAAGGTTTGGATTACTAATGTGGATTATTCACCACCAAATTCCCAGGAAAATGAAAGCTGTAAAAGGTTTTGCTTGCTTCAATTTCTTGAGCAAAAGGTAAATCTCTTCTAAACAGCTTTGCAGTCTTGTTTAAAAATGTCTTGATGCTGCTGAAATTTGCATTTTACAAAACACATGCTTACTACCTTTAAAAAAAAAAAAAATCGCCCTTGAAGCACTGTATCAGTGGTTCAAAGAACAAACATCCAGTAATATAAAAATAAGTCACTAAGATATGTTTCTGCTGGAATTACCATAATTATTTTCTCTACGTTACTTGTTTGCACCGGGTGAATACGCTGCAGGTTCTCATCTTTACTGTCTTGTTTTCAGCAAGTCCAGATCCTCTTTTGGGGACGGCTCAGTTCCAGTAGTGCCTTATGGTCAGTCAGAAACACAGCTTTTTCCATACTCAAGGACATTGTTTAAACACACCGAATAGCTTTGGCTTAACGCATAGATCTGTCCATTTTTACGAGTACTCATTTTTGTGCCTCATGATCAAGCTGTTTGCTCTCGGGGGTTACTATGACTTCTGCCCATGAACATGCTTCGTTCCTGAATTTCCTTCCAGAAAAGGGGAAGCAACAGCCCGAGAGGAGAAAGGGAAAGACGACAGCAGAAACCTCTGTATCAGAGCTATTCTCACACATTTGCTGCCAGGTCTAGAATGTGCTTTTGGGCTCACAGTTGCTGACTTATTCTAATCAAGTTTGTCACGGGAAATTTTGACAGACATGGAGGATAACAATGTTTTCCACCTACAGTGAAATGTTCCGAAAGGCAAGATGCCTGGTGGTTAATTTTCTCCTTTTGGTAAATATGTATATAGCCTGTCTTTTGTTTTTGACTCAGATGATATTTCAAGTATTTTTAGAGGCAACCACCAGCTAGACTAAATATTCTCCCTTTCCTGAAATAGTAGCTCTATTTTATGGTCTCTGAAGCATCCTTACTTTCCCTGTCTACCCTCCAAACACAACTCAGCTCTGCTGATCTGCTTGATCAGAGCTCTTCCCCACTCCTTCAAGGACACCTGCAGTTCTACACAGCCCACCTCAGCCTTTGACTACCAAAGCAATATTTCAGTGAGTAGTATCACCTAGACATTCCACCTTATGGTCTTATCTGGACAGTAGAGAAAACAATATGATGGTATCTCTACTCATTCCGGATTTACGGACAAGAGAGATGGTCCTAGACCAATGGGACCACGTGCGGAAAAATGGGCCTGTCCTCAAACATAACTAGTAAGAAGAGATATGTACCAGGACAAATTCATTCCTCCATGGGCAGTGAAAATTTTATACCAAGGATGAACCTGACTATGGAGAGTGCTGGCTGAATTCCATGTCTATCTTTCAGATGAGTACCTAATGTACCTTGATTTCATTCAAGTTTAGCAAAAGCATCACAGAAGAACAAGGCGTGCATGCTGGAAAGGCACCAAATGGTGACATGTTTGTACTGCTGTTTGGCTAGAACAATACAGCATTTATCAAAAGTTAAACATTTACTCAAAACGGGGCTTCTGAACACTTTCTGTCACAGTGTAAATTGCTATAATACAGCATGAAGTTCCATACAGAGGAGCACACACAATGGAAGAGGTAAAACAATCCTGCTAACTTGACCCAACGCTTTTCTTTCTGTTTTCTTTTTTCTTTTTTTTTTTTTTGTGAGCATGGGGAGAGTGGGGTAGGACTATTCCGTTTGTCTTCAAGAAGATAATAAATTACAACAGCATCTTTTCCTCTTTTTCACCTTGATCTAACTTGGTTAAGGAAAAAAATAAAATAACAAAGGTGGTATAACAAAGAAAGTAATTGACCTTGTTAACCCTGTGGCCTTGTTCCAGTTTCAGCTTTTGTGGCTAGCTGCCTAAACAGAAAGGAAGAGCCAGAAAAAAATTATACAGTCAAAACAACTGCTTGTACAGCATGTATCAGTACAGCTTCAACCAAATGATCCTGCTTCTGGATGACAAGGAATTTGCCCGAGGGCAGCACACTGTGACTTGGGCACCAATAGCTTAAGGCCCTGGGACAAAAATTCCTCTTTTCACACTTCTCAGTTTAGAAGGCAACAGCCTGTCCCAAGGTGGGTCATCAGGCAGCTCTGCCACACAAAACCTTGCTAGCTTTTTTCTAGCATGCAAACTTTTAAGACGGGTACACTTTAACGCTGAATTTTCAGTTGAATGATGCTGATTTTCGCGAGTGCTATAGCAAGCACTCAAGGAATTTGGCTTTAGCTTTACTGGAGCCAAACCTTGAGACACATAAGCTCCCAGCCTCCAGAGGCAAGGGGTTGGCCTGAAGTCTCTGAAAAAATAAAAGGCTGTAACTCACGTAGTCCTTCTTACCACCACTGCTCCAATGTTTATGTGTTTATATACAAAAATAATATACGTAGACAAGTCATCTTAGACTTCTCCAGTGAGAAAAAGGATGCGAAAGCCTCCCCCACCCCCTAAATGGTACAACTTGGCAGAGGGACAACCATAACTGAGATGAGCATACAGCTGAAGAGCTTTTCCAAACGTACTGGCTGTCCTGCGCTACTGCCAATGGTGTGTTTCTCCCTTTGAATTGTCATCTGATGAAGACTAGCATGAACTAGTCCATCCACAGAACTCAAGCAGCACAGAAATGCATTTAAACAGGCACCACAGAGGCATTTACATAATTACCCAACGTGCAAGGTCACAACGTGCTGTACTAAATCTTCTATGTATTGTAAACAGGCAATTTCTGCAGGACAAAAGCATGGGCATCATTGTTTTGCTCACCTATTATAGTGGCCTCATCAAGAGCATCATTACACAAGCAGGATTTGTGATTAGAGGGGAAAATAATGTAAAATTTGCCCTCCCCCAGCATAACTGGAGGCATGGTGGTGGCCCTGCTTTTCATTACATTCAACAGATCTGTAAAGGTTTTGATCAAAGTTTCTGTCACAATTAGCTGCTTTCAGAAAAATGTCAGACATTTTACCACCCCACCCCCCCATCCTTTGCGGTACACTTCAGGATGCCGGGCTTTCGCTGCCCTTCAGCAAGCCATTCCTCCTCCCAGGCCATCGGCTCTCCCATCCCTCAATCCTTCTTCACAGCGAGCACCGTGGTTTCATTTACACAGGGCTCGTGTTTCTGCCATCTGCCCACCATATTGGTGGTAAGGTTTGAAAAAGTACGGAACAAAGCGGAGCTTGTCTCTCTCTCCACCAGCCAATATGAAGCCCGTACTGGCACCCAGCAGGCAGTCTCTACATCAACAACTAGTCAGTAGTCTGTGAAGTCTAAAAACAGCAAAAGATCTTCTAATTTCTAAGAAAGAATTTAAACAGAGTTGAGATTATATCAAGAGCTGGAAAAGGGTCTATTGAAAAAGATGGGGGGCAGGGGGAGGAAGACCCCATCAACTACACGTGCGATAAAATGAAGGCAGCACAAAAAATCCAACTGACATGCAGGAACCAAAGATTTATTCATCCCCCTTCTGTGAAGCTCCTTGACTTACAGCTACTCTAGAAGCCTCTCCTAATTCCAGGTATTGCCTGGCTGTGCTGACACCATCCCTCAAAGCAGATGATAAATTTACTGGTGCCCATATTTCTGGGCTGGTTGCTGCAGTTCAGAGAGCAACTCCCAGTTCCTGACCGTGCCATTGCAGCTGCTCAGCCTGCCCTTGGAAGGGCACGGACCCGTGCAGTCTGTGGGTCCAGGTTTGCCATGCTTTAGTAGACGTGCTGTCTGATCGACTGTTTGTTCTTGACTGATGCAGTCGCACCATAGACCTGCTAATGGCATCACAGTGGAAGTTTTGTCGCAGTCACACTTTCCTGTCAGGAAGAAAAGACAGCTATTGGGAAGAAACCATAATTAAAAAGCAAATATGTTTGCGTGAAACAAGTTAACACAGGCAAAAACGACGTAAGAGGAGGATGCGGAACTGCAATATGGTCAAAAGCTTTTCCAGAAATTCTTCATTGGGAGCTCAGGGGAGGCACTCAGACAATTATTATCTCCCATTCAGTTCGAGACCATGCAAGAAGCTAGGACTGCAGACGCCAGTTTCAGTCAATTGTTTCACGCTAGAAGTAGACACTGCAGTGATAATAGGTGATGTCTATGGCATTAGTGTAAAATAAAAAAATCTTTGAACAGACTAAAAGGAAATTTCCAAAACCAGACCTTATGTCAAAGAAAAACAAAAATACCACAGGGTGCTCTGTCACTCCCTCATCTTGGAGTCTACCGTCTTTTTCCAGCGAGGAGGGCCATAAAACAGTAAAAAAAACCAAAATGGGATCCCACAGAACGGAGCATTTCTGAATAGGTGCTAACAATCTGGAGATGAGCCCCAGCTGGATGTTTAGTAAACAGCTGCTGGAATAAAAATCACGTGTGACACAAACCAAACAGAATACACACATTGATCTTGCCATCTCAAGGGGATTCACAGTCTACTGCATTACACGGCTCCTTTATCAGTTATCAAAGATAGAAACAGGAGGTGTGACTGCAGACTGGAAAGAGTTAATTGTTAAAAAGGAAAAAAAAGGCAAATAAGAAGTATTAAAAGAAGCAATAAATCGGAGAACTGAAACGAATCTTGTAATTTTCAGATTAAAATAAATTAACATGGTCTGAAAATTAAAAACATCCCAGATTAAAACTCAGTCAGCCACACCATTAGTACATTCCTCCCAGACCGAGTGGTCTGAGGAATTTATACATTTGGCATCGTATAAAATGTGCTATTCCTGGCAGGACTTCGAAACAGGGGAAGTGAAAGGGCCAGCAAGACAGGCAGAGCAACAGGGCAAGCCTCAAAGGAGGTGGGGGAAGGAGCCGTAGGGCTGCCCTGCCAGATTTTAATCACAGGCCGGCCGTTGTCTTTCACCACTAAAACTAAGTAAAAGCACGTTACGCTTACACGCAGTATTCACTTCTCCACGTCAGCCCCCTTGCCGCTCACTCGCTCTGTTCTCCTACATAAATAGGCTAATAGGCTTCCAGTTATTTCTAACGTGGTCATTAAGGACCCCACGACACGATCCTCAGGAGTGCAGGTGCTAATAAACTACCTGCACCGCGCAGCCCTCTGCTACATGGCCTGGCTGCAATTGCCATTTCAGCCATCTGCTGTTGGGCTAACTGGGTCGACAGTTGGTTAAGATTTCTGAGCACCCCGACGGGCTGTTTGCTGGGGATGAGTATTTAATGTCCCAAACCCAAAGCATCAAAGAGGGTTAACAGGAGGTGCTAATCAGCCTGCCCTTTGGTTAACCTACGGCTCTGATACACGTTGCAATTCGTAGGAAATCCACAGCAAGTTTAGTCACGTAATATTTGCGGGTGACAACATATAGACTATTTTTGTTCACTTAATTAATAAGTACAAAAGCCATGAATAGGCAGAGATATCCCTTTTATGAGGTTTAACACAGAGCAATTCTGAACTACAAAATACTAAATCTTTTCCTTCTTCCATGCTACGGGCAACACTTCTGAAAAACACCCAACAAATCAAACAACAAACCAAAACACCAAAAACCAACAGAAAATTCTTTTCCCACAAGGAGAAGCAGCTTTATGCACAAGATTATCTTCCACCAGCTAAGCAGCTGGTCCTCATCAGGGGGATGGAAAGACCTGGGAGATGTCTGTCACACACATAAGCAAAAAGGTAGAGGGCAAAGAGACATTGAATGACACACAAAAAAAATAGAAATTTCCAAACTATCATGATGGACTGGGTAGGACTCCTGCAAATGAACAGCAAGAGTCCACAGCAACAACATCTACATGGGAAACACAAAGCATTTCTTGCCTGGGTTTGATTTTTTTTTGATGTTCTGAGTGTTCGTTGCAAGCATACTGCTCCTTCCAACTTTTAAGAACTTCCACATCTTAGAAAACAAGGCAACTCACATCAAGTATACAAAAGAAGTTCTTCACCAAATTCCTGGGTGAAAGGAAAAGAAAGACTATGAAGTTACTGGCATCTGTTCAAACAAGCTACATGGCAGGGGATATTAAACACACCAACTCCATCACACAACTCCAATAACTCAGTTCATTACCATAGATCAATCTCCATCAACCCAAGTGCTTAAGTCAGCCTTTATGAGTTACTGTTAGACATTGATCTGTGCCTCTACGGCAGAAGGTCATTATACCTGTCACTCATTAAGGACTGGAGAAGTGAGAGTTTGACTGCACAGCAATCATTCACTCCAGCAAAATAGGGAGAAATGCTATACTGTGCTTGGGAACAGGTTTGTTCTGCTTCTCCACAATTAGTCAATTGTTGCCCAAGATAACACGGGCCTAAAGACTATTTCTTACTGAAAAGGATGTTAAGCCTAAGGTGCTTGCATCTATTCCAAAACACGTTCAAGAGAGCTAAGCCACCTCATGGCAGTGGCTCATGGCGGTCCTGGGCGCCAGGAGGGAAAAGAGCTGTGGGTTATGAGCTGAATGGAAATTCAGCTGCGGAAGTGTGCTCATCAGAAGATATTTTGAAACCAGTTCTCCAGCTGCTCCTGACATAAGCCAAAAAAAAAAAAAAAAAAAAAAAAGAAGCAGCAAACAAAACAAAATACCTACCTCAGAAGACAAACAAGGGAACCAGCACCAGTACAGCAAGAAACTATTCTCCAGTTTCTGCATCCCAGCCATGTTAGCTCTGCAAACCCTTTGGCATGCCTGGCATCATGTCCCACCCCACTCCCTCAGTTCCCTGAAGATCATAAGAACAAGCCTGATTTGCAGAAGTTGGAACAAATGTAGAAAGAAAAGGTCCTTTAGGTTTAGAGGGTAAGGAATCTATGCACTTTTCTATTCCTAAAAGCAAGGAAAAGTAAATGTAACATGATGAATCAGAGGTGCAACGTTGATGTAAAAGCAAAGACGCTAGGAAGAAAGGAAGGGAATGATAACAACCAAAGAAAGAATTTCTCCAAACTTCACACATCCTAATGTTGCCCACTTGCTTTGCCCTCCCTTAATTGAATTTTTATCCATCTGAATAAGCATGTGTAATGGGAACTCAGCTCATGACCTTGCTCCCATTACCATATCTTGCATTTAATTGAAATGTGTAATCCCATGGAAGTCCAGACATTAACCCATTTGGGTGGAGTGACTATTATTACAAGCTTTGTATTCTTCCTAAAGCTCCAGCTGCTGGTACCGTAAGACTCCGTGAGAATCCAAGGGCCTCAGTTGGAGGATTTTTGTTCTGTTTATTTTAGAAGATATCTCAAGTTCTCATGCTCATGGAGAAAAAAAAAAAAAAATAAATTTTTAAAAAAAAGTAAAAAGCTTGAAAACATGACTTGCAACTTCCTTAAAGGCTCAGAAACCAGAAGAGGAGAAAAAAAAACCCACTTTCCATTTAAAAAAAAAAAAAGTTCATGATTCTTTTAAGCTGGTTTCCTAACTGCTAACTCCTTAGTGGTTTTTATTCTGCAACATTTTCTCTCCAACTTCACTTTTTTGCAGAATCGAATTATTATGACAAAAGTGATAGATTAAAGGGGACATTCTTTCTGTAGCTTTACTAAAGTTGGTGCTCCATTTGATGAGTCCAAAGTCATTTCTCTTCCATGCATATAAGGAGATGTAAAACTATTTTATGGGTTAGTTTAGACCACGTTGCAGGAGATGAAGGGAAGACACGTGGATCTGCTATCCCAAGACTTTTTAGATAAAATATAAAAAAGTTAACAAAACATTTATGTAACCTCAGAACAAAGCAACAAGGCCACAGTTCACCTTCAGTTTTGTATCTATCACCTAATGAACGTCAAACAATAAAAGAATGCCAGGGTGGGCACAGAATTAAGCAACTTCTGTCTCCATGGGCATCTCTGTGGGAATTCACCAGAACGCCTTATCTGCAACACCAACACCATTAATTCCAAGGAAAACAAACAAACAAATAAACCAACCCATCATATTGCCTTAAAAATTGCTTCATTACTTTTTAGCGGTGATTTCAAATTATTTTCTGACTACGCTTTAAATCTCATCACCTGGTTCATGGAGTTTATTTGGTTTTGAAAATGCCCTTTAGAAGTCGAACAGTAGCTTAACGATGCAATGTGTTTTACATGGTAGCACTAGATGACAATACCAGCACCGCGCCGTGCAGCATGCTAGCAAGACAGACAGCTGTATCCCCTCCAACCAGAAGAGTAACATTAGTTGTCAGAGCTCATTTTCTTCCTAGTTGTTATGAAAGAAGTTGAGTATATACTTTGTCCAGCTCTAACGTGTTTATGTTTTCATTGAGAAAAAGAAAACAACACTTTTTTCTAAACAGTTTCCAGCTTCAGGAGTCTCAAGTTACAGAGCTGAAGCCCAATAAGCAACACAGGAGCATCGGTAATAAAGATGAGAGAGAGAGAGGGCCATAGGACGAAGTGCAAGCAAGACAGCAAAGGACGAAGTGCAAGCAAGACAGCGAGTATGTGCGTGTTTGTATTATTATATTAAGCTATGCATAAGCACAGCTTGGCCAAATTAATTTTTCACTTAAACTCCCGTTACTGACACACAGATTACACGCAGTTAATTAAAATATACCTTCTAGTGATGCTTGCTGAGTAAAGCGTACTACAGCTATATAACGGTAACGGAAACCTTTACCAAAATTTACTCGGACCGCTGTGCTAGCTAATAGGTTAACTATTTGAGAAGAGAGCAGAGGGCTGCACTGCCATCACATGTTATGCTGCAATCCCAGGAAATCTGACTGGCTGAAGTGGATCTACTCATTTCACAGAGCTGCTTCAAAAAAAAAAAAAAAAAAAAAAGATCCAGCCATTTTCAAATGTGCTGCTAGGTTTCCTCTCCCTTCTCTGCGGCATCAGATGTTACTGATGACGGCTGGAAAAGCGATACAGAATGGGATGGAGCCCTGGCTTCTAACAGTGCAAACCCTTTTATGAGAAGCCATTAAAAAATATCTTCTCCATTTCACCCACAAGAACACATAATGACTCCCCAAAAAAATTTATTGTCAACGTAGATCTTAGCCTGAATGCTAAAACCAGTGATTAAGCCCAGCCTTTTCTACATAGATTGCAATACAACAGCATAATGGAAAAACCAGTATAGGAAAAAAAAAAAAAGCACCTACTCTTGAAGCATCCTCAATTTTTTATTTTTTTTTTTAACATGCCTAAGGAATTAATGATCAATTCCTTATTTTCAGGGCAGTGAACTTCTCAGACTGAAGGGAGGAAGGAATTGTTTCATTTGGCATCCTCTTGCATCAGAACATTTACCAAACAGCTCTTACGTAAAGCTTGTCATGGTGATTCATTTTATTGCATCCAAGCCCCTCATACTGCCCCAGTAGGTATTCCAACTACAAGTGAGTCAGAAACAACTGAATGTGGTGTTGCATAGGGAAAGCTGGATTTTCTACCAAAGGAGTTTCAGTAAAAAAAAAAAAAAGGAAGAAAAAACCCCGTATGCTACCATTACTTGGGGGTCTGGAAAAAGAAAAAGAATACATGAATAAATTATGTGTAAGCAAACAAAGTCCTTGCCGTGTTGAGCACAGCTGTTCTACAGCATTTATAAAGTCTCTAGTTACATAGTTAGGGCCATTTCCCCAAGGAAAGAAATGCACTGTATTGCACAATATGGGAATATGTACACATAGGGAAGATGCATTGACTTATTAGTGGTAAGAAAAAAAAACAATACAAAAGAGCCAGCAATCTACAACAGTTCTAAGCAAACAACCAATCTGATGGGTTTGCACGGAGATGGTTACACCGGAGTCAGGATTCTTACAATGTCAACGTTCAACTTACTGTGTCAGACATCTACCTATGCACAACAAATTTTACCTCTTTGAAGCAGTTATGTGGATTAGAGAACACACTATTATAAACTGCAGACACTGAGTAAATCATTGCCCTTGCTCAATTCTAAAATAGAGAACAAGCTGTTCCGCTTTCCTCTGGGCTTCTCATCCACGTTCAACATGTGCACTGACTTTATGTGTGCGTAATCTGTTGACCTATCCATTCCTGCACAGAGATGTGAAGACAAGAAGTTAAATAACAATTATGCCGGCATTGAAAGGTGTCCAAGGAGCAAATATGTAGGAAATGGATGAGGTACAGCATACCGATGGAGCAGAGCCATAACATGGCCATAGGGTTGTTCGGTTTAAACTACATTAAGTCAGAGAGCACCATTTCCCATTGAACTCAGAGCAATCCACAGGCAGCGCAGCTCTCTCTTTTCTCAGGGCAAAAGTAAACAATAAAAACAGCAGCAAACTAAGTGGGAAGCCATCTTTTCCAGCAAGCATGACAGCACGAGATATTGGCATCCATTCTCCACCTCTGAAGATGGACATATACAGACATCTTCTCAACTTGATGCAGTGCAGTACAGAGCTAATTCATATATCTAAACCAATATAGCTGAAGAGTGAGCCAGCGTTCATTTGCTCAGTCAGAGAAAAGTCGTATTGCTTTTGGTAAGGAAACCAGCTTAGATTTACCCACGTCTTAGTGTATACATCCATATTTATTTATTTATTTATTTGGCACTATATAGGTACCATAAACAACTATCTTACTCCTGCGTTTAGTTCCTTCAGATTTATTCACGTGAGTCGTCCCATCTGTTGCAAGACCAGGTTTTCTGCCTAACATTTACAGCTGATCCCGGTATGACGACTACATTCTGAAAACGAAAAATCCCTGCTTTCCAGTTCAAGAAAGCAAACCATTAGTCAGAGCAATCTCCTGGCGGTAAGAAACCACTGATTGAGTTTTTACTCCACCCAATTCAAAGGTCAGAGAGTAGTTTTCCATCCTACATTACTCTGTACCACACAGACCAGGAAGCTGAACCAAGTCTTCCACATCTCAAGCCAGTCCCTTAACTGCCTACCACACATCTGCACACTCACGTGCACTCTCTGAATTTCTTCAGAACTCTCTCTTCCAAACACATTCCTGCAAAAAAACACTATCAAAACTGATGAGGCTTGCAAAAGACTCTGGCTCCAAAAAGAAAAAACATTTCAACAAATTTTCAAATCCAAGTTTTCTGAGTAACGCTAGTATCATCAGCAATTGCCAAGGTAACAAAACCAAAGTGCACTGGCAGAGTAAAACTAATAATACAAGACCATGAGCTAATTAGGATGGGAAACAGACTTCCGTAGTATTAAGTTTGTATTGCTCAATGCTCGTGCCGTTTCAGGTGGTGTTAGATAGATTTGTAGTCTTCACTGTTACACTGGCACGCATCTAGAGCAAATGCTATGCACACAATAAAGTTGCTCTCCTATTTTCAGGAGTGCAAAGACAAGGTAATCAAAATTAGACATAAAGTACATTTTATCATAGCCTACTTTTTAAACTATCATGAGAAAGCATTCTGTTTAGAATGCCATTTTACTCCTATTGACTGTGGGGAGGAAAGCAGGACAGAGAAAGGAGGAAAAAAAAAAATCAGAAGCCACATTCCTACTACTTTGCCTTTTTGAATGAATCCATTATGAGACTGAAAAGGAGATTTAATTAAATCGGTTCCACTTACCAACCAAACCCTACCTGTTTCTTTGCCAGAGACACCATTCCTTCTTTTTCCCAAAGGGGTCTTGGGAGGAGGGAGAGAAGAAGAGCAAAACTGGATTTTAAGAGCAGGAAAGCAGAGGGTGCTTTTACTTTCTGTTACTCAATGCAAAAAACAGCGGGGAAAAAAAACAAACGGCGATATCAAGGCATTCATTAGTGCCAAGGCACCACAGCTACGACTCTTCTCATGAGGATGCAGGATACCACATGCAGAACTCTTGGAAACTAAAAATAAATAAATATTCTAAAAGGGCTTTTGCTGAATTGTACTTTCACAGCAAAAGCTGGACCAGGTCCAAGAAGAACCATGAAACTGAGGCTTTCTGTATATTGCAGCCATTAAAATATGCAGTAAGTTAAATGACTGCAAGGAAACCCTGTACTGTGGTAGCCCCTGCTAAACCTCATAACCATCTCTTTCTCCTCGACTGTTGCATGAGGGGAGAAAAATTATTACCCACTGAAAATCAAGAATCAACTTCTTTAAACAGATGAGTCAGCAGATGTAAACTTCAGCAAAGCTAATTCCCCGCGCCGCTGACATCACCACACACACACAGGGACCACCTAGGAATCACTGCAAGCATGCTACCGTCCTGAAAAACGGGGAATAAAGCAGAACGATCTCCGTGACGGTGGGTGGTGTTTTACCGTGACTACCCAGAGTAACAGAGCCTCTGGTTGCTTCCAATATTCTGAGTATGATGGATTTTGGTCCTCAAAAGTCATGACGTAGCATCAGCTCGCCCCTAATTGCTCTTGCCGATGTGTTTGGCCTTGCTCCCATCCCCTGAACAGATAAGATGGGTCCCCGCACCGGCTGGGGCTCTGCAGCCACTGCCAAGAGCAAAGGGGAACCCGCTTCTACGGTGGCACCGGCGACCGTGGCCCCGCAAGCCCCCATTGGGGGGCCGTTGCCGTTGGGGACACGCTGTAGCAACAGCCTTCACAAACCACTCGGAGGTGGCTCCCATATCGCCAGCAATCGGCAGCTGAGTAACCTTCGCCATCAAGTTATATCGCCCCCCGTTTGGGTTTCTGCGCTGAGCTAAAGCAGCGCTGTAGTCAACCGGTTGGATTAGGAAAAGAAGAAAAACACAATGCTCTCAATACGCTCACCGCAGATAATATTAAAAACATGCAACTGCGTCATTGCCCACGCCACAAAAGAAAAATGCCATTATTAAAATAATTTGCTGATAAAACACCTATGGTTAGAGGCTTGACTGGAGCTGCCTGCCTAGGCCTGGCCATGCCAGACCCCCGAGCAGCACCAGGCCTCCACGCAGCCCCAGACACAACCGGGCTCTCTCCCACGTTTCACTTCTGCAGGAGGAGAGGGAGGTCCAAGGTCACCCATCCCTCAGCCTCTGTGGGCTGCCTGAGCTGCACAAAGCTCAACAGTTGCTCGGTCCGACAATAAATCACGCTGCCGTCTCTGCCCTGACATTACAATGCAGGTTCACATTCACGACTGGACACATACCATGCCACAGCAGGATGCCAATTCTCACGAACAAAAGATCCAGCTAGTTAAACAGAAAAATAAATCTCAGCTGCTAATAGGAGAGAAGTGAATTTTCAGTCTAAATAGCTGCGGCATTTCTTAGGGTTTGTTTTTGGGTTTTGGTTTTTGGTTTTTTTTTTTTTTTTTTTAAGGTTGGAATAATTCAGACCTGTTATGCCAAGCACAGTATGCTAAATCCACAGCCACATTCGAAATAGGCATCTGGTTTATTAATAAAAGACTCTGCATTCTGCATGCTACCTAAACATCAGTTTAGAGGAAAATCTCACCATGGCAATGCCTACAGCCTTAACAAATTCCTTTGACAGTAAAAATACCGCCTTATAGACACAGAAAACAACACTTGTAATAGGGATAAATATGGACAATATAGCTAAACGCGGAAAAGTTCTCAGCAAACTGCTCTACTTTTTCTTCTATTTCTTTAAACAAAGAGGGGAAAAAGTAGATGAAGGAGCTGCTCACTACCTGTTTCGCAGAATAAGGTGACACTGACAAACGAACAGTCAAATTTGCCAAAAATTCAAAGAATTAGCTTTGTAAAAGGAAACAGAGATACTGGACATATTACAGCTTGCCTCTGACTTTATAATGCAAAGCACTGTGCTTAACCATGACAATCAGAAAGCCTATCTGACTTGAAAACAGATAGGTCTGAGTTTTACTGTAAATGGTAAACAAAGGGGTTTTTTTCTTTTTAGAAGTATAATTTAATGGAAAAAAAGCAACTTTTTCCCATGGGCTATCAAACTGACTATCTGCCTTTTGGTATTTGTGCCTTTTACAGCAAATACACTATTAATCACTTTCCTAATAAGCATTCAGTGCCCCCCTAGTAATTGTGCAGCCAGTTGATATTTGAAGTGCCTGTGCAACACATGCATTACCTGCCCGAGATAAAAGCTCACCCCTAGTCAAACAGAGCACAAATTAAAGTTTGATTATGTAACAACACAGGCAAAAGAAATCATCAGAAGATTCAGCATAGATGATTATACGTTCTTAACAAAGGTTTAGAACAATTTCAAGCCCCATGGTGTTTTAGGTTAGGACACCGATCTTCACAGTTATATGGGAATCTGCAAATGGAATAAAAATAAAAAAGACGACAACACTATTCAGCTACTCCAGCAGGGCTGTGTCGAAAAACCTATGCTGTATTTATACCCAAGTCACACTAACAGATGCTGTTGGTCCTTTTGGCTTTTCAAATAAATATGTGTGAGCCTCCACAAGATCTCCAGTAAACCGATGTGGTCAGAATTAAGAACATTAGTTTCAATTTTTACTAATATACAAAACCCTGGTCCCCTTTCCCTGAAGCACTTTTGCATGCTGTCCTGCCAGGGGATGAAAAAGGGTAAAGAAACACAAAGTTACCTAACGTGACTTTGAACACAGAGCCTCTGTTCCCCTGTAAAAAACAGGGAGTGTTTTTAACATGTTGCAGGCTACCAGGACAGCTGATGGGAGGAACGACGAGATTCACACTGAATGTCGGTGTCACTTCTGAGCTGTCACATGGCATACCACGGAGATAAACATTGCACATGTGAAATAATTGTCAGTTACTTCAGGCTGTCAAACATTTCAACAGAACATTGTCATCTCAGGGGCAGACAAGCAAAATAACCGTGTTTATCCAAGTCTACATTCATCCAAAACACACCTTATGAAATCCCAGGCTCTCAAAAGGGGGTGGAGGGAGGACAGATAGCAAGCACCCTTCATTTGCCCTTACCACACGCTGAAAGCTCATGACAAAGCCCTTAATGCCACCTTTTGCACTCATTTGTGCAGCGTACCTGCCTAACACCACTAAAGTAATAGAAATCCCTAAACCACAGTAGTGCAACACGGCTCTGTCTTAAAAGTCTTGTTATTTCAGCTGGCAAAGACAAAAAGAAAATACACTGGTGCATACAGAGCCTCAGCTCCACAGGCAGGCTAGGCTGGACCCATGTTTTGGTTATGGGATGGAGAAGATTCAAAGCCTACCATGGAGACAGCTGGTGCCAGCGTGGCGCTACTCTGTTAGTTTGTAACCTGGACGTCTTAGACACTTAAGTGGGTCTCCATCCTCTCAGGGCATGCCAGCCAGTTTTATCCCCCAGGGCAACAGCACAGATGTGCCCATGTACTTGAAGCTAACACAAGGAACTCTGCTATCCCTGCTGAGGACCATGACTGGCCCCTTAAGGACACCTCCCTTGCTCTGCTCACAACAAAGTGAATCGTGTATGCAGAGGCTTCTTAACTCTATCGAAGGCTGTAGGGAAGCGAGCTCTGGGCATCCATCAGGTTCGTGAGGAACGGGTGTCCTATAACTGTTTGATGCGCCCCGCAAGGAGAAAAAGACATCAGTGAGCCCTTCCCCTGATACTTAGAGAAAAAAAAACAGCTCAAATTTCACCATGCTACACCAGCCACTGCCACCCAAAGCAATGTTCATTCGTGACCCCCGCCCATTTTATCAGATGCTTTATCTGTAGGACCAAGACTATGTATCCTGAGAGAGAAAAATACATATGGGCCTTAAAAGTTTCTCCCAGAGGTACAATTCTTCTCTTCAAATAGTTAAATTGTGACAAACCTCATATAGATGCAGTTCCCCTGGTGTAAAAGATGCTTACCACAAATACACTTACCTTGCAGAAGAGCAGCTTAATCACCACTCACATTATTATACCTACGTTAGGTAAATGCGTTGATAAGAGGGGAGTTATTTCTGAAGGGAGAACTAAAGTACTAAGACATGTGTATAGTCATTAGCTAAGCTCCTTCTCTTCTTCCAAGCCTCCTCCCTGATAATTTTCTTTCAAACTTTTTCGTTCACCTTTACCTATGCCTCCAAAATACTCATTTTGCTTTAAAAGGTTTAAGCGAAAAAGACAGAAATACATTCACGCGTTACATTCTGTGCCCAGACCTGGTCATTGCTGAGCTTCCATCCACAGGCAGCGTTCAACACAAAAACTGAGGTAACTGAAGCCCTAGCCATCAGGAGATTCAGTTTTTTAAAGAGCAGGTGCCCAAATAAGTACCACCTCTCTGGATCATTTCACGCACAGGAATATTAAGTGCTGGCCAGTCTTGCACAGATGCTAAATTGTCAAACCAAAGTAATCTGATTTTAACTAGCTGTTCTCCTGCAAAAAGATTGTAACTTGTTAAGATGGTATAACTAATTTTCTTTGGGCAGCAATTGAACTGTGAAGCTAACAAACTGTAACTTGGGTATTTCTGGAGTAATTTCAACTCGTTAAGGTTAAGCCAAACCCTCTGGGCCTTCTATGAGGTTCTAACTTTGAATAGGATTCACCACCCTGTCAGAGATCATATAAATAATGAGAAAGCTATTTCTCCCCCCAGTCCAAATATCAGACGGTGCACACTAGTCACAGAACTGCAGTCCAGAAACCCTTCTTGCTTATCATCTTTTGCTGCTGTGAAGCGCACTCAAGGCCACACCAGTATCTAAGGCTGTGCCAAAAAGCAATGAAATGGCCTACACTTATGTAGTACTACCCTGCAAGCAACTTTCCCAAGGCTTTGCAAACTCTAAGAACTGATTGCATAAGAATCAGTTGCACAGAAATCTGTGGAAGCTGTAAGAACCTATTAAGGAAAGATGAGACCAAGGGGAGACATGGCAACTGCCTTCACGTCCATTAGAAAGATGGAACAAACAGTCCTGCATGCCCACTGGAAGCTTGCAGGCTGTGAGATTTTGGCTGACCATGCAGAGGGCCTTGGAGGAAGAGGAGCACTGAAGTGCTAGAACAGGTTCCCCAAGTGCTGCCCGTTGCTGGAGCTTCCCCAGCATCACTGAGACAACCATCAGTTAGGAACATGCTGGGTAGAGTCAGTCCTTCCATTGGGATGTGAAAAGACAGAAGAAGCTTTCATAAGTCCCTTCCAGGCCAATTTTCCAAGATAAGGAAAACACGGGAAAACAGTCTGTTTTACTAAAGACTGTAAGATAAGGTTTTACCATGTCACGTCTCATAGAAGTGCTGATTAATGCTAACAGGAGAGGCAAAATACTCTGCAATTCCCTTGGTAAATTCACACCTGGATTTCCGGATTTAAGGCAAGTCACCTACCTGCTCTACACCAGAATTTATCCACCTCTAAAAGGACAACATTATTTCCTCTCTCCACCGCCTGCTTGCAGTACACTGCACGCTCCTCAAGGCAAGGGACTACTGACCACTACAAGTACTGCACACCCTGACAGAGGTTGCCTTGAACTGAGCTGGTACCTCCAGAGTTCTTCTGGTTGTATCAGTCATGGTATTCACAAGGTACTGAGTAGGTTAAGGAAGAGCTGATAAATATGGTGTGCCACAGAAACTGGGGGGTAAATCTGAGGTTGAGAGCAATGAAATCAGTCAAACGGAGACTTTTGGAAGGGCTCTCCAGCTCTGGAAAAGCTAAGAGATTTGCAACATGACCGCAAATGGCCAAGAGCTGCCTCCTCCCAATACTTAACATCTAAACCACTAGGCGCTATTAAAAAGGAAATATTTTTGTGAACTAGAATGTGGAAAACAAAATTATTTATTTTAAAAAAATAAGCTAGCCTGTGTTTCTGGAGGCCTGATTTTCATTAATGTAATATTTCTGTTAACAGCCTTGTCTACGTAAGGCATCTGTAGAAAGTTTTTATTGTTAACTTAATAGTGAAAATCTAATACAGGTTCTATTTGAATTTTCCTATTAAACTGACGTCAATGGCAGTCTGAGAATCAGATTGTTACAACCCAGACTGTGAAACAAACATTCAAGTCAGATGCTATAAATGTAGCCATTGCACACTGCTAAGTGTGTTTTAACATTTTTAATCAGGTCTCTGGGTAGAGCCAAGATACACTTGGCATAGAGATGAGGGGAAAAATTATAAAAATGTAGACATTTTTACTTGGAAAGTCAATTATAATTTATTTCCAGGAAGACTGAAAAAACTTTGGAATACACACACAGAATTGCACTTGTGCAAGTGTATGTACAAATACCGGAGCACGGTCAAGTCACTAGAGTTTGACGTCTTAATCAGCTCTTGCCACACAACAGACTAAAGGTGAGACATTATCTTCCCTGCAAGGTTACCTCCCCAGGAATGTATGTGTGGCACAGGGAACCCAAAAACGAAGGGGGAATAAGGGGATCCTATGGCAGTGTTGGAGCAGCAGAAGAGACTGCAGAGTGGTACAGAAGTAAGAAAAGGAGTGTGTGTAGGGAGAGGAGATTTTGGTTGGAGATCAGAAGAGTTTCCCCGAGAACAACATTACAGAAAATTTGAAAATTCCACCTGGGATTCCCATCAGAAGGACGTGCTGTGGAAGAAACTTGCACTCCTCAAAGTTTCAGTTTTTTTATAAAGAGACCAGGAGAAAAACAGATAAAATAAACAAATTAAGTGGTAAGAGCGAGCTGTGCTGAGAGAGAGATGGCTGGGATGGCCTTCTTGGCCTCTCCCATGTCAGTCTCTGTAATTCTGCCTGTATCGGCACCGGGTCCCTGCAGTGGTCCCTGCACCAACCACACTGCGGAGCCTCCCGCCTGCGCACCAAAAAGCACAGCGCTCTGGTACGTGCTGATCGCTTCTCTTGCCAGAAGCTGTGATAAGATCAAAGAGAGCTTAGAAGAGTAAACACAAAGTCAACACACGTACACATGGCTGTATTATTTGCAATTGTTTACTGCTACCAAAGAGGGCTCGAACCCTTATCAGATTTCAAAACCTTTTAGGCATGTGTGAAAGAAGGATGAATCAGAGTAGAAAACCCACAGTTTTATGTCATTTTTCCTGTAGAGGTGGATTACACAGTCACATTTTCAACTCAAACAGAAAGGAACAGAACTGGAAGTTTGTGCTAATTATGAAATTACTTTGAATATTATCCGAATCACAGATTCTTTTATTAACTAGAAAACCAGTTGGGCAAAAGTTTTCTCCTCTTCTAACTCACAGAAGGGCCTGCAATAACGAGGTTAGAAATCAAACAAGTTAAATTAAAAACAAATAAAAAAACCTAAACTGCTTTTTAAACAGAAGATAAAGTACAGTTCACAGAACTTCAGGCTGTTTCTTATTTGATGCTAAAGAGGCTGTAAGTTACACATGGATGTTAGAAAACTGAATTCTGTTCTTAGAAATATTCTTCAAGACTCTTGGCAACACTAAGCAGCCTAGACTTGGACGTTAGATTAAGGACAGATGCAGCACTGAAGGGAAAGGAGCCCTGTGGCCCATATTCTATGCTAGAGTTAGATCAAGGAATGGCAATGCCACTGCAGGTACAGGCTACCTGCTACAGACCTGATCTCTCTCTGGAAATTAGGGACAATACTGCAGCAGAGGATGAAGGTGCTGAAGTCCCCAATTCATCTCTCTCCCTTAGTAAATCCACGTCTGTAAAATGCAAAGTCCCAATATTCAGAAAGAAGTTCTTTAAACTCGGTGCAAAAATAAAAACATTCAACTCTCTTCCAAGCAATAACCTGATGAGATGCTGTAGGCACTGAACCCATCACAGCACACCGAAACGCAGCCTTGTTGTGTTTATGCCTATGGACATTTGCTTTGCGCAGAGCACCAGGTTTCCTGTGCAAGGCTGGAAAGATCCAGAGCATGATTTATGGTATATTGTTACACCACCGTCTAGACGTGACTAGCTAGCTCAGGAACCGATAACCGATAACAATACAAGCTCAACAGAGGCTAACGTGTCCTGCCAACAAGTGTGGAGTTAGCCTATCTCTCCGGGACAAAATCTCTCTTGCATACAACCTCCTCAGCACACTGGTCTCCTACTCCTGGCCTGCTTGGGGTGAGGGAAATGCGAACTGAATTTTCAGAAGCTGTGATGAAGCTTCCACAATCTTCCCTAGATCAGCTACAGGGATTTTACATCCCCTTCGTGACACTTTTCCCAGCTGCAATGGGGAAGGGCTGTTCAAGTCATGGCTCCAGCAAACAAACTCAGTCCAGGCTGGAGCTCACTCTGCAGTCACCTCATCCGCACACCGGGAAAGCGCTGGGTGCCTGTTTCAGGGTCTTGGAAAGGATCTGATGGCTTACTTTTGCCATACCAGTAAACGCCATTGCCTAGCCAAGACACAGCTTACTTTGGCAGAAGACTCTGCAGAAGGATTAGCAACAGCACCAAGAGGACTTTCGTGCTTGGAATAAGCGCAGCTACACCTGGGCTGCTGTTGACAGAATTATGCTGGTAAGAGTGGAAGGGGGGAAACGGCTTCCTGACCAACCCAAATATGCCAGCAAAATCAGTAAGCATAGGGTCAAGCTTCAGAAGAAACCACACTGCAATTCCTGGCACTCATTGTTATAGTGGAAATTTCAATCACAATAACCTGCAGTAATTAAATGGACCACGGAAGGACTTTTGCCCTCAGGGAAGGGATAAAAAGAATAATATTTCCTTCAACGAGCTGGAGTACATCCAGCACCGGCACAACTGTGCAGGACTGGGTGTAGCGGTATCAACATCTCACACGACAGCCACTGGCAAGGAAACCAGATACAGAAGTGTGGGAAATCTGAGTGCTTTTTATTTTCTCTTCAGTCACGTACCTTTTCCTTGATATCTGAAGCTCCTAGTCCAAGGCAAAGAAAACGAGTCAGCACAGCTGACTTGGAAGCCAGCCAGCGCGTATTGCTGCATGGAGAGCTAGGTGTGAAGCCCAATGGCAAGTCTGGAGTGTTCCTGGAGGAGCACTCATCTATTCTTCCTTCCTCCTTCCTTCCTGCAGCAAGCTCATTTAAAACTTCACTTCTTCAACAGCAGGTCCTGGAACAAGCCTGGCCAGCCGCGGCAGTCCTCAGAGGAAATGAAGGATGGAAAATGCAAGGCCTAAATAAGGAGAACAAGCTAGGTAGGCTCCCCAGAGGGCTCCCATCAACTGTTGCGATCCATGCTTACATGCGTCAAGCATACAACGGCTAAGCGAAAAATAAATCTCCCACACTTTAAGATACTAACACTTCTCTGCCAGTATTATTTCTTCATTTTGCAGACAGCAAAGATGCTGACAGCTAGATCTCCACAGCATACCAAAGATGCTCCGATGGGACCAAACGAGCCCCCTCTAAGCAAAGTTTCAACAGCCCAGCTGAGCACATGAGCAGCTGGCTCAGAGAGCTGCTGGCGTGCAGCTCCGGAGCCTGGCTCAACACCCGGAGGTCCGGGGAGGAGAGCACAGGAACGCTGGGACAAGCAACGAGGTGTCTTCCATTTCACATTCACCTTCTCCAGTACAGATGGAGAATAGAGCAATTTCAGGAACAAAGCACAGACATGTAAAAGCTCAGTATTTTAAAATCCATCTCCATTTTGAGAAGCTGAAAAGGGCTTCATCATTCAATCTAGCGTAGCATTTTTTTTTCAGCCAGACCCACTTATTCAACATACAAGCTCCTAAAGCTGACAGGATGCATCCTTTTCCTATAGCACCATTATACCAGCTTTTATGGAAACTGTATATCTAAAAAGACAAACAGCTACCAATTATCATTACAATAACATCCATCCCATTTTCTGTCATTCACTTGCAGCCTTGTTTAAAGACATGTGCGATTATAAATTTGATTTATTTCTTTCTGGTTGACTTAGCAAATCTCCCCCAAATCAAATGTTAGCCACACTTACATCCCCTAAAACTTAATGCTTAGTAACATCCAAAATAATAAACTGTAGGGTATTTTTGAGTCAATTTGTCTACCCTCCCGCCTACCAAATACCATCAAACTCCTTCCTTTGATCAGTTGGCACCAACATTACTAGGCTAAGTCTGGCCACACTCATGCAATATGAAGCTCTGCTTCTACTTGATTTTCTTATCTAATGTACTTTCAAGTTTTTAAGGGGGGGGGGGGGGGGAAAATCCTTGCATTTGAAAACTTTTTTTTTTTAGATTAATGAACCGGCCTGAATGTGAAGTCATCAAGAGAGGGATGCCCTACAGCCCAGCAAGCAACAAAATATATCTGCTCATATTTCATAGAAGACACAAAGCAGAGCAGATCTGCATGGGGGAACATGCTTTAGGAACAGGCGAGCATTTTGCCCAGCATTATTCTTGCATGTGAGCTCACAGGCACAGAGACCACAAGCCACCTTGAAATAAAAGCCGCGTCCTCTCTTTCTGTTAATAACAGGTGAAAAGAGAATGTTTTTAAACTAGTAAGAACTACAAGAGCTAATTAAATCTTCCACTACATTGCAGTGCACATAAAATTGCTTTATTTTTCAGTATCTTACGTATTTGACAAGACACTAGTCTGTATTAGCAGGAGCATAGCTGGAAACCTGCATGTTTTCTTTGCTATTATACTTCATCTATCACTTTGATTTCAATGCCACAATGGCGTCTTGTTTCTCAAGTACACGAAAAGGCAGAATTTACAGGTCAGACAGTAAAGGAAGAAGGGTAAAACCAGAAAGACATTTATTTACAACTTTGCATTTTAAAAACCCTATTAATTCCTAACACAGCTATTCACATTTGGTCAGCTACTATACGTGTGTGGGAAACTGTTCTGAAACAGTAATTTGGCACAGGCAGTAAAAATGCACAGCCAGGATATCTGCTAGCAGAAAAGTGCGTAAGCTCCACGAGGGGGGTTAACACAAAGCCAGGAGGGGCAATGGTCTAAATAGTAGTAGCAGCAGTATAAAAGTGAAGCAAGCAATCTAGGCAATCAATAGCACATTGTCTCTCCTCTCTAGGAGCTTGCAACATACCTTTCCTCTACAGAGGAGAGATGGAAATGATGGCAGATCTCTAAGGAGCAAAGAGCTATTCTGTTGCTATTCTCTTATTCTTCTCATTTGTCAAAAGCATCAAAGTACATTCAACAGCCAGAGTGCGAGACCTTTCACAGCGCTAAGCTCATAGATATATATGAACACTAGGATGTAGTGTATCTGAAGTGTGCTAAGAAACAGCTGAAATACATAACAGATCTGACATTAAGGGAACAAGACCACTACAGCAGACTTGACTGACCAAGATCTTTTCTTCATGTGGGACAACCTGCAGCAGCACCGGGCCAGGGCGGGGAGAAAAAGAAGGAGAGAAAGAAGCATCCACAAAGCAACCAGAGCAGTTTGGCTCAAAACAGCTTTTTGCCCCTCTTTCCTTGGGAAAAGCTGCTCAGGGGCTCAGTCTGACAGCTCACAGATGTCACAGCCACCGGTGATGTATGGATACACAAGCTGGGATCCTCCAAAACCTCCTTCAGTGCTAGTGCCTATTTTCTTCCTCCTTCTGCTTACAGTCATCTTCTGGGACAGTTCCTGAAACCAACCAACTATTCTTCCAAGTTCACTTGTAAATATCTCTGTGCTTTCAATCTTTGTTTCAGAAGCACAACAGCAATAAATAAAAGTTTCTTTCCCAGCTGAAAAGCTGATTGCGAAGCACAAGTCAAAGTTCCAGGAGTGACCTTAGTTCCTATGGCCTCAGGACAGGCTTGGTGGCACTACAAGCCTCCCCTGCCAACCTCCTCCAGAAGAAAAGAAGCAAGCAACAGTTTCCATCTGGAAAGGGAACATCACTGTGACAACAGCAACATTAACCTCCAGAAATCCAAACCTGCGTCACCAAAGGGTACCTTGGTGCAAGTCCAGCAGATGCAACCAAGTTACCGCCCAGGAACAAGAAAGAAAATGTCTATTTTAACATTTTTATCTGTCACAGAAAAGATCTTGCAGGTGTAAGAACTGTAGAGAATGAGAACCTCACATTATGAAGTTAGAACTAGAAATAAACACTTAGCGCTTTTTACTGAAAACCTGCATCACATGAATCAAAGTATCAGCAGGAAGAGCAGATGAAAAGAACATGCGGTAGCCCATGTCTTCAAATCCATCTACCCATCCCAATTTATACGTAATGAAAAGATCGTAGATTTTTAGGCAGTGCTCAATTCCCATTCTATGACATTCAAGGTCCTTTGAATAGCACAATAAAATAATTATGGTGCCCAACCACTGCTGCAGGAAAAAAAAGAATTCAGGAACACAGCATAATTAAATTGACTCACTATTATTCAAAAGACTTTTTCCTTTAATTGAAAACAGAGTTCTGAAATCGCACACGGAGGGAGGTCAAAACATTTCCAAAAAAGACCCCAAAATCTCAAGTCTACATTGACATACAGGTGGCTAGTAAGATAAAAAAAGAAATACGGCAATGAACAAATGCACGCAACAGGTTAACCACTGTACTGATACAGGAGAACATCCTTCAGCAGGGCAAAGCAAACCCCCGTGGGCTGGCTGGTGTGAACGGCTTCGGCCCCGGCAGCACGTGAGCGTGGCACTGGGGAGCTACACCAAAGTCCATCCCGGCTGCCTCGGCAGGAGCGGAGAGGAGGGGACGCACGTAAACAGTACCACAAACAGAGAGGGTTTCTAAGGCAAATAATATGAAAACCAACTCCTCTGACCTCGGAGAAGGAGGAAATTGTACACACCTATGAAGTTAAAGATGAATCGGTTTAACAATCTATGACTCCTGTCGAGCAGGAAGGCTCCCGCTGTTTTTCTCAGGGAGGGGAGTGGGAAAGGCAGCACACCAGAAAGGGCACCAAAGACAGAGTCTGTCACCGGCAGGCATTGCTGTCACCCCCCACTCAGCACTGCTGGCTTGAGGCACCCACAGACAGACGACAACGCAGGGAGAAGAGCGGCCCTAGGAGAGGGGGGTAGATTCCCCTTTCACAACATATGAGGCCCGATTCCCGCAGCTGCTGGTATTGCAGGTATGCATATCTCTAGGTTAGAGACCGGTGGCAATAATCATCTTAGGAAGTTTGACTTTGCCCCACTGTATCACTGTTTATTTACACTATATATAAAAAAAAATAATAAATCAGATTAGGATACCATCTCTTAAACACGTTTATATACACCACCAGGTACAAGGTGATCTTGATCTGCTTGGGGCCTCTAAATATCACTGTAACACCGTGAACAATTAAGAGAGAGGTTTGACCCCTGATCTGAATAGAGTTTCTTCACCAGAGAACAAAGTAGTCATTCAAATCAGTATAAAAAAAAAAATCATATTCTTAATTGCAAGCATACACATCTAAGCTTCAAAACCAGAATGAACCCACAAATTCTCCTCCCATCCAAGTGTATTTACATATTAGCATCTTCCAGTTACAGAATGAAATCTGCTACTTGTTAAAAGAGACAAACCACCAACGTGCTTCAAAATCCACGCTACTGAATGCTTTCATGTAAGGACCCACAAACTTCCCGTAAGGAGGTAACAAAAATTAATATACTTAATACACTTGATTCACAGCCAGTGCTTTCAAACACCCAGTCAAAGCAGCCAAAAAAATTCCACAGGGATAACAAGTTAGTGGTACAACTTGGAAATGCCTAAGTAGTTGTTCTGGGGTCACCATTTCATGTTTCTCACCAGATAAATCCACCCTCTCATCATAACATAGCTCGTGCACAGGATCCAACCTCAGTCTGTTGTCCCTCTCAAAGTCCTTGACCAACTGTCACCATACGAAGAATTAATGTTGTAACTTGCAATCAAACTCAAGCAAAGAGGAAAAGATGGCACAGAAATATCACAGTGCTCAAGTATGAAAGAGCCTTATGTCTGGATGCACATCAATGCAATTGAATATTATTACACGTAAAGTATAAAACGTATGTCCACACATCACGTGTATGTGTATATCTAAAACCAGAAGTATTTCCAGCTTCACCTGTTTCTATATGCTGCCTGAATTCTCTACACTGAAAAAAGAAGCACCACAAAACCTCTCTCCACAAAGAAGAAAAAACAAGCAAGAACGGAAACCCCAGCAAACAGGAGTTCCAGCAAATGTTTAGAAGGAGAAAAACTGTTTAAAAAATGGGCAACCAGAAACCAGTAAGCAGGGCAACATACACGCTTGTGCTTTCTGCAAAAAGTCCAACCATCCTGAATAGGGCTTTTGCAAATACCAAAATCAGCTTGCAGTTGGATGCCACTTTTGGACAGATGTTTGAGATGTCACCCAAGGGAGTTACGCACAACAGATCTCATGAGGAAAAACGAACCTGAAGGCTACAGGATTATTTCGGTGGCAACATACGCGTAGCTTCCAGGAAGCTGCAGACAGGAAAGGCAGAAACAGTCCTGCATTCATGATCCCTTCAAGCAATTTGCTGTTGCAATCAAACTTAAAACGCACAATCAATAACTAAAACTTACCAAAGGATTTAAAGGCTTTCACATATGCATTTAATTCAGAACATTTTTCAGAATCATTAAGGACACACATCCCGTTTCTGTTAACATCGATAGTATTTCATTACATTCAATGCTATGGAAACGTCATAAACCACGACATCTTAGTTTCGATTAGCAGACCATCACAATTTAAGCTCTTCTTATTACTGACGAGGTTTCTTAAGATAAAAAGCTCCTAAGTCCCTTAAAGCCAGTTAATGCCTGTTTTAATGGAAAAAGTAACTTTTTCCAGCTGTGAAGCAAACCCTAAACTCCTAGAGGCCTAAACTCCCACAGCCAGATTTGACTTGAGAGCATTTTTCAGGATTAAAAAATTGGTTTGAGCTCAGGGTGTACTGTCAGACCACAATAAAAGGAAAATGAATACAATATGCTGGAAATACAACACTAGTCACATTAAAAAAACACTTTCTGACAGCGTTAATTATGACACTGTGCCTCCCACTCTTATCACGCACAGCCCTTTCACAGCAGCTCTACAGACCTCCACCCTCAGCCATCCCAGGCATGAAACAACACAGAAACAACAAGCCTTCTGGAGGACAGAAAAGGAGAGTTACTGCTAGTTCAAGTTCACAGAAAAGGCTTGCTTTCGCAAGGTTTTTTTTTTCATCTGTTTTTCAGTTCTCTCCGTTTCACAGAAACCTCTGCAATCTGTCTTCATGGAAAAAGGTAAAGGTGAGCAGGAAGGAAGGGAAAAACACGGGCTAACCAAGGAAATGTCATTGTTTTCATGTTTAGAAAAAAAGAACATGATTTAATATATTTCCATTGAAAAAGTTTTTCCAGTCGGGGGGGATAAAAAAAGAAATAAATGGGTTTCAAAAAAATTCTTGGGACATTTTGTCAGCCACCCAAGACTCCAACATGACCCCTGCCTGAGCATCCATAGGCTTGTGACTTGAAGAGCCAAGTCCTCTTTTTTTGTGTGTTGCAAACCCACAAATGAGAAACTGGTACCAAGTCACACTATTTACATGACAATCTTCTGGACCACTGTTGAAAAGAAGCTGTGAGCGATGTGCCAGCCTAATCCACCCGCCGCCAGCCCGGGTGCGAAGCCATGGGGCCCAAGTGCTGGGAGGAGCCGGGCTGCCCAGTGAGCAGAGTCACACAGGGCTCTGTCATCCCTGGTGGGGAGTGGTGGCAACTGAGATGGGCAAAGAGGTGGAAAAGCCACTGTGACGAGTAAGGCGGCAGTACTGCACACTGGGATAAACTGGTGCAGGCTGGGAATGAGGTTACAGTCGAAGCCTCCTTTACCTGGAGCTCTCTACCAATCTAACCCTACGCAAACAAGCCCTGCCTTAGCAAGACTCTGCCGTAACCTATTCCTCTTTGGACAGACTGGACCTACCACTTTCAGACCTGCCCACACGGACTGGTCTGCACAAGAGAAAATACAGAATAAACACAAACAGCGCAAGACACAGGCATAACGCAGAGCTGCCCTGCAGGAAGCAGCGGCAAAGGCCTTCCCAGTAACAAGTTAAGTGTGAACAACCGGGTCCCTTGGTTTTTGCCTTAATTTAGGCAGTGGTAAAACCAGCATTTACTGCCATGGCAGCAAGACCAAGCAAAACAACAACAGCAGCCACGTGCTCAAAGACAGAATGAACACATTTACGGCTCTCATGCAGAGGGCAACGTGTGTGATTGCTCCTTATCACAAAGCAGTTCAAGAAACAACACGTGTCCTATACAAAGGTATTCCTACCTGGAAGAAACAAAGTACAGGGAAATGCAAAGCTGCAGGATCAGTGAGCAGTAAAAACTGGGCAGCAACTGCCTGTATGTTGCTGTTTTGGCACTTGGGGTGGGCACACAAACTATTGTTTATGGCTTCTATCATCTTCCGTGGGGCTGTCCAACAAGGATGGCATAGTAACCATCTTTAAAATGTGAAGGATTTAAGCCAACGTACAGCCATTACAAGAACAAGTTTTGAGACAGAGATGGAATTCCTTTATTCCTACAAAATTTTGTCTAAATTGTCTGCTCGATCAAGGACCATTCTTTTTCCTTGATAGTGAACAACATCCTAATTGCACAACAAATCACTGTCCTACACAGTAACACTTCCTATTAACAGAATCCACATATGTGGTAGCCCTTTAAAACCATTCGTTTTAAAGAAACGGCCCCCAGGCGCACACACACCCCACCCAAACAAAACACCCGAGTTATAAAATCAAGAAGCAAATTAGCTTTGTTCAAGGAAACAATACATGTACCAGCATCTTTTTCCAACTGTGCTAAAGAGATTAAACAATTATACAACTCAGTGTCCAAGATCATAGCAGTTTTCCTAGAAAATATCCAGTGCATCTGAGTACCTAGAAAAAACCTGCCACCCTGAGAATGATGCAGATGACGTTGCTGATTAATTTTCTGGCAGTCGCAATGTCTGCTCCCGTTCAAATCGCCATCGTCTGGACTCTGCATGAGTCCGTCTTGCAATGCCTAGTCTCTATAAAGTGTCTTTTTTTTTCCCCCCTCTCTTTTTGTTTTTAAAGATATAGTTGATCTCCCATCATCAGTAAATGCGTCAGAAATTGCACACATTTCTAAACCTTTCCCCATTTCATTGTAGCAATTGGCCAGTTTGTGATGACAGAGTTTGACATATTTAGTGTGTTACTCAATAGTCAAGACAGTCTTTCAGAAGGTGCAGACACTGAAATTACACGAGTCCCTTTTTAAGTTAGTAAATAAATCTCTTATTTTTAAATTTTAAATACAAGATGGAAAGACCAGCAGTAAGGAATCTCTGACGGGAGTTAAGGAAGCAGTTAGCAGTCTCTTGCTATCTCCCAGCAGGAGAAAAAAAAGAAGCTGCTTGATTTTTTGCATCTCAAAGAAACTGAATGAAGTAAGTACTGTCCAAATTGCTATACTCATGCACTACAAACCGCTTGTTCTTTGAGCAACATGATATCAGGAAATTACTTGAAAAGCCTAGAAATGTATCACATAAAAGAACAGCTAGTGGGGGGGATGGAGGGGGAGGGGTGAGAGTTGCTTAGGCTCTACCTATTAATGACAATTTTAGTCTATATAAAATTGATAAAGGTCCTAAATGCTACTGTTGTGTGTATTTGGGAAGGAAACACAGTCTCTAGCATAAACCAAAAGACTACCAAAAATAAGGCTGAAAGAGTTAAAAGGCTGAATAAACCTTAAGAGAAAGTGTAGCTGTGCTTGATTTCAGACCTACTCTTGTACAAGTCATTGCAGTCATTTCACCCGTTTCTTGCACTTTGATTTTATACCACTGCACAGAACAAAAAGCAGAAGGCTGCATTAAACGTGATACAGTGAAGAACTGAAAAAACTTCACCTCTGTCTCTGATACTTGCTCTGCCTGGAAAAACTGACTTCCAGTAAAATTTCACGCATCCGTCTTTTGGTGGCTGAAAGCTTAGAAACTACAAGCCAACCCTGGCGTTCAACACAAGGGGAAGATGTATGACACATTACTGCTCTTCAACAGCAAATGAAATCAGACCTCCTAAGCCACTTTATAGAAAAATGTTTCTAGAAAAAAAAAAAACAAAACCAACAACACCCAGAACCCACAACCACCCACATCTCAGCCAAAAAAAACCAAACCGTGACTATCATTTTATCAGTAGAAGGAGAAGTCATAGAATTGTTTTGGTTGGAACAGACCTTTAAGATCACCAATTCCAACCATTAACCTAGCACTGCCACGTTACCACTAAGCCATGTCCCTCAGCATTATGTCTACACGCCTTTTCAGCTTCCTAGACTCCTGTCCTCACCCTTCTACAGCACCATCTCACATTTCAGCTCCTGAGATGGCCGAAGGACTCCTTGCACGCGCAGATGCACGCCGTCTCGCCACTGTCCTGCAACCCGTCGCTCAGATTCAGCAAGTGAAGTGTGGACAGGACTTCACCAGTTTCCATGGCACCTTCCACTTCACCAGCGAGTGACAGCAGAATTACCAGCATGACAGATAATATAGTCATTAACAGCTTACAGAATTTTAAGGCTTACAGAACAGCCTTCCTTAAGGAGTTAAATGCTTTGGTTGACCTACTTACATTACTACTTATTCCTTCCTGTTCCTGGGCAAGGTAGCCAAAGACTAACTCTGCACCTCTTACCAGGCAGACGAGCTTATCCCACCTCCCTCAATTGCTTCTCACTGTGAAGGTTGTCAGTCAAGTCCAGACTCTGTAGAGATAGTTGATGCCTATCTGTCGCCAATTTAAGAGACCCAGAGCACTTAAAAAACAGATTTCCATTCCCCGAGTAAACTCATCACACCCTATTTTTATTGCACACATCAAGAGCAAAACATACAAAGAATTTCTTTACGTCCAGTAGGATAGGATTACTTTTTTTTTTTTGTAGCTTGACTGCACAAACTCCTTTATATTTTGAAGGAAAGCCACCAGGAACCTCACCATTACCACACGGTTTCCAGGTGAGGCCCTTTAAATGGTTGTTAGGTACATGTCTCCCACCTGAGCTAACAGCAAAAGTCCCCATGTCAGCAAAACCAGTTATTCTCCACACAGACAAGCCCCACCGTGGCTACTCCTCATTATCTCCTCTCCCTTTTCCTATATTTCAACTCTGTAATAATCAAGCAACGTGCTTATAAAGTGTTCTTGAAATAAACCACTTGTATCAAGCAGAATGAAGTTTTACTAGCGTTTTCCCCAACACAAACATTCCAAATAAATTTCAGTTTTTGGTCAAAAAGCCATTCAGAGTTACTTTGATTAAGTATCACTTTTATAAATACGGAGGCAATTTAAAACATCTGGAACATAAAATACTTCTTTGTAGGCAGTGTTTTGAGTACAAGTCCATTAATTTCACAAAATCTACCATGCGCTTCAAAGTTAACTGAGGTGACTGAACTAGGTGTTACCTCTGAACAGCTGAGCCACAGTTAACTGCTTGTGTGCGGAGCCCCGCTTCCACCCACACCAGCAGAGCAGGGCATCCACGCGCCAGGCTGCTAGTGCCTTTGGGAGCAATCGGAATACCGCCAGCCCAGGCACACAGTTGCAGGAACAGCAATGTGAGCTGCACCGTAGCAGCCCCAAGCACAGCTGCAGCACCACCACCGCCTTAAGCAGCCACACAAGCGTCTCCTTCACGTAGGAGAGTGCGAGAGCGTCCGCAGGATAATCCACTGTCATAAAAGAAGTTACGCGCCTGACCTGATAAGGTGAGACAAGTGATAGTGCACTATAGGTTTTTAAATCTAAAGCAGAAAATCAAACATCATGGAACAGACACTTAACGCACCAGCAGTGAAATAAACAGCTTCATGCTCAGCAAACAGTTGCAACTCATTTCCAACAGGCTGCTCCTGCAGCCCCAAGAAAGCCACTAGCATCAAAACCAGCTCGTAGGTGACCCTTAAGAATTGCTCCACATCTCCAGCAAAGCATTCATCAGCATCTTTTGGGGGCAGGAGAGAGGATGAGCGTTCACTAGTCAAACAACATAATACATACCCCTATGCTAGTAAAAAGGAAAAAAAGAAAAAAATGGGTTTGGAGGAAAAAAAAAAAGGACAGATTTAAATGTCAACTGCAACGTTACTACCAAGTCTCCAAGCTATTTCAGTGCACTTAACCTACAGTAACAAAGACCAAAAGTGGTGTCTTTGCTGCTGTTTAACAACAAGCAGAGAAACTTTTAGCCACAACGTGAGCCAAGTAGGATAAAGCAGAGGGGCATCGCGCCGACAGCGTCCTCAGGAAAGATGCTGCCTGCAGGCGGCACAGGAAGCAGGGTGAGCTCCCTCCTGCCGAGGATGCACTGGGTATGCGTGCCAGCCACACCTGCCGACACGCTCGAGGTGCCGATGCAGCCTGGTTTCACCCCAGTGAGCCTGTCCAGCAGGACGTGCGTTTCCTACAGGTTACAGGTATTTGAGTGCAAGAGGAGCGAAGAGCCAGGATTCTGGCTGTTCTTTGCAGAAGGGAAAAAAGACTTCTTTCAATCTTCCTGTTAAAAAAAAAAAAAAGCGCACCCTGAAATTCCCTTGGTCTTACAGTTTCTTGATGAAGTGGGTTCACCACACATCTTTCTAGTACTGGTGGTAACCTACCAAGGAAGGTAATAGTACTTTGTATCTATCTGTGTAAACTGCTGCATATCGAGACACTTAATTCTAGGACAAACTAGTCCCTTTGTCAATAAAGTATTCTTCTGTGCCTTAACTGCAGTTTGCCCAGTTACAGCCCAGAAAGAGTAACAAGCAGGAGTTACTGATGCGATGCCGAAAAGCTCATCTGGCTGAAGTTTCCCTACCCTTTTTAGAAGCATCAGTACTTTTTGGTTCGATTGCTTCACTCCAGCACCCAGTCAGGAAATCAAGGGTGGATTTAACGGTTTCAGGTGAGGTTGGCACAAGGTGGGGTTTCCAGGTCTCCCTCGGGCTGTGCACTGTGCAAGGCAGCACCACGTCAGAGATCCCTATGCTCTGTCCTGAGTGAGCTGGCCCACCGGCTAACGTATTGCAGCATTATGCAATGATAACGAATCAGGCCCTGGAAGCCTGGTTGTCTGATAAGACTGAACCTTGCCTGGGCTAAATCCCTTCCCCCTATCTTTTAGCTCACTACAGTTCTGGAAAGCAACGGCGCTCTCCAGATGTATTTTCTTATGTAATTTCCAGCAATTGCAAACTCCCTGTGAGACCAGAGACCTATATGTCAGCTATTAGCACATGCACATCCTCTGACCTCGTCCCTCAAAAAGTCTCTTACACCAGGGTTGACTCAAGATTAAAATGGATAAAGCAAAGGATGGGGAAAATGACACATTAATTCCCATTTATAATGAAAGTCACAGATACTTCAATGTAAACCACTGAGAACAATTGAACAACAGGCAAGAAATGATGTTAAATCTAAGTCCCAAACTGAAGTTTAGTCCCAAGACCATGCAGGATGCTGAATAAAAGCGTCCTACTGATGCAGTTCTCCAAAGCTATTCCATCTCTGCTTGCAATTTCCTAACTGTTCCCACATCAAGAGTAATTTCTTTTACCTTCACGCTGACTCCCACTCTTACACAGGCAAACGACTGAGGTCTTTTCCCTCCCTGTCCTCCTTCCACCCGGCCTCAGTAACCAACACGCTCCAAAAAAGACTGCTTTCACAGTGCTTTCACTAGGACTCTGCCCACATCGTGATACATGCGGCTCAAAAGTCAGGCCAAGCAGCGTGCTGGCATACGTAGGGTCTGCTGTATCCAGGGAATAAGGGTTAGGGGCCCAAGAGCCCCATGACCCCTTGCACTGTGCGTGTAGTTAGGGAAGAACCCAAAGAAATGTCTTGGGCTTCCCATGAGACCAGATCACCTGTGACGCAGCAGAAAATGCCCCTTAACCACAGACTCCCTCAAAAACCTCAGACTCCTTTAAATGCTGGAGCCAAAGCTGCATTTCAACACTGCAGAAACAGTTGTCCCTCATTCGTTCCCCTCTCTCCACAATTTAGCCTTTTACAATGTATTTAGAAGATAAAGCAGTGCTTGAAAACATCAATCATTAAATGTCAAGAAAATCACAGGAGAAAAACGTAAAAAGCCCCCCCAACGTGAAGTCTTTTGATTAGTGCCCACCTATCATTCTTTTCCAATCTACATGCTCAGTACAGGCTAGAAAGAAACTCAAGCTTACACTTCTTGCAAATGCTTTTCTGTCTTGTGTTATCAGCCACTATTATTACCTACAGTTTCATTCAGAAACAGCATTTGAGTGGTTTTTCAAGGGGGAAATTCTTTTTAATCAAGTCAGGTCGTGGATGATGTTAACCAGATTTGTTTTTATTTCTAGTCACTCTTCAAAATATTGATATCATTCCACGCAGATAAATGTTGTGCTTGTGGTTTGCGATACACATTGAGAGAGAAGGGTTATTCGCACAAGGCATTCACAGTCTTTTTGCCAACAAGAAATGGGAAACTTCTCTGGGCAGCAGAGAGCAGAGCATCCACTTGAAGTATTTTTCTTTTCCTTTTTTTCCTCTTTTTCCTCCTTTTTTCTTTTTTCCCTTAATAAAGGCCTTTTGTTGCATTTCCTTAATTCCCATTTTTGATGGACAACTGAAGCAGGAATGTTATTAAACAGAGTTAGGAAAATCCTTTCTAATAGCCAAGATAAAAATGATTGCATGCAAGAGAGGTTTAGGGACGCACAGGGCCCCAAGCAAAGTGTCACCTTCAGGCACCTGAAGTTCGACAAGATGAACCTGCAATGTTTTAAGAACCAGATTCAACCCCTTGGTCCACCAACTGTTTCCAGGTGACTTAGCTTAAACCGCTTCTCTCCATTTCTCCGATTACGTGTGGCGCCTGACCATTTTTCTCGCATACCACTGTTAGGAGTTCAGATGTTTAAGAGTTGGAAACAGTTATGAGGTAGAGAGGGTAAAGTTGTTCTCTTTGCCTCCTTTGACCAGCTGTACAAAAGTCAGTGCTCTACCCAAACAGCTGTGGCAAACTCAGCAGTGACTGACCAAAACAGACTGACACTCACCACCTCCTCCACGACTAACCGGAGCACGCCAGGCAAACATACCAAGTTTGCCCAGCCTTACAGCCCTCAGTGGAGACAATATGAAAAAAGGGCTGGCAAAGCACACTCGAAAAGCCACTACGCATCCTGCCAGCCAGGCACACAAACGGCCAAAGCAGCACCCACGTGTCTCTCTCAGTCAGCTTCAGTACATCTTACAGTTAAACACCAAATCAAATCCTTTCCCCACCCTGCAGCTGCACTTTTTAGATGCAGTTTTATACACCAGGTCAAAAATCAGTTAAGAAACATTTGAGAAGAGAAAAGAAAAATATCTAGAACAAACAAAAACCCCCAACGTCAAGAGAAATGGAGGAGGGGAGAAAAAGTGACCCTTGGTAGGGGGCGGGGGGAGAAGTCTGTCTGATTTTCTTCGGATATAGTTGGGCAGGAAATCGTTGAGGTGGGTTAAAATACCTTTCTTGTATATGCTTTACAAAGAATTTCCTCTGATTACTAGAATAATATTTGTTTTCAAGTCAATCTTGATAAATCACAGCTGTGGTGCTTTATTTCCTCTCTCCCCTGTCCTCATTTTCATCTATTAATAGGCCTGCATGTACCCACACATCAATTAAAAATATATGTATATACTTATTCTATATATAAACACTTCCATTTTGCCATCAAATTTCCAATGTAATATTGTCCTGGTCCTGAACTGTGTCATTTGCATTTGTACTACTGAGCCCACAGCACAACCTTGCTCTCTCCCTTGTGAGCCCAGGATCCCAATGACATCCAAACCCCCGAGACCTCCCTGCATAAGGTGGAGAGCCAGAGATGTCAAGGAGATAATTCAATTAACAGCCCTGCAGCCACTGCAGGCTCACAAGTGGAAGTGCCAGAACAAGAGAAACATAAGCCTGAGCAATATTGCCTGTTCGGTTGTTTTTTTCCTTCTGCTTTCCCAGCTTAAGGGAAGGAAGGTGACACATCAGAATAAGCTTTAGTATAATTCAGAGCTATTCAGTTTTGCAATTTCAAAGCTATAGAAGTCTCTGGAAGTAGTTTTAACCAGGTATTTTAAGCCAACAATATGGTCAGCATCACTTCCAAATGACATCCTCCAGTATTTCCACTGCTGAATTTTGGAGTCCAGCATAGGAAGGGATTTATTCTTCAAGTTCGATACACCAAAACTCACTTTTTTTTTTTTATCATTTGATTTACAGGAGAATTATGACAGTCTTCATTCTTGTCACAGCTTAGCTCCCCCAGGCGTCACCTACCCACTTAAAATACAACTCTCAACTAGTTCTCAGGCCCAAACTCAACATGCTTTCCAGACGCCAAGGAGAAACTGGAGACCAGACTGCACTGCCATAGCCCATTGAGTTTCATCAACTGATCAAGTCTAGAAACTCTTTTGAATTTGAAGTTTTTCTTAAAGCCTCTGACAGTCACAACAGCTGCTTTATTTCTATGCTGAGCAGCATTAACGAGAGTTATTTGCTTTCTTTAAGAGGATTTAGCACAAATGTAAAAGGGGACTTTTATTACAGGTCCCACTAACCAATTACTTAGTTCTGAACAAAGCAGGTAGATACAGTTTTGAAAACAAGACTCCCTTCCCAGAAAGTTACCTGGAGGCATCTGACCTATTCCAACTGACAGTAAATGCATTCAAAGGTCTCCCCCGGGAAAGATTATCTCCTGGAGTTGATTAGGCAATTTTACAGCTGGCATGCTGAGATTTTAACAGCCTTTAAGAACCATCCAGTTAGTTCAGACTGAAGTGACTTCGAAAAGGCAAAATGAAAAAAAAAAAAAACAAAAAAAACCCAAACAACACGAACTGACAACAAGCACATTAAAAAAACAAACAGACAAGAACTACTGGGCTGGGTGGCGGGACATAATGCGCAGAACGTGCTGTACCCAACACGCACCCATCCCCAGGCCCTTCCTCCTGCGGGAGCTCTCTCCCAAGTCCAATGCTGTTAACTCACATGAGCAAGGGTCAGGAGGTCTGGCCCTCCGGTGCTCTGTCACGTCCTTCAAACTGCTCTCTCTTATCTGGCTGCTAAGAAACCACCCTACACGCAAAGCCTAACAATGCCCGGCCAGTTCGTCTCACTTACACCACGTAGCACTCTCTTGGCAGCCATAAAAACATTAAGCTAACAAGTGGAGCTGATAGATCAACTTGTAGCATGGCCAAAACGAAGAGCAACTAGGAGCCCACCTGGGACTTAAACACTATCATTCAAGGGGAAGAAAAAGGAAAAAAAAAAAAAAAAAAGAGTCTGCCACCAATCACAACTTGATAATGCAAACAAAACAGCATAGCAACTCCTGTATCAGAGAAGGGCAACAGCAGAAGAGACACAAGAAATCCGATCTGTTCTTCGGTAATCCTGCCTAAGGGCAGGGACCTAGACTGCAAGCTTCTGCTCCTTTTGCACATTGGGCACCAAGTGGAACACAAAGGGAGCTTACTGGTTGGACTCTACATCCCAACAGCAAGAGGAACTGGCATGGCATGAGGATGCTGGCCAGCTGCTGGGGGAGAGAGCCCACAAGCAGATGTAGGCAGTGGAGGTGCAGGTTGGGAGGAAACACTGACAGCAACAACTATGCTTGCCTAAGAAAAAGCAGGTATCTAGACCCACTTGGAAAAACATCTAAAAGGCTATTCTAAAAGAACCTCTCATGTACACACATGAAAATTGCCTAGACAGCTTTGCAGTTCTTTATTACCATTATTGTTAGAAAAGCTTTCCCTAATATTCAACCAAGCCTTCTTGTCCTACAAAATGAATAGGATGAAAAGAAATCAGCTACCAGCAGACACAGAGCACACTATTCTTTTCTGGTATCTTCTGACATATCAGAAAAGATATGGTTTTTGTTCATAGCCATTTCCGCCCTCTAGTCCTCTCAAAGAATGTTGTTTGTATATACAAAGCAGGGAGGAGCTGTAAAGTACGAGAAGAATTCAGAAGGAACTCTGGACTTCCAGGCTTCATCCAGCAGAGACCGGATGCGATGCATTTGGCCTCCATGGCAAACAAGGAGAGAATGAGAACCGCATTTCCTTTCAAACTGAATTTTATCCAAATATCTCTGCACACTCATTTTGCACCAGCTGAAGCTAGCTGGTCTCAAGTAAATCACACATCTGAAGCAAGGAAGTTAGATGGGAGATAAGAGTACGGCACTCATTCACCTCACTCGATTGCCTCAAGCATGGCCAACAAGGTATAGTCTACCCAACAGGAAGAGCTCTCAGGCTTTCCCTCACTCTCAGCTTCCTAGAAACCTACCAAGATGTACTGCAACCCTTTAACTCAGAAGTCAGCAGCTCAGAGAAGCTCACCATTAAGAGAGAGCTAGGAATTCCACTAGCCACCTTCTAGACGCATCTCTGGCCCAGAAAGAACTAACATCACCTTCTATAGCTTTTCTGCAACAACATTTAACATGAAAGCTAACACAGTATAAATCTGTCAACATATTCCTTCTTGTGAGACGCCAAATGCCCTCATTGCCCACCCAGTTCAGCACAGGTTAAATACAGGATACACCTCAAAGTCAGGCCAGAAATCTACAGGGTTTTCTAAAAATAATGAGAAAAATACAAACACTAGGCAAGATTAGCAGAGGGGACACCAATTTTTCCATTTGATATTCAAACACCAAAGGAATAAAAGATTTCAATACTAGCAGATCTGTTTGGAAGCATCTGACAAAGCCACTTAATAAAACCCACTGGCCTGAGGAAACGTGCTTTCTTGCAGCATTACTGCTCTCCAAAACGACAAAAATGCAGGAACAGAAGTAGAGGATGGATGGAGACGGCAGTCCCGAAGTCTTACCAAGAGTTAATAAAAAGAACTATGCCATCTGAGGAACCTGAGGAGCACTGCAAGGGCCACCAGCACAGGAACGCAGCCCCGGGACTTCAAATCCCAGATAATAACTCCACTTCCTGGCCAGTGAGCCATTTGCTCACCCACCTACAACTGCGCAACATGGGACACTTCACACTGCTACCAGACGAGGGAAAGGGATCAAAAACCAGTGCATGGGAACTGTCTCTCCAGGTCCGTAAGCAACAGTTCATGGCAAAGATTTTTTTACCCTAGCAAACGCTATAAAATACAAATGATCTTGTCACCCAGATAGGGATTCTTTCCTATTCACTTCTTCATTTTGTTGTTGCTTCATTCTTCGGAAAGGCTTACAATTTCAGTGACAGTTCTAACAGCAGGCCTAAAAATTATAGACATTCAAGAAGCAGAAGTAAACAAATAAAGAATAAGATCGTGCTCATAAGCCAGACCTAAAAACTAATTCATTGCTTCCTATTTCAAATCAGTATTTGCTCACATCAGGAGTGAGCTTGGCATATCGTACTTGCTGGGAAAAATAATACACACATGGAAAAAGTACAAGATACTCACTGGTACATGGATCAGTTAAAGATCTAAAAACGTGTCTCAACTAACTGCATGCCTAGGTCATTATAGTAGTAACAGTTTAAAGGAAAATAGAAATTGTCTCAACTACACATTCAACAGGAACAGGGAAGAAACAGTGTTCAGAATATTAGAAAAAACATTTCCAGGACAAAAACCTCTACCTGCATGCAAAGAAGACATGCAAGTATTTAATTTATAAAAGAATTTTGCCTGTACATAGTATGTATTATAGTAAGATGAATTTTGTAGCAGAAAACCTTACTGCAGCTGCACAGACAAGAGCACGTGCCTTAGCGTGCACCGAACGTCACAGGCACCTCTCCCAAGGCCAGTATCAAAACTGGTATGAAGACCCTTTCATCTGACTGCTGGCAAGTCCTTCCCGACAGGCGCTAAGCTCGCTCTCCAGTTGTTGCACACGCATTTCAATATTCACCACCCCCTGGGCTGAACTGGATTAAGACTGAAGGAGGTTTTCTTTCCAGCAGTACGATAGAGGGACTTCTGCTGCCAACGGCAACTGTGAAATAAGAGTGCTGGGTGTGCCAAGCAGGGTACTGCTCTTGGGACCCCTGACAACAAAAGTAGGGGATCCCGTAAGACTCTCAGAGCTACAGGCTGGGTGAAATGAATATATACACAGGGCAGAACAAACCCACAAAGCTACATTTGTTGCTAACTTTCTGTTTCCAGAAAGCTGAATCAAGAAGGGACTCCACCAGAACCACCTACCATAAAATCCATTATGGACAGATGGACCTCTTCTATGAAGCTCAGACCCTGCTCTTTAAAAGTCTGGGTAAATTTTAGATCCAAGTACCAAAAAACTGAATTACGATTTCACATCCCTGATGCAATTTCTTTCCAGCCACCACATGCTGTAGCTGAAAAATATTTCCCCTTCTTTGTAAACTGCTTTGATTACAAGTACCATATAACATCTAGGGACATTTGGTGGCAGTGAAAGATCTCACAGCAAGGCTACCGTTAAATCTTTGCTGAGAAACAAGACATCTGTTTTACATTGTCTTTGAAATAATTAACTGATTTGTGCGTTACCAAAGTGAAAATTAATTTTATTCTACTGTGAGAAAGTTTGGGAAAAGTGGAAGTCTTTAGTAATCTTTAAAAAGGGAAAAAAAAAAAAAAAAAAAAAAAAAAAAGAAGTCAAGATTAGGCCAGACAAAAAGCCAGTTCCCACAAAAGGCATGATGGAGCCGTGCCAAATGCTTCTAAGAACAGAGCATTTTTTGGTTGTTTATTTGGAGCCAAATTTCTTATGCCTTCATTCTCTCTTTTATGGGTATTAATAAGATTTCCACATAAATCTGTCTCTACTTAGTCATCTTCACCACTGTCAGACTTCAGAATCCTTCACGAGGAAGGATTGCCAACACAAATGTTTATGATGTCACACGAGCCGCACTATCGCTCCAGCCATCGCTCAGAACAAACAGTCCCAAAAGGTGAAAGGCCACTGCAGTCTATGGAAAGCAAAGGATTCAAAAATATATATGTAATTAGAATTAAGAGACTTCCAAAAGAGAGGGAGAGGGGAAATCACAGTGGTAATCAACTAAATTGACTTCTTGATTTGGTGTTAACAAAGGAAAAACCAGTGAGCATCTTTCTCCAATTAATATACATTCTTAAGACAGACTTCCTACGCTTCCTGGAAGTTTCACCTGTGCATATCTGAAACGGCCTTTCTTTGATTCTTCTTCTATTTATTTCACAAGCTCATATCACGTTCATACCACATATTGTGACCAGAACGTATCTGGCATCGATGCATGGAAATTTCCTCCAAGGCACCAACGAATTTTTGCATTCAAGCTTTTCATCTAGAGCCAGGTAACTCTATCATCCCTTAAAATCTGAGATGGCATCTCCGTAGATTCAAACTCATGGATGGATCTCTCTGGCTCAGCAAACAAATATCCACCCCCCAAAACAAACAAACAAAACCAAAACCAACCAACCAAAAAAAAAAAAACTATATCACCAGATGCTCTTGAATCCGGTTGAAGGGAAAGAAGTGAGATGAGCTAAGGAAAAAAAAAAAAACATCACCAGACAAAACGGTAGTGTTTCTTGAGCGTCAGCCAGACAGTCTGAAACAAATCTAATCCACCTTTCCTGCACGCAGAAGCAGAATCAAGTGTCCAAAGCCCACCCTTAACTTCTTTGGCCTGTCTTTCATGAGAGAGGAAAGGGGTTTCAGATTTGCTGGGCCAGAAGATAGGAAATAATCAGCTCGTTGATGTAAACACTCCTAGATCAAAAAGGAACATTTGACCATTCATAACATCTCAGAAGAGCGGCACTGAGGAAGCTGTTAACTCAAAGCATGCGGGCATCAATATCATGACATTTCTCTTAAGTTTGCTTTTTATTAAATAAACCCTTGGGAAAAACCATAAACAACTACATACATCCAAGTAGTCAGATATACAAAATTTCATTAAAAACATCTGAGATTGCAAATTCAAGCATTCAGAAGATAGCATACAACCTAATTACGTTACAAACACTGATTTCACTGTTTTAGATAGCAATCCATTAAGATCACAGGAAAGATAGAAAGCAACTTTCTGGGCTATCAAGTTTCTGCCTAAAGTTCTCATCTCCTTAACCTGCCATTATGAATGATTAAGACAATCTGATCGTTACTTTTATCTCAGTTCTAAAAACCTTAACCAAATAAAAGACCCAGAGGCCCCTAGGCCAAGTTCTCATGATTATGCCGAATGACTGTAAAGGAAGCTGTTTTGTCACCACCGCGCCCACTAGCTGAGGATTTTTTGGGCTGGGTTTTTTAAGTGAGTATCAGTAAATTTTGCAATACGCCGACTTCAGTTTAAAAATCAACATTTTCCTCAGCATCATGTTTCCAGTTCTGTTTGAGAAGAGACAATATATAAAGCAAATCAGAACATGAAATAAGCACATATATTTGCAGCCGCAAATTCCCTTCCTTTATGGAGCTGTACTAATTCATGGCCAAGAATTTTATCATTTTTGATCATATATCAGTTGCAGTTCCCAAAAGAATAACAAACGCCAAAGATCTGAATGCTACAGCATGTTCAGGCATGAACAGAGAATTTAAAATTCTGGGTTTCCAAACAGTCTGTTCGAGTGGCAGATCACAGCTCGAGTCAGGAAATCTTAAGGTTAATCCTAAGGATCTTCTCTCTTGTCTATGTATAACACAATAGGAAAATAAAATTCTAGATCCAAGGGAGCTGTCAGCTAGATACTGGAACGAAAGACATTGAATCTATGCCTCAGTCACTGCTATACACAAGTATACACCATCCATGAAGCCTGCATAAGAACATCACATGTTTTAGGACTAGATTTATAGCCCACACACAATAGAAGAGAAGGCTGAAATAACGATTAGCTAGATTTAAAAGGAAGGAGATAGACTATCTGTCTTTACTAATTCACTTAAAAGTGATCAAGAATTCTCCAAGGAACACTTGGGTTTGCCATCTCTCTCTGTCTCACCACATCACATGTACCCAGAAAGCTAGGTTTAGATGTCCTAAATTTCAGCTAAGCCCCGGTGCCTAGTATTTCCTATTAGCTGGCTCTGACTCCAAAGGTGCCTTGCCAAGAGGAAACAACAGGCTTGGATTCTCAAGCGGAATTCAAGCTGGAATATGTGCTTTAGTGCTGGCACCCCAGCCCATCTAATTGTTGCACTATTATCCCATGCTCCTCTATTACACCGCTTGACACAAACACGGCAAGCTTAGTAAGAATTAGCATTTTGTATTCTGCAACCCAGAAGTCAGATTTCACTATGGCACGGACAACATTTCTCTTTGTCGCTGAACAGATTCTCAGTCCAGTCTCTGTAATGAGGCAGGTACAGAGCCAGGGCTACCTAAAATAATCAAATTGTACACACCAGTTGGTATACCTGCCTCCTTCTGGGCAATACTTAATGTGTTTGCTTCTCCGCAATTCTTTTGACAAATGCTCTGCAACTCTGAGCAGAAGTCTTTTACTGGAAAGCGTAGGGCTCCCCTTCCACTCATACCCCCCCCTTTTAACTTCTGAATCTCTGGCAGAGTCTTCCTCGCATCCCTGTTCCTCACAAGCACACAGGAAGTACAGCATTAAATCCTTTAATAGAAAATGTTTATTCATTTGCAGTTTTGTATAATCAGTAGACAATTAGGACTGCATTTAAGAATGGCACTTGCATATGAATTAAGCTGGTCTTAAAAAAAAAAAAGTAGTCAGTAATGGCATATGAATTATGTTGCAACATTTCACCTCATACAGAATTCAGAATCAACAAAATAGCAACAAACTTCAGGGAACTGTCGTAATAAATAAATTTTCAGAACTGTCTCAATAAATAACAATTACTAACTAGTCCACAGCTTCCTTGAGAATAGGTACATCACAGCAGTAATATATGCATTACATATAAAAGAGTAAGTTTTACCAGAGAAAGCTCATCATCCTTAGATGTGAAAATTCGAGTCGCCTATTTATTTCACCTGGTCTTATCACACTTCTAACCAGGCAGAGCTCCAGGATGCACCAACCCCCATTTATGCCCCCGAGAACGACACTGGCTCCGGCTGCACTGGGACCTCATCAGCTCCTCCTGTCCAACCAGTCCCGAGCTCCACGTCGCAGCTAAAGCCACCAGCAAGTCCGTCCAGGTACCAGAGATACCACAGAAAGCACCTGTGGGGCTTTGCATCTCTAGAACAGAGTCGCAGCACCAAGTTCCAGTTTGAACATTGGAACAGCGTGCGTTAGGAAGACACAAGTACTACTCAAGTACTACTCAAGTATTTACAAATAAAAAAAGAAAACTTTTGCAAAACTTGGCACACGCTTGCAAGTGAAGAAAGAAAAAGAAAGATTAAAATTATAACACATCGAAAGTCAAGCAACGGTTACAGAGGCTGGTGTATTGAGAAACATGCCTGCCTGTGGAGACATCAGAAATTATTATTAAATGTCCAGAAAGAACACCATCATAGGGAAGTCAGGCTGCAGACTCTGCCATCAAGAGGCAAACGAAGAATTCCATCCCTCTGGGCTACACAATACTAATTAGAGTGTGTATATATGTACACACATGGATATGTACATATAAAGATATATGTATACATGTGTGTGCACACACATATATATAAACACGCTACACGGTCTCAGGTCACATTTCGAGCAGCACAGGCAACTTTAGCTTTGAATTACTTACTTTAAAATAAGAAAAAGAACAGTTAACTGTTTAAAAAACTCAAACCAACAACTCTCTGCAGATTTGCGTATGGGAACACACTCTCCTCCAGCTCTAAGGATTCAGCTGAAAGGATCACCCTGGGAGGACTGAGCCCTCGCCATTCCCACTGAAGTCAGTGGAGGCAGGGAGGAGGTTAGCAGTAATCGCTACAAAAAGAACATAAGAAAAAAAATAGCATTTTTAACAAAACACGACTTCTATACAATATAGATTTTCAAATACCACTGAATGACCTCCAGGAGAAGCTAAAGGCATTCGTTGTCTCACAAGAATAAGATGCAGAGCAACGTCTCAGCACAAGTATCCCTGTAACAACCCCACTGACAGACTCAAACTAAAACCCCAGCCACACGTAAAATATCTTATCAGTTATCTTGCAATTATAAATGCACCCAAACACACTTAAGTTCCTTATCAACAGGAAATCCAGTGACAGCACCTTGTCAAGAGTAACCTGTGGTTAGCATCACCAGTAAAACTGAAAAGAAATGCGCCTGAGAATTCTACCAGCATCCAACACTTTTTTGTCAAGCAAGTATCAGAGGAAGGATTTCATTATTACCAATACAGAAATAGCCGCGTCTGCACTGGGGTATGTGGTGGAAATGAAGCAGCATAGTCCACTCTGCAAGGAAACCCGTGTTAGATCCGTTAGCTGGCGAGCTCTAACAGGCTACAACAAGAAAAAGAAAGAAAGAATCCCGTAAAAAAAGCACTTGAAATCGCATTAACGGAGGCAAAGGTGGCCGGCACATAGGACAAGTCTGTGCAGCCCTTTTTAATCTACACTTTTGCACAGAGCTCTGCACCTTTCTACAGCTGTCAGTTCAATCGAGATTTAATACGTGAACACAGGCAAGGTTTCACAAGTTTTACTCTGCAGGCAACAAAAAGCCTGGGCGAGCGTATCTAGATTACTGCTCACACAAGCGGAGAAAACATTGCTTGGACGTAGCTTCTCAACCCACACATCACCCTTCCCGACTGCCTGCTTCCACTGCCGGTCAGACAGCAAACAGAAATGCTCCTGAGGGTGCCTCTGCAGACTGACACCCGAGTGGCTTTGTTGCCACCACAGGGTAGACAGGCCACCACCCCAGTCTCTTCGGCAGGCCCACGTCCTCATTTTAAGGTAAATTTGGGGTGTTCCTTCTTGCTAAGGATCAATATTTTTATGTAACAGAGGTAATACAACATATTAATGGTCTGCCTATCCTCCATGACATGAAACACAAACATACATCGGCTTATTTAAAATTGTATAGCAAAAGGAAGTGCAAGAGACTAGCAGAATTATCTGTACTTCAGGGTGAGGAACAATTTTGGTTATTGCCAGTGCTGTGGCTGCAACCCAAGCGTACAGTGATGCTAGCAAGGTAGCATCAACCTGCTGGGAGTGCAGTAATTCAAAAAATAGTTAAACTTTGGTATTCAAACACTCAATTCTTTCCCCTTCTGGAATTTTTTCCACAAACATACTTGTGGACAAATTTAGTCAAACATCAGTCAGAAGGATGCTGCTCAGAATAATTAACGTTCACTTTTGAAGTTGAGTAATAATTGCTCCCCTGCGTTATTATCATTTACACAAAGAAAAACAGCCTGTAAGCTTATTCAAAGAAACAAGAAGCTTCTTTAAAACAACAAAATAAATCCAACAGCCATCAGCGACTTGATCCTCAAAACACAGCGAGTGATACAGCTTTCCATCAGACCTCATCATAGTCATATTTCACACAGCTCTTAATGAAGCTGAGATATTCCTAAGAGGACCAACCAGTCTAAGAGGAATGGTTGCTTTCTAAAATGTCCCCGTGGTCTGTCTCAGGAGTTCAGCAACCGTCAGAAAAGCATCCTGAGTACATCTGAAAAGCATCACTCCTACAGAGTTAGGCAGACAAAAATCCGATTGAAAAAAACGTAATGATGCAGAACAGAATTTTACTTTATTTTAAAATTCAAACCGAAGCATAACAAGACAAAGCCAACTCAAGCAACTGCCAAAATACAAAATGCAAATAAGTCACTTTAACCCAGCAGATTTCACTGTTGGATTAGGGGCGTTAGACAAGGAAGCCTCAGCTATTTCTGATATGTGGAGGTTTCACATTTTTCCAGCCTTCTGCAAGGGTAGAGGGAGAGTCTTTAGCTGTATTGATGCTCATAAATATCTTCTGCTTAATCGTTTCCAGTAGTTAATTGTAATAAAAATATGAACACAGTCATGCAGCAAAAAGTCCTGGTCAGTGGACGCTGGAGATAAAACAGTTAAGGTCACTAAAGCATACCACAACAGAGTAACCGACTGGGAAATTTCTTCCTAACTAGTATCAGATAAATAAAAAAAATAAAGCCAGTTTTTCCGATCTTCAACCTGCTTGGTGTAAGAAACCTCTAAACTTCAATAAATAATAAATACAAATGCCTAAGGATTTTTTAAATAGCTTCACCTGTGACGCACGCATTCCGTGACTGGTGTGTATTTCTGTCTCTCACATCCAGATTTCTTCCTAGCCATTTAAAAGTAACGGGTTGGGTTTTGGGGGGGTTGGTTTGGGGTTGGGTTTTGTGCAGGGAGGGTGTTTTTGCCTTTTTTCCGAATTCCCTTCTATACTTCCGTTTTTAAGAAAACACCTATTCAGTACTCCTCAGCCAGATCTATTTTTATTTATCTTTCCAGTCCGTTCTTAGATAATGAAGACTAGAGGTTCGGGCTACCTGCGGACCCCCACCATTCCTTTTTGGCTCACCAAAACTCAATAGAGCACTCCATAGCAGGACTTCGCTAATCTAATTTCACTATAACACTTCACACACACAGACTTTTTCGGTGACCAGCACTGCCAGCTGACACAAAGCCTATTTCCTGACAGGTTCCAAAATTAAAAAGGTAATTTCTCCAACCAAGTTTTTATATCCCATATCTTTCCTGCGCTGTGTATTTCACCCTTCGTTCAACAACCCCTAAGGTGGCATCAGGAAACTCATCCAGCTGCCTCCTACGTCCAACAGGAATGAAAGACCATCCGTCCCCTCAGCACATTCGGCTGTTGCGCTCTTCCTAGGGGGGCTTCCCATTTTATTTATAAGTAGTTATACGTGTGAATAGAGTCACGAGGTGCCGCAGCACACGAAGCGACGGCGATTTAGCCTGTTCTTCTGAATTCTTGACGGGCGTGGAGGCAGCTTCCTCTTTGTACCCGGACCTCCAAGTCTTTTTGAAGACCAAAACAAGGGGTGAGATCGGGGGAAACGTTAAAAATAAATAAAATAAAGGCTCGGTTAAGTACCACGGACAGATTTTGTGTGTTTCTAGCTGGTGCGGGAGGCGGGTGGCGGCGCAGAACAGGGGCTCTCGTGCCCTCTAGGGGGCCGGACCCGCCAGCGCCGGCACCGGCCGCCCCCCGCCGCAGCCGCCCCCCCGCCCCGGGGCCGCCCTCGCCCCCCGCCGGGCAGGGGCGAGGGGCAAGCGGTGCGGGAGTCCTATAACCATTAATAATAGTAACAACAGGCTTGTAACACTTACTTACACCCATACAAGAGGGAGAAGGGCGGGGGGGAAAAGCTCAAAGTCTTAATTTAAAAAAAAAAAAAACAAACAAAAAACAAAAAAAACTTGGTAGAGTATAGCATTTCTTCTTCTTACAATCTTATTTTACCCTTCCGAACCTCCAAAGACAGTTCGGAAGGGAAAACACTGATATTCCCCCCAAGTTAAAACTTGGGCATCACATTTAAGTGTATTTATTTTATTATTTTATTTCCTCTATTTCTCAAGTCATTACCTCAATGCAGAGAACTCCTGATGCTACCACTGTCCTTGCAGCAGGGCTCAGAACAAGCCAAGCTGGGGAAAAAACAAACAAAAAAAAACCAAACAAAAAAACCCAAAAAACCTGAAAAACTACATAGTCCAAACAAGAGGTGTTTATTTCTGAGTGACACTCTGATGAAGACAGAAGAGACTTTGAGGAAAGGGTTTGGTAATTCATCAAGAAACTTTTTCAACGCCAAGCAGAGAAGAAAAAATACGCACGAAAGAAAAACCCGACTTCCACTTTGTTATCTGAACCTTAACATTTATTTCCTTATCTGTCAAGCTGTATCCTACAAACTGTACATCTCCCATTAGATTACCTAAGTAAATCACAGCACCTGGCTCAAAGCTTTAATTGCAGCAGTGTTCTTTTCACTCTCAAACCATGCAGGATGCAGTTTGCTCACTCCCATTTCAAGCCCTGCAGCTTGCAGGCACCAGAACCCAGCAACCTTTCAATTTCCAGGCTGGGATTATTTATTTTTTTTGTATTACTTTCTCAAGGAAAAAGCCCAAACAATATTACTTCAATTTGCAAAACACAGTTAGCACGCTAACAGCAGATCAGGACAAATTCATACAAATGTCGCAGTTAACATCCAAAACATCATGTGTCACTGTTTTTCCCCTCCAACCCCCAACAAGCTTCTCAAAACACATTGCATACACAGGGTCACTGTTCTGGCTGTTTATTTAATTAACATGACAACCCGGCATACACAGGATTTCTTTCAGCTCCCCAGCTTTGCATTTTCACACTTCAGGCAGAAAGAGCAGAAAGTCACTACTGTATTTTACTTTTTTTGCCAATATACCATAATATACATTTCTCAATTTAACCAATTGACAAAAATAGATTCTAAACCAATCAGGAGAGTTTCAGCAGCACTTTTTACATTTTTGTGAGGTTGAAGGAAAAAAAAAAATTCTAAGTAGAGCGGCTTTGCGTAAATGAAGCCATGCAAAAGAAAATAAAGTATTACGTCTGGAATCCCTGGGTGATTTTTCCTGGAGCCTTGCTTAAATATTTTACACGGTTGTGTTTCAGCAAGTCACCAGATGACATAACTCCTCAGTATTCCTCGGTTTCTAGTGACCTAAATTGTAATACCAGCAAATCTTATCAGAGTAATTACAGCTCAATAATGCTTATTAGCAGAAGGAGGTATACAGTATATAACACCGCAGGCCTAATAGGAGACCATAACTTTGAGAAAGTTCAATATCTACATTCGGTCTGCCTTCTCCTCTCCAAAATTTTAAATCTCTGTATGTTGCACTCTGGTCTCTCCTATTTTCAGGTCAGTGGGCAGGACACCTAATATTAAAAATTAGTTATAAGTTAAGGGTACATCTGTCCTTTTTTTAGGACAGAATGATAGAGAGCCAGGAAACGGGGGGAAGCAACGTATTCCTGGCACTTACAAAGCTCTCACTGTCAAACAATGAGAAGAACAAATAAAGACTTAATTTTTCCCTTGAAAAAAAACCAACAAATACATTTCTTTTTCTCCTCCGTTTCTTAGATCTTATCGCTGAGGAGATATCTTTGACTATGTGAACTGTTACAGTATTGTCTTCTCAACTGCGCAGACAGGCAGCGATAACGACAGTCCCGGCTCACAACTTTCCCAGGCTACAAGACTGGGAACAGGCAGAGTCACTGTGCAGAACCTCACGAAAAACAGTCAAATCAAGCAAAAAAACCCTCCGCTGACGCTGGAGGAAGACAGGAGTCTGGCACCAAAGTTACTTATCTAAGGAAATTACTTTTTAGAAGGAGAAAAAGGAGGCAGGGAAAGATGTGGCAGCACAAAACAGCTACCAAGTCTCAAACCAATTAAAAATAAGTGACAGACCCTCAGGTGTTCCTCAGTGAGACAAACAGCTTTCTACTCCAACTGCCCAAAAGAAAGAGAAGAGCAAAGAGAAAGAAGGAAGGAATATGGGTAGAAACCCTCTCTGTCCCAGGAGCCAGAGGACACAGATGGGAGTTTGGATGTGGAGCTGCTGGTCTCGCAGCTGGAGACATCAGTGCTGCAGGAGAAACTCCTCCGTCCCGGTGCTACCCACCACCAAGGGTGAGGATCGGGGCTTTCCAGCAGGGCAAGACTCAGCACCTCACTAGTGCCTTCTCCTATGGGTTTGTGTCACCCACTGGTTTGAGAACTAGAAAGTACTTCAAACCCTGACATGCGCTGTACCTGGGAGTCTTCTGACTAAGGAAAAAAAAACCAAAACTCTAAAAAGGCTAAGCAAATGGAACTACTTGCTGCAGCTGCTCTAGCTCATTTACCACACACTTGTAATAAATCCAAGTTAGCTGAAAGCTTCCCATTCCACCCAAACAAAACAAACAACAAGCAAGGCTTAAAAGCAAAATCAGGAGTCTTCAGCACGGTTTAAAATAGTCCAGCTACTATCTCCTGTGGAGTATTTTACCCACCAGGGCGAAATCATCCCTTTGGACTGCTGTACGTCAAGATTAACACACATAGATCAGAGGCACAAGCTCCAGAACATATGGGCCATATAATATTTTAATGGGAAACACCAAGACACAGAACACATTTCCCCCCCAACCCTAACCTCCTCTCCATGCTTTTAGGAAAAATGAAAACGTTTGCAAAAACGTGAAGAAGAAACTCCAAAAGCCATCACCCTGGAGGTACTTGTGCATTTACCAGAAAAGAAAATGCATTTGTTCGTTCATTCACTGTCTTATCCATCCATTCACAATTTCTCTCTGCAGACTCTTTCAAATCTGGGTGAGCGAGCTCTGGAGGAGCTGAGCATCCTCAGCTGGCATTGATGAAATCACAGGCAGACAACGCTCAGCTGGGAGCAGGATCAGGCTATTACGAAGCCCACATTTCTCAATGAGATCCTCACACATGCCAGACTGGAAGCTTTTAATCCAAAGAATTTGCTGAAGTTGAGAAAGAGAGAAAACATATAGAAAAAAATCAACCACAAAAAAAAAAGAATTAAGTGAAAAACTGGTAAAGAGCACTTTTAGCAACAAAATAAGGTTATATCACAGTGTGGTTTGATTTTGGATGGTGGCTTTTTTTTTTTTTTTAATGAAACGGTTTTTCTTTTTAAATTCTTTTTGGAACTGATAAGCGACTAAGATGAGATGTTCCTACAGAAGGAATAATTCATGCCATACGCATTTCCAGCTACTCCTACTAGCGGCTTAAACAGAAGTATACTTTCAATTTTAAATATGTTAATACCTCTATCCATGATGTAAGTTTGCAATTCCTGGTACTGTCTTTTATACCACACACAGATTCAATTCTGTATTCTATTAAGGAAAAAATTAGATTCTAATTGAGATGAGTGTGATGCAAAAAATAAAATCAGAAAATCCAACTTTCGTAGAATCTCATATTAATACAAACAGTCAGATAGGGAGGGAATCACGCTCTGGAAAAATAGAAGCTCAATTAAATGCTCAGCAATAGGAAAGATTACACAAGAGGCAATGGGAAACATCTCTCAAACTTCACCTAACGTTACTCACCAAAGGAAAGCACGTATTTCAAAGCAATAAAGTAGATCCATTTCCTGATGAAAATTATTGGCAGCTCACAGATGTCTTAACAAGCTATCTTTCGGACCAGAAACATTCAGGGCATGTTTTTTAAAAACAGGGGGTGAGGGAAGGCCTGGTTTTGTTTATAAAGCCCTCATCTCTATTTTTAACATGTTATATTTAAAAACTGTCCAAAAGAGAAACATTTACCTATGGTTTCTTTAAGTCTACGGGGAGCTGATTTTTGCTATAAACACAAACTTTGTTTGCTGTAAAAGAGTCCCCCTTCTCCCAGCATTTCTTCAAGGTCCTTACAGAGCTTTGTTTCAGCTTTTCCATTTTTCTATCTTGCCAACATTTATTTAAGAGGAGAGCTTTTAGGGAGGGAAGTTCATATACACACAGACACATTGTGCTGCTAAAGAAAAAAAAAAAAAAAAAGAGACAGACAAAAAGTCTCCCCAAACTCGAAAGTAGTCATCCATTTCTAATCACGCAGTGACGCAAGCAATACCAGATCTTGCTATTGATTAATAGTGAGTGAGAACAAAAGAAAGAGAAATTTGCCAAAATCCTGCAGCGGGTAAACTGAACAGCCGCCAGCTAACTCCAGTCCGGCTCCGCAGCTTGGAAGCAGGAATTGCTTGGGGCAAAACTGACCACTGTCCCCAGGTAACACACCATTGGGGAGGAAAAGATATCTACCTCGTTATCCATCACCAGTTCAACATTCGGGTATATAGAGATTATTTTGAATTCTCTCCACAAGAAAAGAGAAGGATGTGATCACAAACTAGTCAGCCCTGTCTCCGAATGATTACATTTATAGATGTTAACTGAAAAGCTGCTTTCATCTGAAGTGTGAGAGTGAATGGAATTATGTTCAAAAGCTTAAAAATTATTATTGTAAGAAAGCACCAGAAGCCACTAGCGTCATCAAGTAAGTATAGACAGTTTTAGTTTCTTGCCTTAGATATTGTATTTACAAATTACTCTTATACCCTTCTGTCTCTCAGTTCCTATTAAAGTCAGAACAGAGTCAGCTTTCTACTTTTTCACACTGTATTTGCCTGGACACTGTGGTAAATATTTATTTTATCGAAACAAAAATGTTAAATAAATAAGTAAGTATATTTGTTGTAAAATAAGCCTCAAGTATATAAGGTTGTCAGGCCCTCTTCTAGAAAATGTCATAACCAACCACAAAGGGATGTAATCAAACCATTTCCAGAAACAAACTAGCCACCCACACCATATGGTTAGATGCCATCGCTTGGAAAATACTTAGCTGCTTATCCAGCAAGCGACCTGAAAGAAAACCCTTGGTGTATGGCAATACGCTTCAGCTGACCAAAGTGCACAGAGTCATTTTCAAATACTAATTGAAAAATAAAGCTTAGCACCATTTCACACTTTTTTTCCCCCGCCCGACCCCAGGTTTCCCTTTCCACCGCTCAGCGAGGGTTACGCTGACTTTCAATACACTCAGTTACACTCCGCTCATCGAACGACTCCTTTATGGGGCAATCTTAAATCCCCAAAATTGAGAAAACACTTCGAGCGCAGGACTAAGCCGACCTCGCGTCCGACAGGACTAGAGAGCTGTGCAGTAAAGATAATGGTGTTTGCTCATTTCTTTTTCCATTTTTTTTTTTTTTTTTTTTTTTTTGAGGTGTGCGTTTAAAAGAACGCGTCGCTGGTAACAGAGGAAGTTCTGGCTCATCCATTCAAATCACGACCTCTCAAAGGAAACAAAGTTGCGGTAAATCGCGGGTGCGTCGCACCGGTTCCCCCCGCCGCGGCCGAGCGGGAGCTACCGATCGCACACACGCTCGGGAACAGCCCTGGGGAGGCAAAGTGCAAAGATGAGCACGGCGCCGTGCGGGCCAGCCCCAAAGGACACCCCACCGCCCCGAGAAGGGACTTCTCCCACCGAGGAGAAGCTGCCTGGCTCGCACGCACGCACCTTTAAAGCTCAGAGCAAGTTTAATAGGGCTAAGCTACCCTTCTGGGAAACCAGGGCTTTGAAAAAGCAAGGCTCCGAAGTGATGCTGGGAAGCCTGAGGGCAGGTTCCCACCGGCTCCGAGAGCCAGGCGGGTACCACCCGCCCCAACTTTCTGTCAGGCTTAGGAAAAGCAAGCGCCGCTGACGGCTGTAAAAGACGAGAGGAACCCCGAGCTCTCCCCACGTCGCCCGCAGCCGGGGTAAACCAGGCTGGGTCCGGAGAGCCCCCGCTTCTCCCCGGCCCCAGCCCCGTCCCGGGGCGGCCGCCCGGGGCTCTCCGCGCCGCGGGGCGGCCGGGGCAAGCCGGCAGGGGAGCGGGCGGGAGGGCGCAGCTCCCCGCACCGCCGCCGGGACCCCCACCCGCCGCCAGCAAAGTTTGTGGCTCGTTCCCCCCCCCCGCCTCCGGCCCCTGCCTTACCTGCTCCCGGGGGATGCAGGGCAGCGAGGTCCGCCGGTGGGTCTTGCTGCTGCCGCCGCCGCCGCCCGACATCTCGGGGGAGATCATGGAGCTGGACCGCCGCCGCCTCCTGAGCACCGGGGCTTCGTCCGCGGCCGGGGGGGCGGCGGGAGGCTCCGCCAGCGGGGCGGCCCGCCGCGGGGGCCAGAGCCGGTCGGTGTAGCCGGCCAGGAGGATGCCCAGCAGCCCCAGCAGGTAGGCCAGGTAGGGCCGCCAGGACGCCGGGACCCTCTCCAAGGCGACGAGGGACGTGGTCCTGGCCGCGCTAGTCACGGCGAGCATGAGGACGCCCTGCCTCAGCTTCAGCACCAGCCATGTCACGGCGGCCAGGCAACTCAGCACCACCCCCGTGGCGGCGAGGGAGAGCAAGTGATCCTCCTCCTCCTCCCCCGCCGCCAGCGCCGTCTGCGCCACCGCTTCCCCCCCGCAGCAGGCGGCCAGCAGCAGCGCCGCCGTCCGCGGCCGCACGCCGCCGCGCAGCAGGTAGCGGCCCGCCCCGAAGAAGGCGCCGGCCAGGCCCAGGGGCACGGCGCCGGGGGGCAGCCAGCCCCAGCCCCGCGGCCCCGCGCCGCCCTCCGCCGCCAGCTCCCGGCCGCGCTCCCCCCGCACCAGCCTCACCACCAGGGCCAGCAGCACGGAGAGGGAGCCGGCGCACAGCGCCGAGGAAAGTTTCCGGCGGCGCCAGGTCTCCCGCGGCGGCGGCAGAAGGAGCAGCGCGGACCGGGAGGCCGGCTCTCCCCACTTCTCCCTCCCCCGGCCGCCGCCGCCGCCGCCGCCCCGCGGGGTGCCGGGCTGCCGCCCCGCCGGAGGGCAGCGCCCGCTACCGCCCGGGCTCCGCGGCTTGCCGCCGGCCATGGCCCCGACGGGCTTCTCTGCGGGCCCCCGCCCCGGGGCTTATTCCCGGGCGGGCAGGGGCCGACAGCGAGCCGGTCAGCGGCGGGGGGCCGGGGGGTGGCGGGCCGGGGGCGCTCCCCGCCGCAGCGCCGGCATTTCCTGCAGAGCGCGGAGCTCGCCCCCCGCTCGCCTCCTCCCCGGGAGCCCAGCGCCGCGCATGAAGGTCTGGGGGAGCGCCTCGCCTCCTCCGCGACCACCTTGGGCTGGGAGGGGGGGGTATAGTAAATTAAAAATCTCTTTAAAAGTGCAAGAGAGGGAGAGACGTGGAGAAATCCTAAACAGTGTAAGATAAAGGGAGGGGGGGAGTGGGGCAGAGGCAGATGTACCACCTCAGAAGTGCTGCTTAATTTCTAGGCCATCGTTTCCCTCGCAGGAGCTCCCGGCGGAGACGGGGAGGGAAGGGGGGGTGGGGGGTGGGAGGCGGCGCTGCCCGCCGGAGGGTCCGCGGTTGTCCCGGCCCTCAGGGTCCCGGCCGTGCCCTGCGGTCGCGGGGAAAGCGCCTCCCGGTCGTTGCGAGAAGCGGGGAAGGAGAAATGACCCCCAAAAAAAGCCCAGGAAAAAAAAAAAAGAAAAAAAAAAATAAAAGGCCAGCGGAGCCGGGGGCAGAAGTTGCGAAGTCTTGCCGGGAGGGCGAGAGAGAGAGATCCAGGGGAGGCACTGGAAGGGAGGCTGCTTGGGAAGAGAGAAAAGGAAAGCGTTTCCCTCCTGAACGCTGCTGGGATACTCCTTGAGTTTTGCACGGGATAAATAAATAAATAAATAATCAAGTGATGTGAGCTTCCCCCGGCCGGGAGAGGAGGCTGCCGAAAGCCCAGAACCCGAACCCGAACAGAGCACCACACCAAAGCGGGGGGAGAGAGGAGGGGGTTGGAGGCGATAACGAAGTAGGAGGCTGGTGGGGGGGTGGAAAGTTGCCACTTTCCAAACACCCGGACCGGCTCCTGTGGAAGGGCTTCCCCGGCGCGGAGCCGCGCAGTCTCCGCTCCCCGCCGGGGGGTGGCGGGGGGAAGGGGCGGCCTCGGCTCCGCCTGGGGCCGGGTCGCGCCCCGAGTCCCCCCTCTCCCCCCCCCGCCCCGCAGCAGCCGGCGGTGCCACCCGGGCGGCGGAGCTTCCCTGCCACCGGGCGCTGGCGGCCGAGGCATAAATCCGCCTGTCAGGGTGGGGTGGGGGCAATTACGAGGTCGTAAAAAAGTCAGAAAGATGGATGTTTATGAACGATTATTACTATGTCTGTTGTTGTTTTAATGGGAAGCCCGAACTGGAATCCCAAAGCCAGCGGGCTGCGGCCCTCCAAAGCGTTATGAACCTCTAGGCTGTGGCTCCATCCAAACCCCGCTGCTTCCTTCCTCCAAACCCTCCTCACCTTCGCATCAGAGGACTCCTCTGCCGGGGATCTGCAGCCCCGGGTTGACAAAAACTGCTATTTGCAGGAGTGGAATCAGGTGCAGACTAAAAGCAAGATCAGGGCCTTATTCTTAAAGCCCCAGGTCCCACCGAAGGGCATGGGGTAATGTATTTAGCACGTAATAATACAAACCACAGAAAAATAAAATCGCCAGCTGCGAAGTTACAGAGCATTTAGAGTCAGGAAACGGACAGATTAGCAAACAGAATTTCCCAGCCCTCTTCCTCCTCACACATCCACAAATCACTAATTTGAGACAGATTTATAGCCTTTAAGAATTTATTGGTGTATCTATCTGGATATCATGCCTATCATCCAGGATCTGAGTATCTGAAATGGTAGCATTAGCGAAGCATGTTTTGGATTTTTACTAGAAATGGGTCGTAAAAACCGAGTATGTTTTTAAATAATAGTTTTCCAGCCTAACTATTATGGAATATGGATTTATTAGTCATTTTTATGTTTGAAGCTTGGTTTGAAAACAACCTAGATATTGTTAGCAAAGTCTGGCTCTGAGGAATGGAAAGCCTCTGGGTTTTTTTTTTTTTAAAGGTTAAGGGTCCAGATTAAGAACAGCTGGAAAGGTTTAGAGTTTATTCTGTTGAGACAGCGATCAGCAGGTTGCCATACACACCTAGAAAAACATAGCTGGGTTCCATCTACCCCAAGCATCAACATCCCAGCAGCAGAATCAGGGCCCAGATAGTAACAGTCATATGATTCCTAACTCCTTTTCAGCTTTTTATACATAATATACACCTCTTGGATATTTTAAAGTCTAGATGCATCAAAACAAAGTGCAAATAAATTGATATTGCACTACTGGATGGAAACACATGCAACAGTTGCACTTCAGATAGATCAGACCTTTGACCTAATCCTTCCTACCATGTAGCATTCATTTACATCTTAATTTATCTCCACTTCGTTAATCTACAGTTAGATTTACTGATATCAGAAACGTTGACACTTTAAATACAGTCATAACATTTTTTTTAAAAAGCAGAACTAGAGGAATAAACACTCCCTGCTTTTATTTTTTGCTGCATGCCCCCTTTAAATGTATATTACTTACATAGATCAAAGCAGATAACGGTCTATATTCTTATAATTGCTTAAACTAAACCATGAATTATTCACTTTAGATTAAAAGCAGCGGCATTTTTTTTTTGGTTGGACAGATTCTAGGTTAGTGTAAAGAAACTTGTATTCTTTGTAATCGTTGTTATAGTAATGGTTAGAGCCTAATAGCAAGTTTTGGTTTGGGTTTTTTTTGTGTTTTTTTTTTTTTTTCCAGGAGTATTTCAAACTCATTAAATGATTAAAACACATTTCTGAGCTCTGCCTGCCCGGATCTCTGAGGTTACGGTGAGCCCAGCCGGCAAAGCGGGGTTTATGGTTGTTAGGCTTCACCAAGGATCAGGGCTCAAGCCATCAGTGGCTGAGCTTGCCAGAAGCTGGCAACTTTAAGCCAGAGACAGCATCTTTCCAGTCTTCACGTGGAAAGGACTAGACTTCCTCAAGCCACCTCCTACTTCCTGCACTGAAGTTTAAAGAAGAAAGTCGAATTTTGATTATTTTTTTCCTGGTATCCATATCAGGGAGCTTTTAGATAACGTGATGAAAGTCAAGGCTCGCAGAAACAACTTCAACAACTAGCACAAATGGGATAATCTCTAGATTTCTTGGAAGCACAACTCAGACTCTTATCAATTCATTCTTCCAAGGTTGTATATTGAGCAGTACATGGGAAGCTGAACTTTTCTGTGCTCACAACTGCATAGGAGTTGATAAAATTACTTCACCATGTTTCTGAATTAAATACCGTAATTGTCTCTTATTCATGCACTGACTATCTAAGGGTGTTTTAAGCATTTCAGTTGTGAAGATCTTTAACAAAAAGGCAGCAGTCATGTAATTTTGGCACCTCCATCAAAATCAATACCAGGTGGGAGAACGTGGTAGATGGTGAGCCAAACAGAAAGCGAGTTTCACAGAAGATGAGAAATACTAACCATTTAGGAGACTTTCCATGCAGAGACACACAAAAAGAAGAGGGTGGAGAGTGTTGGTGTTAGTTCATTCTTTAGGACTTCATTCCACCGATGCATTTCACCAGACTGGGCTGTCTACAGATGACAGGTACCTCTTAAACAGTACGTTGAACATATAGTTACAGTCACCTAAAAAATCCTATTTTCCTTCTCTTGCAAAGAGAAATTCTGGGAAGGCAGACTCTACCCCTGCAAATAGTGAACAGCTCAAGACGTCACTGAAGTTCTGGGGATGAAGGCTTTTCAGCATTTGTAGAATCACAATCCTTTTGATGAATAAGCATCTGTAATAACCCAAAGAAAATGTGAACCATTATATAGGATAAGGTCATTGTATAAATGTGCTGGAGCAATATCAGCCATCCACCAAAGAAACTGCCACTTGCAGAAGATTGTGCTGTAGTGAAAATCCAACAATTTCCTTCTACTTTCCATTTGGACAGCAATGTTCCATGGTAATGGTAGAGATTTCTTAGAGACTTCGAAGGAGACAAAGCCAAGAAGTTTCATGGTTACCATCACATAAAGGTCTGGAAGAAAATAAAGGTGAACATCCAATTAGATAAGAAAGTTAAAATAGATTTACCTGAAAAAAAAGAAAAAAAGCAGTTTGGTCTGGACAACAAAGAGCAGGAGATGTAAGGAGGTTTTGGACACCTGACTGATCCCCAAGACATAATTGGGCAATCACTTCATCCTTAGTAATCATGGACTCTGCTGTCATTTCTTGATAAAGTAACCTATCTTTTCTCCAAAGTGAAACAGTAAATTAGTGGAGAAGATGAAATGCCTTTTATTCATTGTTATGTCCATGAGGTTGTACTCTTATCTAATCCACTCAAAGGACTTCCCATGAAACATCCATGCAGAACAAGTGATTCCCCATCTAAATGGGGAGACAATAAACTCCCTCACGATTAAGGAAAGGAGGAAGGATTTCATAACGGAACTGCTTGGCCTAGCTATACAGATGAGACAACTGCCATTTGTTTGGTTTGTCCACACTTCTCCATGGTCTTTTCTCATACCACTGCTGGTCTGCGGTCACAGTAACTGGGCCGCAGCTGGTCTGGGAAACCACAATAAACACGTGCAGGGCCTTATCCCGTAACAGGTTACATGGACTGTCCTCCTGAAAGTAATACAACAAAATGAAAGTCCTAAATCATGCAGAAATGCTGTGATCAAGCTAAGTGAGAAGAGGCTTTTCTGTGGGTAAAGAAGGAAAAGAGAAAACCAAGTAAATTCCACACCATGTCATACTGGAGAGTGCCATGGGGGGAAAGCAAAATAGAGATGGTCGCTATGACTTTTCATCTAGTTTCACCTGCATAGACCTTGGTCTGTAGTGGAGATGATTATTCATACATTTGATAATTTTTCTCTCTTCTTTCTTCCTTGTAATTAAACTTTTCTCACCATCCTATGACCTTGCACAACGCGTGTGGATAATTCTGAATGAATTTTTATGATTCCACCAAATATTAGTTTACTGAACAAAGTTAAGTTTGCCTAACTTGTGAAATACACTGCAATTAAAACATGATGGTAATGGTCTGGACTTTACTGACACTTTTCTTTGTTAGGATCTCAAATTATATTACAAACATTAATGAATAATTCACACCACCTCTGTTTAAGTCATGTAAATCCTCAGAAGTTCAGGTGATGACCAGTAGATTGTATGACAAATGCATGTCTACCGGAGCACCTAAAAATACACTTCCTCTTAAACGTGAGCGTTTTTCTGACTTCAGTGACATTTCACAAAGAATATCACATGAAATTCAATTTAAAGTTTTGAAAATGATTTGTTGTGTAGCTCAGTAAGTATCCAGATTATTAGGTAGTAAAAGATTTTATCACGTAAATTGTCTCACTCATTCAATGATTTTGATAGTGAATGTGGCATATATTTACCATATGAATTAGATTAGTTTTTATACCACTTTTCAGCAGAAAAATAGTAAATAATGTTATTTTGGGGTTGGGTGCAGCCATACTCACAACACCCACGCTGCATCTGCTTCATGTAAGTCACATTTTCAAGGTTTTCTTCATAATGGGATGACAGAGATATGTAATGAACAAAAATGAAATCCTGTATTGTGGAGAGCGTCTATTTGGTGACAAATACCTTAATCAAATTTATTCATTCATGAAAATTTCCATTGCCTTTCATTGTGGTGTGCGTAGAAAGAATTATGATTACTGTATTAGGAAAACAATTACAATATTCATGCATTGTAAAGTGTGGGCTGTGATTCAGATTTTGCTGAAGTATAGAAGTGAGCTTTTCAGTCTCATGAGAGGCATTTAAGAAAGTACAAGCTTTATATTTCAAAATAAGTATTATTCAGAAATTAATGGACTACTTTTAAGCTTACTAGAATGGTCATGCTATAATGAAAGAGTAAAATTCTGATTTGGGGAAGGAAAGGGTGTGACTGGAGCCCTTTGTAGGGTATCTGTTGTAGCTTTTGTATATTATTTTTTGCCTGTGTATCTTTTGCCAATATTCGTGCATGGAATATTGTGCTCTGGTGGAATCCCAGTGAAGGTAACGCAACCTGCTTAACAAGATCGGGGTAATGTATTCAGGGATTTCTTCGCTATTTTAAATGCAAACCTCCACCTAGTTTTAACTGCAGGGAAGTCACAGGATGCTATTAAAAATACAATGCATTCAAAGATGCCCATGAAGGCAAACTAGTTTTCAAAGAGTGATACCATTTTATCACAACTGAGAGTTCACATTTTGCATAGGTTTTTACTGCAATATTGAAAATGGTGCTCGTCTGCAGAAAAATAATCACCTGTGCTTTCGCCTATGCACATAAACAATAATATAACAATATACTCTTCTGGAACAAGGCATGTTTACCTTTGATATACAAACAAGTCATAGAGCAAGTAGACCTACGGGGAAGTGAGGTATACTGAAGCAGGCAGAAATCCTTCAAAACCCCCCCTTTCCTTGTGAGGGCCTTGAGCGCAGCCCTCATCTCCCCCCCAGGGTCTGGCAGAAAGAGGTCCATTCCCATTGACGTACACCGAACATCATCCACATGGGCTGGCTTTTTGAGACGCTGCTGCGAGTATTGCCTTCTTTCGGTAGATAGAACACAAGTATTTTTAGCAGTGCCTTGTTATTTTTGAAAGAAATATTATGTAGTGATGTGATCGCAAGCAGTCTTTTTCTTTTTTTTTTTTCTTTTTTTTTTTAAATGGTAATTGGAATTAATAACATTAGAATGATTGTACTAGAAATTTGGTTTGCTAATTTTTGCTAACATTAGATAATTATGCCATAAATTTCTCTCTCTCAGACATGTAGGTTCAGGAAAAAAATAACTGAAGAATTGCTCTGCGTTACCGTTTTAAATCTGCCTGAAGTACCAGTTTTGAAGGCAAAATATTCAACTCCTTTTAAAAGTAACGATTATAAGTACTTTGGCTGTTTGGTTCAAATCTGAACAGGGCCCTCTGTTTATTTTATGCTTCAAATGGGGTTTAGTTTCCTGATAGCTAGGTTAAGGGTAACCCTTCCGCTATTCCTTTTTTTTTTTTTTTTAATTAACATGCAGGTACTCCTAGATATGCATGATTTTAAGTTAACAAACTGTTACTTCAACAAATTTAAGTAGATGCTCGTAATCCATTATGCCCACATAAATGTTTGTAGGATGCTGCATTTCATTGTAGCATCCAGCTACTTGGCATGTAAAGACCAAGCATTCTCTTGGACTTAACCTAATTTTTTTTCTGATGCTTAAAAATACACTGCATAAGGTACAAGAAGGTCACAAGTTCATCAAACAGGAATTTAGATGCTGATGCTGTGCTTGATTCTTTAACATAACCTGGTTTATGACAGTCCTAGGAGATGACCCCGAAAAGTCGTGTGATTTTTACTACCATGTGGTACCGTCTTTGGTGCCAGTTTCCTTTTATCTTGTGTCCCAGGGCTCACACTACCAAAAACATTAGCAAACAACTATTATTTTTAAACAGTTCTGTATGAATCTAGGTTTTATGCTTTTTTTTTTTTCCTGGTTTTGTGATTTATAAGTGTGTACACGACCTCTTAACGAGGCACCCTAGGAAATGGGACAGATATTTTCAAAGCATCTTTTCCTAGTTAGACAAACAAAATGCATTTCTGCTTAAATATCTGAGAAACAGAAATGTGGGCTGAAAGTAAGTTTTAACGAGTGTATTCCAAGCAAAATGACCAAATTGCTCAGAGTAAAGGGGTGCTAAGAATGAATACTTGTCCTACTGTTAGCCAAAAAAGTAACTCATTTCATTGAAATAATTCTCACTTGACATGTAATGCACACAAAGTTACAGGCTCATTAATAACTTAACTAATGACGGTTTCCCTCTGAGTCACGTTAGAAGCTTCTTTTAGAGTGGAAAAAAACTGTAACGGCAAAGTCTTAAAATAACATGCAAGAAACACGAGATCTTACATTTATCAGGGATCAAATTGTTAGATAGATATCTAAAGATGCAAATAAGTAGGATTTTCAAAAACATTTGCCTGCATCCAAAAATTTTTCAGCTACCTACAGTCCTCTGCTTCCAATGTTAAACCAGGTGCCCAATGTTTCGCTTCTGGGCATGTCTAGGAGCCTTTCAGCGTCAGCAGAGCTGAATTCTCCATGTCTAATTCATGCCTGGCAGGATCCACAAGCACAGTTCCTCCACCTGCATCACCCGAGGAACGGTATCCCCGAGGCATGAGGTAGGCACATGTAGTGGGTTCCCAAAATCACTCGTCCCAAAATGTGGAGTGCTGGGTAGCAAATCCTTCTCGTTCTTTGACAGAATGCCTTACATTCCTGGCTATGGAATTTTTGTTAATGTTGAAAACTTTGTTGATGAGTCTGTTTCACTCTGCCTAAACAAATAAAAAATATCTGTGCCAAAAAGAGACAAGCAATGAGTACGATTCTGCAGCCTCGTGGCAGGAACATTCACTGAGGGGCAGAGGCACCTGGATCCCAGCCCCTGTTCCAGAGGCTGGTTTATGTAAGATTTATAATGTAAATGTTGGATATAAGATAAAGCTGTATTTAAAATACATAAAGCAACCACTGGAGCAGGGACAGGTATCCCTACTCCCTCATGAGTATCCCTGCTTTTTATGGTTGCCAGCTTCTTTGCCTATGTGAGCTGCATGCCCAAACCTTCATGTGGCTGGAAGCCACAACTTACATCCATGCCCCTGGGAAGCAGAGGGAAGCAGGAGCTCCCAGGACGAGTTGATTATGGCTCTTCAGGAATTCCACCAGCCCGTTACTGGGTCAGACTGCATTAGCCGTGCAGTTGGGTCCTAAATCAATGTAACAACATCACCATCAATAGCCTGGGATGCCAGACTCTATCCCACAACCAGAAATTCAGAATATTCCACAACCCACTGCACCAACTCACGGCACCAGAGCTAATCACACAACCAGGATGCCCCTAGAAACTGTCCCTGAGCTGCCCAAGAGCTGCACATGGCTCAGGGCTGTGCGAGCCTCTTTCAAGAGGGAGAGATCACTATTATTTTCTTTTGAGTTAGAAAAGAACTTCTAGCCACAGGTCAACGATTAAGGCAACAATTTTTCTCAGTAGTATGTAATACACGTATCAGTGTTTTACAGGTAGTTATGCTGTCTTTCAAAACAAAGCATCCTTAATTATATCTTGTAAGCTGGCCCCATCTCATGGCAGAGGGGAAGGGTGAACGGCCTCCTCCACAGCTTGTACTGCAGACTAGTGATTAAGGCAGGATATGTGAAGGTGCAAGGGAGGTCTGGGATCAGGAAAGAAAATTACATGCAGTTGATTGTGCCTTTTCTTCTGTGCCATTTCAATGCAAAGTCCATCAGCCAACCTCAAAGAAGGTACAAGAAGCCAAGACTTGCTTTTCCCCTTTTCCTTACCCCCCGGTGTATTCCTCCCTTACTGGGCTGTTGCAGGATCATACGTTCTTGCTCACTGTCTCTCAGGCTTTGTGAATCCCTCGTGTTGTAGCTCCCTCTTGGGGATTTGGTCCCAAGTAACTAATTGAGAAACAAATATATAAAAAATATCCGTAAAATAATTCTGGCCTTTGAGGCTAAGTCTCACTGAAGGCTGTATCTTGTAAAGAGAGTTAGACTCATGAGCCTTCAGGCTCCTTTTGAGAACGTTATCCTAAATCCTCAAATCTTGACATTTTTAATCAGTTCTTTTTAAGCACAAAGAGGATGTAACTAAATCTAAAGTGATCTAAACAAGTCCATTTTGATATCAGGTTGTCTCATATGTTTAAATACCATCTCCCCTACCACCACCAAAAGAAGCAAGTGACATTATCCATTTCCAAGGCTGTGTGCTCCCGTGTAGTATCAGAGCATTTACAGATATTATGTCATGTACGTGTACAGATATTAATGCTGCGAGACCTCACGCCTGCCATGAGATGATTTTACTGAGAAACTCAGATGTATGCTGAAGTGACTTGCAGGCTCACAGACCACAGAGTAAGATTTAGGCATGGTACAGGTGGGTTTAACCCCAATAAAATCATGAGAACTGCATATTCCCTTCTCAAATCTGAACCGACTCACACAACCGTTCATATCAGAACAAGAACACAAGAATTTTTAATAGCAACTTTGTAGAGCTTAATGAAATTCATTTCCTAGTCACACTAACCCCTTCAATTTGTTTCCAGGTCTAATACAGGAACCATATGGAGAGAGGCACAGAAAGATAAGTAGGCGTTGCATGCCATTACTCACCATCTGTTTAGGCAAGCCGTGCTGAGCGGAACAAGGAACGGGTCACGGCTCCGACAACATTCACAGGTCAGAGCCTGCCTAAGAGCCAATGTGGACTACAACAGCGTCTGGCTGCCAGGGAACGCATGGGAAGATTTTCCTGGGGTTACCGTGCGAGATGAGGATGGCAAGTGGTCGGCTGGCGAGGGAGGAGCAGTGGATGAAGATAAGTGAGTGCCTGAGAAGCAAAAGCCTGTGTTGAGAGAAGGGATAAAAAGTGAATGAGTGATATAGGGGTAGATGGTAAAGGCATAAGTGGTACAGGAATGTAAGATGCTGACATGCAGATTTTTATTGCAATTCAAAGCCCTACATTTACTAAGAGTTGGAGATTTTGCCCTAAGTTTCATAACCTTATAATGTGATATTATTCCAACTGGCATTTTATCAGTGAGACCCTTTCTCAACATAAATTATAAAAATATAAATGTATGTTAAATCGTATGGCATGCATTTACTGAAGATTTATAGGTGAACTTATCCACTGTAGAGCTGTGTTCTCGGAGAACCTGCCCTGCACTTCCCTGCACCTGCAGAGAGCTGGGAACGGGAGGATAATTATGAGCATTGAGAGTCTAAGCCAGATGTTCCAGGAATGGAGAAATGTCATCTTTGGTTGGCTGGCCTCTAAAGGCAGGAAAACAGAAAAAGGAAGTGTCCGTGTTTGAGCTGGCATGTGCCACGCAAATCCTTGCCTAGTCAGCGCCAGGCCTCTGCTGCTGGCAGCCGGCTGCCGTTGTGCTCTTTGCCTGGGGTTATTGCCACAGACCAGGCGAGCGCAAAGCCAAATACAGAAAGTACGGGGAAGGGTGAAGTGTTAAAGGAAATATGGTTGTGAAACAGGAGCGCAGGCACATGAAGGGAGTAAGAGCTTTACATGATAGACCAACTTAACACGTTCCACAGTGCATTGCTTCAAAAAGATTAGGTGTCGCTTCTGTGCTTGGATCACTCAGACTTACGCACTTGAGCTTTTCATCAGAAGTATATACGAAAATATTCAGCAGGAATGTTTACGTCTCGTATCTTTGTGTTTTGTTACCGAGACGATTCATTTTTTTCTTTTTAAGCAAAAGGAACTAAATAAAAGTTAGCCCCTATCTATTAAATGACCAGCTTCGGACTTAGGTTTTTCCCAGTGTTGGAAACATCCATTTTCACTTCCTCTCAGCATATTAAGCAATACCAGTAAGGCAGTCCTGTTTACAATTTACAACAAGTATTTCCTCCTCAAGACAGCAGCCTTGATTCTTAAAATTATATATCATAGATTGAGGAACAGAATATATTCTCAATCATACATTTCAAACAATTTTTTCTCAGTTTCTTCTCTTAATTTTCTTTTCAGAACAGCACCTTGGATACACAGTCAGTTTAATAATAATAAATAAATCTTTGTCAGCCACTTCCAGCACCTTTTTCATTAATTCATGCAAAACTGTCAACACGTCAGTGGACTGCAGTGCTTGATTTCAGAGGGGTCTGAAGGAGGAAGGAAAGCATTATGGCAAATGTGTTATTGAGAACAGGAATATCTCAACTGAATTGCACAGAGAGGCATTTTAAGATTAAAATAACAAACGCTCAGAATGAATGAAAAACGCCTCGATGAAGCATCAGTGACAGGCACAGAAATGAGACTGTTATGGAGCTAATGTCTGGTGGGTATGTGTTCTGACAGAGTTCATGCTTTTTCACTTTAACGTGAAAGATGAGGACTTCTTTATTTTCTATTCTCAACTGATGAAACATCACCAAGTGAGCACAGTGCACGTTCTGTGACATGTAACTATCCGGCCTTTGGGTGGAGAAAGAACCTTCTATCCCAATTTGGGCAACCTCTTGGATCTTGGCTGTGGGATATCTGCTGCTGGAGCTGTGTCTAGAATCTCTACACCACCACATCCCTATCCATATATCCCTTCACGTCTCAGACATATCCCCCACTCCACACGTATAAAGGAAGGCTTAGAGGATGGCCTTACAAGGTGATGTCACTTGCATCTCTAACAGATTCTTCCTCTGCTCAAGGAGGAGGTTGATGATCCACTTTGCAGAGCTTGACCACAACAGCTGTCCTCAGTAAATGGCTCAACAGCTGAACGGCAGAGCCTCCAGCAAAGCTGCGACGTCCAGAAGGGCAGATGAAGGCACACAAAGATGTCAACGAGAGGCAATCCCTTAAACACCTTGGGTTTCATTGTTCACAGGCTTAATTTAACCAAACGAACAAGGGGGTATCTACAAGTGCTGTTATTAGTTGTCGTGGCCTATTTTTTTTTTTTTGAGCGGTCTTTGTTGTTATTTTCTTAAGTAAAAAAGAACAAAATCAAAAATTTCAGGGAGGTGGAGAGGACCAACAAAGGCCATTTTTTTGCTTGAGGATCAAGGGGGGAAAAAGCCTGAAAGATTAAGAGAAAGCTTCTGTGAAATAAGGAAACAACAAAGATGCATCATGGACTGAAGTCTTCCCTCAGGATCATGTTTCACTAATTAGCGCTGCTTAAATAACAATTTCTGAAACAAATTTAGGGTATATTCTAACCTTATTTAAAAATCTGAAAATTACTTAGATATCCTTCCTTAAGCTTGCTTTATTATAAGTTCATCACTTCTGTAGAAGTTCTCAATAAGACATAGATAACTGGCACTTCTTAGCTTGATCTTCTTTGTTTCAGTTGCACATAGAATCATAGAATCTTCATGGTTGGAAAGGACCTTTGAGATCGTCGAGTCCAGCCAAACAACCTACAATCTCTGCCACTAGAGCATGCCCTGAAGTGCCGCATCTAGACGTTGTATAGAGACATTTATAGAGTCTCGCAGGTAGACATTTTTACCTCACTGGTAGCTGGTTCTCAAGAGCTGAGGATGACAAAGCACTGGAACAGGCTGCCCAGGGAGGTTGTGGAGTCTCTGGGGACATTCAAAACCTGCCTGCATATGTTCCTGTGCAACCTGCTCTAGGTGAGCCTGCTTTGGCATGGGGGGTTGGACTAGATGGTCTCCGAAAGTCCCTTCCAACCCTACCATTCTGTGATTCTGTGATTTGTGTGATTTTCCATTACTGACCAAACATTGCAAACAGTTTATTACAAGATGTAACATGTTTTATCACCTATCTGGTGCCTGTTTGTGGAGCAGATTAGTTGTCCAGCTGGAATTCTTGTATGGTGACTCCTGCACCTATGTAGCAGCCTGGTGGGGCAGAAGCAACAGCAGTAGTCAGGCAGGCAGCAGCAATGCTCCCATGCTTACCCAGCCATCAGGAGAGACACACACATCCAATGCACTGCATGATCTATTTTTTGCAAAATACAGATTTCAGTGCGTAACTAAACTGAATGCAAAATGACAGCCCCAAATTTGGGATTTAGTCTGTTACATTATTTTAAAATTCCTATTAAATTTGGAAGATGCTGAACATACACAGTACTGTGTAGAAAGTACCCAGAATCAACTGAACCAGAGCCTGGACTGCTACAAACTCAGAACCTGAGCCAGATCTGCCAAGTTTCACAAAATGTTTTAATCATGGAATCATAGAATGGTTTGGGTTAGAAGGGACGTTAAAGATCATCTAGTTACAACTCCCCTGCCATGGGCAGGGACACTCTTCCACAACATTTATAAAATTTTAGTTGCACCTCCTCTAATTAGCAATATCTCACCCTGAGACAATGAGTAACGTTTTTTTTTTCTCTTAATAATTGTTTTCAAATTCTGTAGTATTTTTCTTGGTTTTAGAACAACGTGAGAAGGTGCTCAAGCCACATTTCAGTTCGTTGCTGGCTAAACGAACCTTTATTCCCAAGTGAGTTTTGGAGTCAAGCCATCCCCACTCATCCTACATCTTCAGGAAAGCTCTGCTCATCTTGATAATCTAGAAGGGAAGAACCTGAATGGCTTTTGGAGTACTGAATGTGCAGAGGTGAACCAGAGAAGGCAGAAATCCATCATCATATTAGGTAACTCAAGTTGCAGAGAGACAAAAGGGATTAAATTAGAACGTGTCGTTCCCCAAAGGGAAGGTACGCTAGCGGGGGATTAAAACAGGAAAATCAGAGTTTAAAACAAAGAAAAAATCCTCATTCATAAATATAGTGCAAACTAAAATCACTAAATAAGACATTGGTTTGCTCAACAATGTTTGGTGGCCATCACATGGATGATGCATGGTTTATTCCTTGTAAAATATTCCAGTGATTTAGTTAATTTCTGTCTTTACTAAATAATATTAATATTTTTAATATTACTAGAGGAGAATAAGTGGGTTGGTTTTTTTCATGTTAGATATTCTTTTGATAGAAAAATCATTTTCTGGTAAAGCTATAGTCAATGTCTGACCATTTGCTGATTTTAAAACCCTTGTTAAGTCTTTTTGATTGGTTATAAAGTATAAATTCCCACGTCACAGCAGTGAAATGCTGTATAACTAATATCTGTGTTGGCATGGTCCTTTTGTAACTTTATTTTTTCACTTCTATTTTCTCCATTTATAGCTTGAGTTTGTAAAATATGTTGAAAACCTTCAGTCTGAGGGGGGCTGTAAGTTTAAGTTATCACCGCTGTATAAATCCCATTCACATCAGCATTTAAAGATTGCTACTTCAAATTAAATCTGGGTTAAATGCAGTCTATTTGACAACTTAGGTGCCTTTTCAAATCCACGTGCAATAGAAAAAAAAAATCTGGAGTTGTATATTTCAAACAACCCGACTTAACTGAATGCTGGGCAAATGTATAGAAGATCCACACAAGGGGAACGCGGCAAATGTCAGAAGGCTGAGACGAGAGGACCCACTACTCCACGAATATCCTCTCCTTTCCATAACCATAATGCAAGGACATGAAGACATTTCAGGCAGTTTCTTAGCTCTATAGCTTCAGCATCTAGACTAAGTACTCAAGCTGGGCACTGGCTACGGATCTATTTCAGAAGTCTGAAATACAGATCAGAAAATTTTATTTAGTTTTTAAAAGTGTCTAGGGTTCACTCACAATGTGTTTGCAAATATACTTAGAGCTTCAGCATTCATCTTTGCATCTTATTTTCCTCTAGCTAATAATGAATCTTTTTATCAACTAAAATATAGCAATGAAACTTGTCAAGAACCTGTACATCTGAAAACGTAAAAGAGACGCCTTGCTTTTACCTCTCAGATTTTACAAATAAAAATTCTTTCTGAGAAAGAAAGAGATTCCAGAGAGAAAACAAAGCACATCTTAAACTTTCATACTGTTTGAACACAACTGCGCTGGTACAATACACAAGAACATCAACGCTACCAGAGCTTGTGGAATTTTTCACATAGTGTATCTTTTTAGAAAGTGAAAATGATACACATCATGGAAAAAAATGTTTTATCTATTATTCAAGGAGAAAATCCATCAGGTTGCATTTTGTTTGAGTCAAAGAATAAATTAGACACAATTTACTTTTAAATGTAATCTTCTTTGCACAACTAGATATTGAATCAAATTTAGGTCACTCTTAGGGAAAGTGAAAAAAATGTGAAGTTGCTCAACAAAGGCTGATTGCATAAAGAATAACTGGGCTTCCATTTGAACAAAACTTAGGCATTTTAGTTCCCCTTTTCCCTTTTATCTGCGTTTAGTGGCTTTAGACTCTGATGTCTTTATGATGGTAGCATGATTCTGTATTCCTCCCAGAGGACTTACTGCAATGTCATTTATATTTCAGTAGAGCATTTTAGCAATACAACAATACCACAATAATTACAGAATAACTTATTATTTAACACAGGGCCTCATGCAGGAGAAAAGTAACATTTTCAGTGCTATTGCTAAAAATAACTGCACTCCAGTATTCTACAGATCCAAAAGAGATGAGCGAATCTTGGAGTGGAGAGTTCAGCCCTTCCTGTCCGTGCACTGGATTTAAGCCTAAAGCCAAACAAATCTGTGAATTGTGAGGTGGTTTTGATTTCATCCTATAGTCAGCTGCTGGCTTTGAAGCGTAATCAAAAATTGCCCAAGTCTATCAGAGACGTTTAAGACAATCTCTTAAATAAATCCGGGCCTTTTCAAACTCCTAATGAAATCTTACTCCAAATAAGTTTCATACACAGCTGATGCTGATCCAAACATAATCGACAAAGAAAAAAAACCCAGGTATTTCAGTCTCAAAAGTGGCAGAATAGTTACCTGCATAGCAAGAAACATGCGGCAGTGATGGATCAGGAAGCTACTAACCGCTCATGGTAGGTATGGTTTAGCAAGCTGAATTTGGTGTCTTCTACCGTGTATCGTTGCCTTTATTTCGAGCATGATGTACAAAGGAAAACTTTGAAGAGATTATTATGAATTGAAGGCCAGCCTAAATGCAATGTGGTACTTGAGCAAACAAAATGTAAGCCTACACCGTACTCTGGATATCTTTGCTATGTTATCTTACGGAACAACTGAGGAGAGTTTGCTAGAGCATTGAGAAATTAGACACCGTTTCCCACTTAATGAATGTTTTACTGCATGATGGTAGTTAAAATATCCCTCCAGTAACAGTAATTTAAGCATGCTTGCAGGTATGCGCAATGGGACACAGGCTGTTAAGATAGATATTGCGGTAGGTGTTAATTCAAAGTTTAAATAACAAAAATCTATAATACAAAGACAAAAACCTTTTAAAGAATCACATTTGTAAAGCTAGTGAATTAATATGCTGACTGGGACTTGCTTCTGACAGGTCCAGCTCGTTACGTTCAGATATGCTGGCATGACTGAGTCTATCGGGAGTCTAGAAGTCTCTGAGAATGTTCAGAGTGACATTTGGGATAACAGGGATGAATTTCAGCCAGGTCTTTCATATGCCCATTTGCTGCTTTATATTTTTGGCTCCAAGTACGTGCCAAGATCAAATTCCCAGACTTTCTCAGTGCCCGAGCAAATATTGCTAAACCCAGATTTAGAACATTCATAAAACACAGACGCAGCACGTTACTGTACACGTCTGCTGTCACACAAATGCCGTCAGACAGTGGGTCATGAACCAAGGGTGCAGCCTTGAAGCATCCTATGTCAGGAACAGCAAGACTGCATCTCAGCGATGACGTGCCATGAGATATTCACAAAGGATAACTTCATCCTGGGGAGATTAATCTCCTCTGAGTCCTCCAACAAACTTAGGGAGGGGGAGACAGAGGTTCCTCCAGTTGGCAATTTAGTGACTAGATCAGACTCCTGCTCTGAATGGCCCTTTAGGGGAAACTCTCTCCCCTCCTTTTCTGTGGAGAAAGTCTACAATGCTGAGCTTGGCTCAGTTAATAAAAAACAGCAAAAAGCTAGGCTACAATTTTCATTTCAAATCACCATTTTCCGCTCTCTCCTCTCCCTACTTGACACTGATGTAGCCCATGTTATTCTAGCTGATAGATGATAGTACCTGAAGGGGACAAGAAAGCTGAAGAGGGACTTTTTCCAAAGGCATGTAGTGATAGGACAAGGGGTGATGGCTTCAAACTGGAAGAGGGTAGATTTAGATCAGATATCAGAAAGAGATTTTTCACTCTGAGGGTGGTGAGACGCTGAGCAGGTTGCCCAGAGAAGTTGTGTTTGCCTCGTCCCTGGAAGTGTTCAAGGCCAGGTTGGATGGGGTTTTGAGCAGCCTGGTCTAGTGGAAGGTGTCTCTGCTTCTTTCCTTTATGATGAGCACCTGTCCGTAATTTTAAACATCCAGAGGAATTAACTTCTTTCAAAGATGGCCTTTCAGTCCAGTTACATAGGCTTTCTTTTTCCATAGAATATATGCTAATGCCTTCACTCTGTTCTTCAGAACATAAACTTTGAAAACATAAAGGTAACAGAATAGATGATTATTGTAAGAAAAAAAAAGAGACAAAGTTTTTTAATTAAAATAGACAGAATGAGTTTTACCTCAGGGAGTGCTTTATGGTGCTCTAACAGTACCTCCATGGCTGATGCCAGCATCCGGAAAGAAAGTGCAGAACTTCTTATGGGTCTTTTTTTTTGTTTCCTTCTCTCTCTTTGTTACAGGCTTGGTTCACCTTCCTAAAATTATTTGTCTGGCTTAGTGCCTTAAAACACTAAGGGGGATTTACAGCACTTCGGCAACTTAAGCTGAAGTCCCAGGAAGTGAAAAAAAGGGGGGGAACAAAAAACAAACAAACAAGGAAAAAAAAGAGTAAAAAAAAAAAAAAAAAGAAAATTATACTGATGATACCAAAACTATATAGGTACCCAGCCAATACTTCTTAGGTATCATCATTTAGGGACTGAAATACAGATATTCCCGAAGACTGGTTACAGCTATGATGGTATCCGAGGTCTTTATTTTCTTTCAAATGCAAAAGAAAAAAAGAAAACTCTGTTAAAATGAAAATGAACAAATAGAGTTCCAGGCTCCAAAGCAGCACTATTTTCAGAAAATACTGAAGTGTCACTACCAAAGACAGAAAAAATGAAATGAAATGAAATGAAATGAAATGAAATGAAATGAAATGAAATGAAATAAAATAAAATAAAATAAAATAAAATAAAATAAAATAAAATAAAATAAAATAAAATATGCCAAACAATCAAAAACCAAAACCAAAACCCAACAAGCGATGCCTTGGCTGGTGGAAGAATTTACCCTCTTTAAACTACCAAACTGGAATTTACTGTCAGAGTGAAAGTTGCTTTTCAAGATTAACAAAACAAACAAAAAAAGCAACCTCCCCCAGCCATGTGTTTAATGCCAACATTAACAAAGTCATGCTCAGCCCACTTCAAAACAGGAATGCCTATCTAAAAGAGCAAGTCCACTTGTAAGCTGAAATACTGATCAGGATGGAGAAGGATGGTATAATGGTCCTATGTAGCCTTTTTTGCTTTTTTGAGTTGTCCCTAACACATCGTCATTAAATATTCAGGATGATCTGAATAGGTTTTCCTATCTTATTCTGATAACACACAGAATGTGTGTGTACATGAGAGAGAACGAGCACTTTTTTTCCAAAGAAATTAAAATCCATTCAAGATATAAAAACAGTTCTCACGTCACAGCACATCATGAAATATTTCTGAGTTTCCTTATGATGCTAGAGTGTAATAACACAGAAGGAAAACAAGACATTGCTGCATCCTACATACTTAGTCACAGGTACAGTTACTTGTTGCATACAAATTTCTACTCTTGGCCTATGTCTGCAAAGGAATATTCAAAATTAAGATAAATCATCTGAAGATATGAAGTCAAGTACTCTCTTTCAGACAGATCTTCAGATAATATAATTATAGCTGAACAAAACCATCCATTTCTCCTGCACTTTTCATGAAGAAAAGGTTTCTAAGCACAATATTTGGAGCATACATCCCCAAACCGTCCCGGTTTGAGATTATTTCACCAGGCTACTTATAAACCTTACTTTATTAAAGAAAGGGAAGGAATTTTGATCCAGCGTCTAAGTTTTTTTTCCCCAAGTCAAGCTAAGAGTTATGATTCTGAAAATGTTTGACACAAAGGAAAAAATGCCTTATTCATGGCAAACACTTCCATTAGGATAACTTTCAAAAAAAAAGAAAAAGCAGCTGCATTTTGCCTTCATTAAGCTGATATAGATTGCAGCACCAAATCATATGTGGTCTGTCTACTTTTAAAGCCTGCTATTAACATTCACTGCCATTGAATAATAGAAATATATTGCCATTTAAATACAATATTGTTGCATTATTTTTTTCATGTTTGATAAGTAACTGACTAAAAATATGCACCTACAAATTCATGTTAATGTTAAGAATAAAAATGAGCTTACACACAACAGTCATATAAAGCTGTTATCTTCACATTAGAGCACTTTGGACATTGACAGTAATTATTTTTAGAACCAGTTTTGAAAATGAAATGGTGAGGAGAAGAGAGAGGGAAGATATTGCTCCTGGCTACTGGAAATAAAACAAGCTTTTCAGACACACTGCCACTGTTGCCATTTTGCCTCTTAATATTTTATATAAAACAGATGCTTTTTCAGATACTGGCCAAAATCCAATCTAGCATAAAACAAAAATTCAATTTTGAACATATTCTTCCAATATTTAGTTCCCTGTCTTGCAAATACATGTACAGAACTTCTGCAGCCTCACTGAACTGCGTACTTGACTGCATCAAGACAAAAATATTTACATACCTATATATACATAGATGTACATATGTATATGTATATATATGCCTCCGTATATTATATATGGAAACTCATTCCAGCTACAATTTCAGTAAGCATAAACTGAGCCCTCGGTGAAAGTGGAGCGGCAAGGATATTTCGACTTTCACAAAACAAACCACACTGACGGTTTGCATTATCCGTATTTCTGATTTAAAACCCAGCTTTTTCAGGATGCATGAGTTAATGAATTTATGACACGCGTGATCAGGTTTGGATATACCATATCTTTCACATTATTAAGGACACGTTATAAAGGCTTGCTTTCCCAGCTGGTGCTATTTGTTTGACTTATTGATTAGCATAACTTTCATTAACGTTTCTGAGTATTTGGAGGACGTGAATAGATTTAGAATTTTATTGCTGCTTCAAGAAGATGAAGAAGAAGTTAGACTGTTGTTTTCTTCTAAGTTAGAAAGAATTATCCTGCTAAGCTGTCAAACTCTGTATCACTTGATATGCATTTTAAATTCATGAGCTCCTTTAGTGGTTCCATTAAGGGGAAATCCAAGTTGAATCCTGACTATGAAAATATATCTGTGGAGATATATTCCACAGATTTCAGAGAGACTTATTTTACAGAATCATAGATTCATTTAGGTTGTAAAAGACCTTTAAGATCATCAAGTGCGGCCATAAACATAACGCTGCCAAGTCCATCACTAAACCATGTTCCTAAGCACCGCATCTACACATACAGAATCATACATCCTTTCTGTATAAAGATACAATAAGGATCATCTTTTAAAAATAGCTTCTGGTTTCTATTTCTTCTGTTATTCCTCAGATTCTAGTTCACACTTACAAAATATCATTTGTTGAGAAGTTTCTGAAGCTTTCCAAACTTCCAGAATTTAGGCATCTCCAAGGAAGAGGCAATTTGGAAAACTTTTCCTGAATTTCGTTAGGGTTTCTCAATTAAGCATGTGATATTCTTCATGAAGCCAATGAAAGTCTCATTCATCTGCCCTGTGGCCCAGTTTTTTCATCCTGCTCCCAGTTAGCAGCATAGAATTATGAAAACATGTGTCTCCAATGGTGAACAAAGCTATTCTATAATTACTATTAAACAAACTAAGAGAACAATGCAAAATACGGCAGTCAAAGGCCAAATTCGCTGCTGAGTGTAAATATTAGATTACTATGTAAAATGTTAGCCCTTGCCTAAATAAAGCTCTAATTTTAATTTTTCTTGGACAGCCACATCATGGGCATAAGCCCTGTAAGCCATCTGTTTTGAGAAACGAAATCAATTTCTAACCTCTCTACAGGTTTCCCACCATCCTCCAAACAAAAAAAGTCATTATTCATTATGGTTTTCAAGGACAGTAGCTTTTAACAGATGTATAAACAATTACTCTAATCTTATTTACTGGCAATAGAGATAAGTAGCACAAATTTTACTCTGAGTTACACTCTTGTATTTCTGGTGCTTAGTCTCTTGTTATGCAAACAGAGAATGCATTATTAGCGAACTGGACAGAAGATATCTAAAATGAGATAATAAATCTTAGTCATTAATATATTTCTATTATTTATTACTTTTTTTGTCAAATTAGTAGTTAAAAGAGTTTTGAAATTTAAATTATTTTGGAGAGAGTCAGGAAATGACATCTTCCCCATGGAAATATTAATGAAAATTGGTACTCCAGGTTTCCATCATTCCTCTGCTAATACTTGGGGGGGAGGGGAGAAGGAGAGGAAGTTGTCAATGAGGGAAGGCGATTAACATAAATCAAAGTTTAGTTGAAGTATAACTTTCACGAGAAGGACCATTCTTCAGTTGAGAAAACAATCAGCTCTGGTACTAAGAAAATAGCACAAATTTTACACAAACTATCAAAAGAAAATGAAGACTAAGTAAGTTAATTACTATAAATCAACTATAAATTGCCAAGAAGCTTCCAATCATTTAGAAACAGTTCTTACTCACTCTTTGGGGTTAGCATATCCCAGCTGTAATTTACTATTGAAATGATATGCAGATGCCAGTAATTCCAGGATTAGGCACAGTCCCTGAACAGGAACAACAGGGAATACAATTTATTATTGCGTTTGATAGCCGAAGTTAGAAAGGTTTAAGAAAAAAAATATATATACTGGCTGCTATAGCTTCTTTAAATTAGGACTATTCCCTGTGGTTGGACCGTCCCCAGGAAACTTAGTAATTGCTCACTTTACATAACTATTATCATCATCTTCTTCCTGATGGAAAACCATTGGGCTACCTAATTCAACAAAACTGCAACAACAATCAAGAAAACTTACCAGATGTTGTGACGAATATGGTATATGGCTCCTTTACAATCTCATGAAGCCCCCACTGTTGGTCAACAAATTATATATATTTGATAACACAATTTCCTTGGGAAGAAAGCACAAGCATGATGGCATTCTCCAAGTGACTACACAAAAGTGAACCAAAAATAGGGAAGGATGGCAAATGGGACTGCGATAAGATTTTGATTTCGATTTCAAAATCTCCATGGAATGAACAGGAATAAACATATTTTCCCCCCTGTAGGAAAAGGAAAATTACATAAGTAACATGACCGTATTTGATTAGGAAATTATCTAGATAACTCTTTAAGGAATTTGTTCCTATCAACTAGATGATAGATAACCTAAGAAATGACAGCAGAAGGCAGCAACACTATTATGTTATTAAACTCCTTTCAGCAAATATATCTAAGCATAGAAAAAGCCATTAGCTCTCTTGCTCTACTGCAGTCAAAGACTTAGGGTCAATGCTTCATTTAGCAATAGCAGTAACTGTACTACAAAATTATTGTGGGGAAAATATTTTTCAAGTATATATACATGAATGTCTTACTTTACAACAACCCTCGTAAGATAACCGAGTGTATTGAAGGTGAGTTATATCACAGGAAAATTAGAAGAGAAAGCAGGGAGTGGCATGGTTTTTGTTTTCAAAAACTTCTGGTTTACGATTTGATTTCCCTGCTGGCTGGGAAGTCACAAGCCTGTTTTTTCTTGGCTTCTCTTTAAAATAATCTTACTTTCTACAGCTATATATTTCCTTTACCTTTCACGCAGCTATAAAATACTTATTTCAACAGGTGGGAAACATTCCAGATCACAGGTGCCCCGACACAGATCCCACCAATGCTGGCTGTGAAGGTCGTAATTATGTGCGGGTCACACGTGAGGTTCCCAGAACAGGATCAAAGGCCAGAAGTAGTTTTCACAGTGCCTGGAAGGAAAATATGTGTGGAAAGTGATTTTACATAGCTCTTCCAGAAGTTATTTCATCTGTTAGCAGCACAGGCTGGATACACCACTTCTATATGATACAATTTTTTTAATAATACAAAACATTTTGTTGGAGCTATCAATGGCACAAGCTGTAGAGCAAAACAGGTGAGCAGCTCTCCTTCCAAACAGGAAACAGTGTCAAAGTCACAGGGGAGAAGGAGACAGAGGTGGAGAGGTGCAGCACAGGAGGCAGAGAAGAGGCAGAAGAAGAGCAGCGAGCAGCAAGCAGCAGCAGTCTCGGTGAGGGGGAAGAGACGACAGGAAAGTTGAGACCCGCTCCTAGAAAGTTCCCCTGTGAACTTTTAGAATAAGTGATTGTCATTAAGAAATTTTATTTCTCTTACAATTTGCTTCTAGAAACGGTATCCAAATCCGCATGTCCAGACAAGTAGGTATTTTTTTCTTGGCTTTTGTCCAGATGCATTATTATATTTTGGGTATTTGGACCAGAGCTTCCCAAATATACATAACTTTCAAATCTGGAGTTTTATTTCAAGCGTAACTTCATTATATTTAAAATTTGGTTTAACCAGTTGGAAATTGAAACTCCTATAACCTGTACTTTTCATAACAACCTTTGTTACTTGGATTCTAAGAGGAGCAGTTAAAAGAATGATTTCCTCAGGAAAAATTTTGCTGCCAATTGCCGAACAGACTGCACCTGCCTCCAATACCCACCGAGTTTTGGCCATTGTCAATGTAAACAGGCAACGGGTCTGATTTGATAGAGCAGTTTCCGTGCCTGTAAAATCTCACCAGATTTCAGTTTGTCTCAGCAACCCTCCCCCTCTCTCCTTGCCAGCAATCAAATCCCCATGTTTTAGCTTTCTGCAATGAATCCAGTGCAAATACGCACAAATACCTAATTACTGGAATTACATAGCTCTGATGCCTATTGCAATTCACTTCTGTCGTTATTCAGCAAGAAGATTCGTGCTTTTTTGCAGTTTTGGTAATAATTACTTAGTCCTGCGGAAAGGCAGCTGCGTGCTGGCACTCAGAGCCCGCGTCAGTCCAGCTCCTCACTGGTGTTAGCACACAATGTGTCAGGGTCATGGTACAAAGTGAAGTTGCCTCATTAGCATCTCTTGACTGAAAAGGGATAAAACTTAAAATGAATCCATCTGTTTTCAGTACGGCTTTGTTTATACTTTCTAATGCTGGGTTTTGGCAGGCCCAGGCACTATTTATTCATCACTGTTGTCACTTATCCATTCATCTAGCCACAGAATTTTGAATAGGAGTGTTCACTTACTCAGGCAAAATTTTCTCTGCATATTTGTTTGTCTTTTTGGATAGAAGTGCCAAATATTTATTTGAAAGTGAAATCCTGAACAGCAGTCATGTGAAAGAGGAGAAACCGGGAGGGAAAGGGAATAAGGTATGTTTGATGGCACTCAAACTGTAGTTTCTGTCAACAGATCCCGTTTTTTTTCTGTATAGTGAACTTTCTTCGCTGTACTGGGAACCTCTCCCTTACACTGGGAAAGAGCAAGACATCTTGGCACCTGTTTGCAATTTGCATGTTTGGCAGTGGTTTTTGTTCTTAAACGTATGCAAACCTCTCCTATGATCTGCAGAAAGGAATCCCTTTGAGACTCAAATCAAGGAAGAAGAGAAAGACAAGGTGGATGGACACACATAAAATAGTGGAAAAAACACTGGCAGCTACTTAGAAAGGAGCTGTGCAATATGAAAGGGCAAGCAAAAGGACAGTAAATGCGATAGATACATTGCAAAATCTCTCCACAAAGGCAGAGAATAGTACTGGTGGGGAGCACTTGGTGAAAAAAGGTTTTCCAGAGGTTAAAAAGACTGTGCCCATTCAGGGCTTCGGTGACTTCTCAGTTAAGGTGCAGATGATGGTTTCAGTCAATAACCATTAGAGTAAGTGTTTACAAAAAACATGGCTTAATTATATAATTAAAAATGTCTAAACAGACAGTGGGATGGATAAAATGACAGCTAAAAGTTTTTCATTCACCAATTGCAAAATGAATTATTTTTTTTCCCTGAAAATCCTTGTCATACAAAGGTCAGAAGGGACAAAGTAAGGAGGAAAGATTAAAACAAAAAAAATTCTATAGCCTTTAGAAGTCACAAAGTCTTTATGAGATGTTGTTTGATTTGAAGTCTGAGGTGTCTGAGCCTAAATATTGGTTTATTTAGGTACACCTGACACTTCTCTTCAGCTTGCAGAAATTTTTCCTATTTCTGTGAATATTTTAATAACCGTAGTCCAAAACTTCACTAGAGCGGTAGTGCACAGTTCTTTTCATTTCTTCATGCCATTAACGCCCTTAAAACTTAATCTCTGCTCACTGCAGTAAATCTACTGTTCTTAGATGCAATGTAGGTAGGCAAGAATCACTCAGAGGGGAATATAATTAGTAATAAGTTATACCATGCTCGGCAGAAAAAATACTGCATGCATGGTATTTTATATCATACATAATTTGGGGACTGGGAAATTTGGACTCGATGACCTTAAATGTCCCTTCCAACCTAGACAATTCTATGATTCTATGATTTTTGGCTGACAAGAAAGAACACTCCTTATTTTTAAGTAAACTTTTATTTATATAACCTCTACTCAAATCAGGGATGATTTCAATGCCTCTGTGAAACTATAAAGCACTGATGTAGTTGCGCACGTTCAGAAACGGAGCCTTTTATTATACCTTACTAAATAGTTGTAGCTGGATCATCTAGTAACTAATCAAGACATAATGAATTCATGCTTAAATAATCACAAGAAGTGGAAGTTACTTATTGCAAAAGTGAGGTACTTTTAATAGAAATCAACTTGAAAGTAACAGGGTAAGGGTTAGAATGAGTTAATTTAAGTAAATAAAATAGCATAGTGTAATAATCTTTTGCTTGCAGAAGGATAGAATCATAGAATCATAGAATTGTTGAGGTTGGAAGGGACCTTTAAGATCATCGAGTCCAACCTTTAGCCTACCCTGACAAGAGCCACTTCTAAACCATGTCCCTCAGTGCCCCATCTACCCTTTTTTTAGACACCTCCAGGGATGGTGAATCCACCACCTCCCTGGGCAGCCTATTCCAATGTTTAATAACCCTTTCAGTGAAAAAATGTCTCCTAATATCCAATCTAAACCTCCCCTGACGTAACTTGAACCCGTTTCCCCTCGTCCTATCACTTGTCACCAGGGAGAAGAGGTCAGCCCCCATCTCTCTACAACCTCCTTTCAGGTAGTTGTAGAGGGTGATAAGGTCTCCCCTCAGCCTCCTCTTTTTCAGGCTAAACAACCCCAGCTCCCTCAGTCGTTCTTCATAAGGTTTGTCCTCCAGGCCCCTCACCAGCTTTGTAGCCCTTCTCTGGACACGCTCCAACACCTCAATGTCCCTCTTGTAGCGAGGGGCCCAAAACTGAACGCAGTACTCGAGGTGGGGCCTCACCAGTGCCGAGTACAGGGGGATGATCACTTCCCCAGTCCGGCTCACCACACTATTCCTGATACAGGCTAGGATGCTGTTGGCCTTCTTGGCCACCTGGGCACACTGCTGGCTCATATTCAGCCGGCTGTCAACCAACACCCCCAGGTCCTTTTCTGTCGAGCTGCTTTCAAGCCATTCTGCCCCAATCCTGTAGCGCTGCATGGGGTTGTTGTGACCCAAGTGCAGGACCCGGCACTTGGCCTTGTTGAACCTCATACCATTGGTCTCAGCCCATTGGTCCAGCCTGTCCAGATCCCTCTGCAGAGCCAACCTACCCTCAAGCAGATCAACACGCCCGCCCAGTTTAGTGTCATCTGCGAACTTACTGAGGGTGCATTCGATCCCTTCATCCAGATCATTGATAAAGATATTAAAGAGAACCGGCCCCAGCACCGAACCCTGGGGGGCACCACTTGTGACTGGACACCAACTGGATTTAACTCCATTTACCACCACTCTCTGGGCACGGCCATCCACCCAGCGAAGAGTACACCTGTCCAGGCCATGAGCAGCCAGTTTCTCCAGGAGAATGCTGTGGGAAACAGTGTCAAAAGCTTTGCAAAAATCCAAGTAGATAACATCCACAGCTTTTCCCTCATCCACTAAGTGGGTCACCTTATCATAGAAGGATATTAGGTTTGATAGGCATGACCTGCCCTTCACAAACCCATGCTGACTGGGCCTGATCACCCTGTTCTCCTGCATGTGCCGTGTAATGGCACTGAGGAGGATCTGTTCCATGGCCTTCCCAGGCACCGAGGTCAGACTGACTGGCCTGTAGTTCCCCGGATCCTCCTTCCGGCCCTTCTTGTGGATGGGTGTCACATTTGCTAACCTCCAGTCGGCTGGGACCTCCCCGGTTGTCCAGGACTGCTCATAAATGATACCAAGTGGCCTGGCGAGCACCTCCGCCAGCTCTTTCAATACCCTTGGGTGGATCCCATCCGGCCCCATAGATTTGTGCACCTCCAGGTGCTGAAGAAGGTCCCTCACCATTTCCCTTTGGATTAGAGGGGCTTCATTCTGCTCCCCATCCCTGTCTTCTAGTTCAGGGGTCTGGGTGCATGTAGGCATGCATATAATACATGCATTTTTCAATTTTAGTTATATTCAAATGAGAAGTTACAGAATCAAAACATAATTTTTAGAAGAATTGCATGTAAAAATCACATCTGCATAAGGAACTCCCATTATTTTATCCATTGTAATTTAATTCTGCGAAAAGTATTTTCAGTGTCTTACAGCACTTTGGAGATCACAAGGATGTTGTCCGAGTTGTTGGAATCCTCATCTTTAAATGAAGCTGCTCCAGTGTCTTGTAAGCCACAGCATTTGGACAAGAAAGTTGCATTACATTTATGCTAACTATGACTTTTTTGGGACATTACAGTATTTGGAGCAATAGGTCTTCTCCATTGTATGGGATAATCCCCTTGAAGCCTTCCCATCAGCTAAACAGATAGGGCTGATGAGAAGAAGAATAAAGAATTAATCTTGATCATATTTCTTCAAACATTTGAAGAAGATTAGACCTTCTGATAGCTGACAAACATTTCTCTCTTTGCTCAAGAGACTCCAACTCTCCCACTTATTCTTTGAAGCCTGTGATAATTTCTAGTTTTGTCTTTTTAGAAAACAGTTTTCATAACAAACAAACAAAAAAAAACCAAAACCAAAACACTTCCCCTTTCTCAAAATAAAATTATTGATTTATTCAACTAGAAGTTCTAGGGGGCCATTTAATTCCGTATTACAAGGCAGTGTACCTGTTTTCAAGCTAGCATCTCTCTATAACTGCCTTTAGCATTCTAGCTGTATTGAACAATAATGCAATATTAAGATTGCAAGATGAAGAACTCAGACAAAAATTTAAAAAGCCAAAAAAACAAACCAAATGAAATAAAATGCTGCTTCTCAGATTTCGTCTAAGTCAGATGAGAGGTCTCACATATTCCATTGTAAACCTTAGGAATTAAAACACGTAGAGAAAAGTTTCTCTGGCCTGAGACACTGGTCAAAATTCATAGCTTTGAGAGATCCTTTATATTAAAGTGAGAATTTGAGGGTTACAGTACACTTGGCAAAACGCACCCAACTTTTTCTCCTGGCATTCTACTTTCAACACAGAGAGTTACCAGGCAGTAACTGGGCTCTTTGTTTATGGCAGGGCAGTCCATAAAGCTCTGGCATGACCTACACACAGACGAACGCTGTAGGCAGTAGATCAATCCCCTCAGCACTTTTTGTTACGTTAAGGGCACTTGGTCATCCCTCCAGTTGAGCTTCTAAATGTACTTTGCCAATTGGTTGGCTTTAATGCAAACTTCAGGTCTCTTTGCGTCTGGTTTGCCCGTTGTTAACCATTTCTCCCTTCAGTATAGCACCGTTGCATGTAGGCAGTCTGGCTCCGTTCGGTTACTGTTATTTTAACAGGCATTTAAATCATCTATATTATTACAGTGGTACATAGTAAAAAAGTATATGAAATGGATGCGTTTAGGGCTGAGCAGTGTTTTATTAATGAGCACATTCATTACGTTTAATCTTCTACTGCTAAACTAATAAAAAAAGAGCCATTTAAAACAAACAAAGAGCTATAATGAACAATTAGACTTAGAAATTACCTGGCTTTCCATTCACTACCCTGTTAAAGTACAAAATTTCACATTGAAAAAGGTAACCCACGAACTCACTGGATCCACGCAATTGTTATGGAGACTTTCAAACATTTAGATTCTCAGTCGTTAATAGACAGCATAGCTGGAACATATTGTAAGATTTAAATCTAATCATTGTTCAATTTTTATTTTTTTATTTATTTTGAGCAGATGGGTGTAGCTTGAGCACAGTACCTGGAAATCGTTAATCTGATTTATCTTCTTTCTATATCTCAGCACTTAATATGTGGTCTACCCCATTTTCCTACCTGTTAGATAAAGACAGTTTCCCTCAGTGCCCAGGAGGTTGTGAAGAGGTGTCATTTCATATTCCAATGTCTTTGGAGATATCTGTAGGTTGGTATTTTCAGTTGGTGAGCTATCTTATTCGTGTTTCCCTGTCAATGAAGAACCTGGGATCAGCCTTCATTCCTTGAAGAGATGAGGTGCTATTAAAGATTGCAATTTTCAATTGACGTTGTATCTCCCCACAGCAAATCCTTTCATTAGCTTAGAACCAGGGTAGTTCTGATGTTTGAAGATCTGTCTGTTTTACTTAAATCCCTACTAGACACTTGTGGGCCAGACACAGGGGTTTTTTTGCGAGAGAACCCACATTTTTCTTTCAGTCTCTTAGAAACTTTAGGGAAACCTGATTGCTGGTTACACCACTTCTCAAATGTGGATTACATTTCAGATCTTACTGACTCCCACCTCTGTACTCTGAGACACCTCTTCACACAGCCACTGCCTCTCTTAACTTATTTTACTAAGCCTTTTAAATTTAAATCAAGGAGAAGCACGGTTTCTGTGCCTTGGATGCTGACATTTGTTTCTGACACAGGTAGAGGGAAATTTCCCCTTTAAAGTTATATCTCTAGATAATCTTGTACAGGAGCACTGGGACTTTCTTCCTGCCAATAGAAGCATCATTTTGACTGTATGCAAACAAAACTGGAAGATCACTGTTTCAGGCAGACAAGGCAAAGCAGGCCATGCTTGCAAATATGTCTTTTTATTTTGAAGGAGGGGAGTAGTGCACTGGAGTTGTATTAGGTTTCTGCATACTAATATGCCCTCACCTTCACTCTCCCACATACTCTTTTTGCACAGTCAGTTCATATTTCAGCATACCTCCTAAAAAAAAAATATCGCAGATATGTCTGTGTAAGCTAATTTTTAAAAGGAATGGGATAAAAGGGTTGAGAAGCTGTGTCAGAAAAGCAGACTTCATATCATGCTGGATTTCTACCTCTGCTTCAAGCCTCAGGAGGTCTCCCTGGGGGAGTGGGACAGGAGCCAGGGTTGATGGTGTTGCTTGGCACATATAAGACTGATAATGTTAAGGATTAAGTTGAAGTTATACCTAATCCCCACAAGGTTTTCTGTGTTAAGAGAGACTTACGAAGCATTTGCAGAAAACATGGCTAAGGAGGATGTTTTTGAAGGGGTCCTTCCCCTGAAAAGGCAGGCCAGTAGGCTTTAAGCTTTCTCTGGAGAATGACAGAGAAATGATAATTCCTGGAGATAAAACCAAAGTCTTGGACAATTTTTGGTACAACATACATCAAGTGATCCCTTGCATAAAGGGCTACACGCCAGGGAGCCGCAGGAGTGGGGCTGACCCATGAGGAGGGATGAGAGGCAAGCCAAGGGCCACCCATGCCGGTGGGAGCAGTTCAACAGGGCCAGGGTGGTGACACAGGCAGGTCCCATTAACAGCCCCAGACAAGGCAAGGTAACGAGTCAGGCCTGGAGTCCACCCAGGAGACAGAATTACCTGTCACATAAGTCTAAGGTGCACTCGGGGTCAGGGCCAGAGGCAGATGCCTGCAGCGTGGGCTCAGGGTCTGTCCAGGGAGGCTGAGCAGTAAATGAGAGCAGCAAGAAGTAGGGTTGGGCCCAGACACCTCTGCGACATAGCACAGCCCCGGCTGAAATAGGGCTTCTGGGACTATAGGCAGGGTGCTGGTCGCAGGTGAGGCTGGTCAGGGCCACTATCATAGGATCATAGAATGGTTTGGGTTGGAAAGGAACTTTAAAGATCATCTAGTCCCAACCCTCCCTGCCATGGGCAGGGACACCTTCCACCAGACCACATTACTCAAAGCCTCGTCCAGCCCTGCCTTGAACACTTCCAGGGATGGGGCTTCCAATACTCTCTTGGACAACATGTTCCACTACCTTACCACCCTCACAGTAAAGAATTTCTTACTTAAATCTAATCTAAATCTACTCTCTTTTAGTTTAAAACCCTCCCCCCTTTCCTTGTCACTACAGGCCCTTGTAAAAACTCTTCATCTTTCTTATAAGCCCCCTTTAAGTATTGAAAGACTGCAAAAAGGTGTCCCCAGATGCTTATCTTCTGCAGGTTGAACAACCCCAACTCTCTCACCCTTTCCTCATAGGAGAGGCGTTTCAGCCCTCTGATCATTTTCGTGGCCCTCCTCTGGACCCGGTCTAACAGGTCCCCTGTCTTTCTTGCACTGGGGACCCCAGAGCTGAATGCAGTACTCCAGGTGGGGTCTCACAAGAATGGAGCAGCCCAGGATAGGATTGGCTTTTTGGACTGCAAGCACACATTGCCAACTCATATCTAATTATTCGTCTACCAGTATTCCCAAGTCCTTCTCTGCTCTCAATCCATCCACAACCTGTTCTATACCAATACTGGTGATCGCCCTGACTCAGGTGCAGGACTTTGAACTTGGCCTTGTTGGACTTCATAAGGTTCCCATTGTCTCACCTCTCAAGCCTATCAGGGTCTCTCTTGTTGGCATCCTTTCCCTCAAGCATATCGACTGCACTACTCATTAAGGCCTATTAGTGCCTTCAGGTCCTGATACTGTGTAAAACACTGTATATGCATGACCTATAGCGTTGCTTTGTTGACTATAGTTTTTTATAGATGGGGATCTGAGACCCAGAGCACACGGCTTATATCCAAATAAGGGCTCTGGCAACTAAATAGGACTTAGGCATACTTTGGGCACCAATTGCAGGACCGATGTTTTCACACCACCTGCTGTGACCTTCAAGGCAGTAGGTCAAACATTTTATATCAAGTAACTATTACTAACTTTAAAGTTCTCTCACTTAACCACTCTACTTCACTCTGAGCTCCATACTTACCCTTCTTATCAACATTAAAAGGGGCTCAAAATGTATCCTTTCCTTAGCAGCCTCTATTTCCAGCTCAGGCATTACCTATTCTCAAGATACTGGTCCCTATGAATCCTATGCTGTACAAACTAACTCCCCATGTGCAGCGTAAGGAGCTAAGGTTCTCCTCTGGAGCTGGGCTCCTTTGTAGCTCTAGCCAGGAGTGATTTATCTGGACCATGCACACACAGCCTCTGAGAGGGCAAAGCCCAACAACTCAAACACCCTGCCTTATGGAATATAAACAACCAGTCTGCATACGATATACTTGCAGATCCATTGCTTCTGAGAAAGGGCTCCTGCAAATACTGTCCTCAAAATGCTACTGGAACACTAAAAATTCACTTATCCATTAATGCACTAAGAAAAAAATGCATTTAAGAAAAAAAATTCTTCATCATGCTGGGTCTTTTGCACCCTTTACCAACACTGAAACGATCTCATCCTTATGCTCACCTTGAGGGCGCACAAACTTCACAGGTTTTGCACAGTTATTCTGAGATTAGTTTTATCTGGTAGAATTTTAATTTGTGTAGCCTCCTTCAGCATAATTGGTCTACTTTGTTTTTCTCATTTGGTTTAATCTCTAGACTCAGTGCTGTTGATGTTTTTGGTTTTTACATGAGGTCAACCAGTTACAGAGGTTCTCCAGATTCTTTTCTTGATGGCTGTGTATTCTGACCCTGTTTGATATGGTACTACAGCTTTATCACATGGGATAAATCATCTTCAGTTAGCTCATGTGGGAAGTCCCACTTTGAAGCCACTGTAACTAATTGCGTTTTTAAAGTAAGCATGATACAATACGTATAATCCAAAGGTACTTAATGTGCAGTAAGCTGTCCTACTTTTGGTAGAATTGTCCTACTTTTCAGTACGGCATTTTGCTTTCTTCCTCTATAATAAATTGGCCAAATATCCCACTTCTTGACATTACATCTTGCTTTTATTTCCTTGGGGGAAAATAAGGAAGATAAAGCATACAGGGAACGCACAGCACATTTTTCCCGGCTATTGTGTAGTGTTCCTTCTGATTTCACATTTTTTCTGTTCTATCAACATTCATCTCAGCATTAGAAAATATAACATTAAGGGCAGACTTTGCTTCAGTCATGTCTTGCATTTAAATAAACTGATCAAAACACTTTGTGGAGATTTATTTAGCTGAATTCAGCTCAGGACAGGTACAGAGGTATGTAAGCTTGACTTGTTACTGCAGCAAGAAAGTTTAAAGGAATTTCTTGTGGTCATACTGGTCTGTCACAGAAACAGAAAACACATGCCAAAATTACTATGTTGTTCCCTTTTCTTTATTGCCTCTACTTCATGATATTTTTTTTGTGTTTTAAGAGCTAGAATGACACAGTGCAATGTTTGCTATCATCTCCATTGGGGTTTTCTACATGTATTTTAAGGGGAGACTTCTGTAACTAATACCGTAAAAATAAATTAATCAGGCCATAAATAGGAAAAAAATATTAGCTAATCACAGTTGACCACAAACATAGTTAAACCATCAGGAATGTTTTTCTATTCCAAAGTATGCACATATATGGACTAATTATATAAATTACTCAAATTGCTAGTAGTTGTGATGGAAACAAGGCATTGACAAATTCAACCTGATTGTATGATGAGGGATGAACATTTCTATAACTTCTCCCTGGTACTCCACCTATATTCCTTTAATTCTGGATTCCTAAAGCTTAGCTTTGTTTCCAAAAACAACCTTCTTTTTTAACACATCCTCAAAGTTGATTTTAAAATCTATTGAGCCTGGGGTTTTCTTTCAAAGTGCCCAGAAAAAGTGGCCCCAAATGACCTTTTAACTGGGCAAGACAGACCTTTCATCATTCCTTCCACTTAAACACATGCACATTCCTCCTTCCCACTCCCTCACACCAGGAAAGGATCATCACTAGGATTCTTCTTCCACTTCTGCCTGAGAGATATACTGGTACCCCTCTTACTGTTCAGCTGTAGATAATGTCTGAACTACTGTATGTGATGACACCACCTATGCAGACAAAGGACAAAGCCATTGTGTTGAATTTGCTAGAAAATATGGTAAAATTAACACAAAATTTTTGCCCATGTTTACAACAAATGCTTTCCCTGAAATTGTTTAATTTAGAAATGTGACGCATTGAATTCAAAGGATTCAAATGAAACTAAGGGCCAATTTGGTCTTTCTTAGTTGCGGTGGAAAAGAAAATTCCCGGACTCATTTCTCCTCTATATCTGGATCATGAATTTTAATCATTCCTTTTTCACTCTGAGTTACGAGAGAGTTCTCTCTGCTGACCGTTATGGAGAAAAGGTGACCATGTAAGTGAGGACACACATACTTATGTAGGAAACTCAAATGTGCGTCTTTAGAGTGTAGAATTGTGAGCACTGAAGCTGAGGGCTTTATAATCACTCTCTGAAGCAATGACCTCTCCTCCCAGAATTTAAGCTTGTATCTCATCACATGACAAAAAGTTGCTACAAGCAGGGGAAGAAAGGACTCTAGGATATTATAAAATGATGCAGAGAAGCAAAATGAACCATGTTTGCCCATTTCTGACACTAACCTTTGCCAAAACCACAGTGCTACGACTATAATTGTCTTCAGTGTATATAACAGATTTATGAGGACAAATGAAGATACTGAAATATTCAATAAACAAAGCAACAAAAACCCAATGAGAGCTTGGAAAAATCCTGGATGTCCCCTTTCTAATTTCTTTGTATATAAATTTACCAAGCGCCAACCTTAGTTTTTTCCCCCAGTTTTACCAAGTTACTTCCAATACCTGAGAAAGGTGCCAGCTTGATATCTGTTGTTTTTAAAGTTTGTTTTTTGTCCATTTCTTAGAAATGAACAATAGCCAGGGACAGAGTTTTCCCATCCTAGATCAGCACTGTATTACAATTGTGGGCAGGAAGGATCTGTTTAAGAGATAAGTGTCTGAATTCTTTTGAATGCTGTCCTTGCAAAGGCTTATTATGAGCAGGAACTTGAATTAGCCTATTTCCTCATCGGCTTTCTTATAGGAAATGTTGCCTATTACAGAACTGGTGATACTTGGGCATATTTACAATAATATTGCAAAACCTATTTCACAAAGATCCAGAGCCATCATGAGAAAATGAAAAGTCCGGCTACCAAAGAATTGGGCTGGATGTGAATCTCTGACCTGTACCACACTCTTCATGGCTTTGTATCATATTCCCAATTTCCTTAGGCAGGCAACTTTCTGACAGGATTCTAATCAACCTGATTGATTGAAGTATTTGCTGCTTCAGAGACTTCTGCTGGGATGCTTCATTAAAAGTATATCAAGCAAGCTACAAATTCTCATCCATGAGCTACATTCTTTGTCCTCGATAACTGCTAAATTTTGCGTAATTACTGGAATAATAAGAGTAGCCTTTTGCCCTTTGTTTTACCAGGGCCATGGTAAAATTACATGCAAGAACATTCTTCCTAGCAGAATCTTTCCCTCAGCTGTCTTAATTAAATTGTACCCACAACAGTTGCTGAGAGCTCATCAACCGTTTCAGTGTGGCAGCTGTCTGAAGTGTTCATACCAACTCATTGAAATCCCCATTTCTCAGCGGGGCTTTATGTAGAAATTCAGCCCAAAGTTCAGAAGAACGTTGCACACGCGGATGATGATCGGTTATTCACTTGTGAGTCATCAACCTATTTCTCTAACAAAGACTAACATATCTTCTAATAATACACAATTACTATTAATTAGCCTTTAGCCCTCACTATATTATTGGTGAATCCCACTAAAGACATAAAGTGTGTGACCAGGTACGAATTAACATACTAGTGCCCTCTACTGCACATACTCACAGAAAAAGACTACTGCAGCCAGCAACAGGGCTGCTTTTTCATTTATGTCTACAGGCAGGACTTTGTTCCCTCTAGTTCAACCCAAGCCACCTCCACTATGAGTTCCACCTCATGTTTCACAGGCCCACCACAGCCAGAAATAATTGTGCCTGCAAAATGAGCGATGGGAGCCACCCACAGCAAACACATGCGGGGGTCAGATCTGTGACAGGCAGTCATTGAACTGCCTTTCACCCTAAAAGGATTCTTCTCCAAAAAAAACCCCTTGCATTTAATGGCGCTTGGCATAAAAGGGCACCTCCCAGCTCTTCCAATGACTGGCCAGAGAAGAGGCTTCACAAACCCCTTCACAATGCTGCCCACATCCCATAGAAACAATGTGGCTTCACTACATTGACTGTGAATCCCCAGTGGTTGTTGCTCTGAAGCCAGGGGGTGGTACAGTGGGTGCTGTGGGTGCTCCAGGATTGCTGGGTGCATTAATGGACCCTATTGTACCCTGGTACACAGGGACTTCGCAGTGGATCCATCAGCCTCTGATACTCCATACTCGTATTCTCCGGGATTCTCTCCTGAATCCTATCATAGAATCACAGAATCATAGAATGGTTAGAGTTGGAAGGGACCTTAAAGATCACCTAGTTGTAACCTCTCTGCCATGGCCAGGAACACCTTCCACTAGACTAGGTTGCTCAAAGCTCCATCCAACTCAGCCCTGGTCAGGGCACATCCCACAGCCTTAGCCAGAAACTCCAAAATGGTTGCACACATCATCTCCTGTGCTGCCTGTATACCTGGCAGAGTCACCACATATTATCACCAGGAAAGCATCTGTAGCAACACGGTCTCCCTGACACAGTAGGCCTAACAGCTGTTACACCCCCTCGCACTTAGCAGAGCCCCTGCCATACATTTATCTTGACAGCCACTATCAAAAAATTGCTACACAAAAAGAAAGACACCATAAATGAGCCATTCTGATTCACAAAAGTGACAGTACAGGCTTGCCAAATGCTTTCAATCCCACTAGGCTTTTTTTTTCTTTTTTTTTCCTGGTTTGTCAGTAATCTGAGAAATGAGGTGAGTCATTCAAGCAGCTTGCAAAAATTGACCAGCACCTTGCAGTTTTGGCACCACGTTTGAAAGAATTTATCTAGGAATGGGTAACTGAAAGGAGCCAGAATAAATGTAGGTGGAAGTAGCTGCTTTTACAGACAGACTCCCTTCTCTAGTCTCACAGAAGATGTGCACGTTTGGCTGCCAAACAGAAATTCAGCTACAATGTCTGCTCCCTTCCCACAGATGTAGGGGTGCCCCAAAGATCCTCATCTAAAGCTGAGAAATGAACAGTATAGACGATAACTGCAAAACGAGCAGTTTTGTGGCAGCTGCTGTTTCTCCTTACACCTCCCAAACTTGGCTTCTTGCTCAGCAGTTAAGCTCCTGCTTCTCTATTAGGAGCATTTTGACGGCCGAACGAGAACTCTGTACCTGATCGCTGACATCCCAGTTACGCCATACCTGATCTCAGCTTCGTTTTGGGTTTGGCTGAGTTCTAATTCAAGCTCTCTCGTGGTCCTTAACAGACCTATGGCATATGTGGCAACATTAGGATTGTTCCTCATTTTCTTCCCGTAGTTTTATCTTTGCTGCTGGCTTCCTGTATCCTGACAACTTCAGTTATTTCTTCTTCTTTGCTTCCTAGCAAAGGCTCCTGCATAGCATACATGCAGTTAAGGTACAGAGGTGTACTCTGTGGTAATTGCATATTATAAATTTGAAGAACCTCCTGAGGGTGTCAAAAGATTAATTGCTGCTGCAGAATTTACCAGAAAGTGCCACTATAGAGGTACACATATCTCGCTATTCAAACACTTTTAAACCTGAAGAAACACTTCAGGAGTCCATTATAAAAAAAGCAAAGGCGTGTACAGTGCTGATTCTCTCCAGGCACATAAGGCTCTTGGAGAAGAGTTGCTTCCACAGAGTGGGCTACCATGTTCACTGAAATTTGGAAAAAGGGAGGGGGGAGAAATCTATCTGCATATAGTCAAGACAGTACATCCTCATACTTTGCATTTTTTTCTTCTCCTCCAGGAGGAAACCACCTTTTAAAACCTATCACTACTTTTCAGAGGAGACTTCAGATTTTTAAAACACACTGAAATATTCAGATGAAAAAACAAAGCACCTTATAAAGGCCTCAGCAACTGTTGGAGCCTTGTATCATTCACTTTGCAGGGTTGTGTCTTTTGTGATGATGAAGTGATGAAAGCTCATTGCAAGCTTCATTTTTCCAGAAGGCGTGGAGCCAGATGCCACAGCCCACAAAATGGTGAGGCTTGGCAGGGGAGATGCTCTGGTGCAGCATAACTCTTGGACAGCCCCTATCTAGAAGTGCTGCAAGGGAGGCCTGGCAGCAGTTTCGAACTACTCCCCGGGTAAAACCTTGAGAAAGATTGCAGTGGTACTTCTGCTTAGGATTTCTCTGTTAGTGCAATGGGGACTGGTTTGCATCCTTCATGCAAGCTCTCTCTCTCAACCCAAACAGGCTAAGGTGAACAAGTCCTCTATTTTACTTTTCATTCCCCTATCAAATGGTAATATTAAGTGTTGACCCGCACATCACGCATTTGTCAGCTAGGTTTTCAGGGAGAGAATCTGCTATTTTTATTACATTTCTATTCAGTAGGCAATACTGTCCTCTTACTTCAGGGACACTACTTGCAGATGAAAGACAAGGTCCGTAACTGCATTTAAGCCTCTAACCCCCCCTTACCGGTGCTATCTAACTGCCCTTCAGGACCTGGTCCCTGGGAATACTGCCACGTAAAAGCATCAGGGTACTAACCAAGGATTCTTCTCTGCCGTAGTTATTCCTAGTTTACTCCTGTCTCTCTAATTTTCTCATGCCCTAAGTTTCTATTTGATGTGGACCAGGCTTGCAGACCACATGCAATCACAGTAAGCTGTGTGGGCTAGATCTATTATTATATATCTCTCCAGATCCAGTTAACTAGTGATGCAAACAATAAAAGGACTGCAATTAAAGGCTTAGCATCTGAAAATGTTATCAATCATGCAGTGATTGATAACTGCAGTGATTGTTAACACAATCTTTCCCCTACACCAAAATGACTGTAGTATGTCTCCACAGATAACACACTTCAAATAATAATCACTTTATTTTAGGCTCTTAGCTATTTTTGAACTGGTTTTCCTGCATAAGATTCATTAAAAGCTTTGCTCATGTCTTGAAAGCGTTTTATCTCACTGACAAAAATAAAGTAAAATATAATAACAATAAACCAATAATACATTCATGCAGCACTCTGCAACTGTGTAAACTATACTTCTTTTGGAAGTGTGACTATAGCAAAGTGAAAAAAGAGATCCTGATTCAGTTTGGCATATAAAGAATACATGTTTATAACTTTGAAAAGAGTTGCGTAAGTTAAATGAGACTCAAGATAACAACACAGTAAAAATGCACCAGAAATAGCCACTAATCCATCATTTTGAACATGTGTTTAAGTAGACAAGGTAGATAATGCGATACTTTTTATTGGAACAAGAATATTTTAGAACATGCAAGCTTGAGGGCCCACTTCTGGATGTATTATTAGATCAAGATTAGATTAATTATTCTTGGTTCAATAAAAGAGATGATGTTATCTGTACTGTCTTAAATTGACAATTCTTGCTCTTGGACCGATACAGCTACAAATACTCTTTGCATACTGACAGATATTCAAATTTTCCATTATTTTGACTAAACCAGTCCTTAAAACACCTATTTGAAAAAACAGTGGTGAAGTATACCTAAAAGGCAATTTTACACAAAGATTCAAGGCTGACTCTGAGTCAGTCACTTCCACAGCTAGCAAAACACCCCACCAAAACCCAAGAGAAATTAAGGTCTGATTTTTCTCTGTCAGAACTGCAGAATACAGCTCAACCCATGTTCTAAAACTTCGACCCTCATTTTTCTGTTTAAAATTAAACTCCATCTTTATTACCCAATAAATCCAGAAAAGGCCAGGATGAGTGCATGGAAGAAGCACAGCAAAAGTTTTGGCTTGTTATAAGTGCGTCTTTTGCCGAACTACAATTTTGGTTTTGATGCACGAAGCCCTGGAATTTGAAGACTGCTGATTTACTAATTAGACTACTTATTAGACAACCATCTCCTACTGCTACCTTCTTAATGAGCAGGTGTAGGCCTGAGAATGCAGGAGCTTTGATTCTCCTCTGCAGCTTCACGTCAGATTTCACTTCCTCCCCAGGCCCAGGAGTTTGGGCTCAAAGATGTATTTGAATTCCCATACACTGAAGACTTAACTGACTAATGTGGTTAGCTCACAGGTTCTATTCTATAGGACAGAAAGCAGCCTTAAAAGTTCAGTCCAGCTAATTACAAATCTATACATGTTCCCAGTGGATGAGGTAGGCCAGAAGACCTTGGCAAGCACATTGATTCCAGTAGCAATCAGGCTGGATAATCCATGAGCTAAATTACCAGTAAGAATTACAGGATTTAACTTTATAGCTTTTGCTTGAAGATGACATTGAGAGAAGAGGCTTTAGTGCTGCAAGTTATGGGCATATTTTAGCTCAGCTTTGCTCGTGTGAAGTTGACTTGTACTAAGTTGTTTACACAAGGAGATAGAAATACAAACAGCTGTATAGGGTTACATTAATATTTCAATGAAATCATGCTTTGAGGCCACATTCAATTCCTTAAGAAGACAACAAACTTCAGCTCCGGCTCTGTTAAGGTGTCTGCTCTTGTAAAGGGTTGCCTAAAGTCAAGCCACGTGGCAATAAGGGATTTTTCTTTCCAAGTGTACTCTTATGAGAAATGTACAGTATGGTGTTGAAAAGTTTGACAGTACAAACACATCAGGACTCTTTCCTCACCACTCAAACCACAGAGTAATTTAGCTATGTAAAAAGGCCAGACACATTATGATAATGGCGTCCTAAAAGGAACATGGCCAAACCACACTTGATTTTGATTCAGCTAAGCTAATCAAGAACTTCCTTGGTATCCTTCATGCCATGGTATAAAAGACAGCAAAACCTGAATAAAGGAACAAGAAAGAAAGGTTCTTGCATAAAACTGTAGTCCAGACACTCTCAGAACAATGTTTAGATGACATGTAAAAAGAAAGTGATTTCTTCTATAATTTCTTTAAATTGACCGTATAAATCTGTTTTTCAGTCAAAGTAACAGACAAAGGGAACCCAAGGGGAACTTTTATGTATACGCATATTCACGCAATATTTGCCCTTTGTTGGGTAGATGGGACACTTTTAGCAGCCCTGGATGGATCTTGATGAAGGATTGGCAGCAAGTTCAAGCGCAATAGCTACAATAACCACACCAAGGAAGACGAGGAGGATGGTATTTCCCCGAGCTGTGAATAGCAGTAATTCTCTAGTGTCGTGAAAAATAAGATGGTTTTACAGAATCTTTGTACTCTCAAAATCAGAACAATGGCAGCAACCAAGCCAATAGGGAAGACATGTGAATGGAAACTTTTAACTGTAACCTTTATTCATTTCAAAATATTCTGACAACAATTATGTTCTGTAAGGAGTGGGAAAGTTTTATCATTGTCTTGTTTTAGCTCCAGGGGATGGATTAGAGCCTTAACCTTTGGGCTGGGAGAACATCAAGCCTCCTTCCTGGAACTGGGAGTCCATCTCGGCAAAGACAACTCAAATTCTCGTTCTCAAAGAGTAAATGGGAGAGGTAACATGCCTGCAGGCACAAGGAAACCAGTTAACATTACTGTGCAAGGATCACTTCAACTGTGGCTGAAGAGGGTTGGGAGTTAAGTTTATTTGGTTTTCTTATGCTTTGTTTCCTTTTTTATGTCCTTTTGACACGTAACACACTAGGGTAAAAAAGAACAAATTTACCCCTGGGCCATTCGCTAGGTTGGACCTGTTGAAGCCACTACATCAGGCTTCTGCCATACTGGGTAATCCCATCAGTTGTCATTTATGTGGATCAACGCTGTGGGCATTGGGACACACTGCCATTAAAATTAATGCGTATTTGCTAATAAAAGGTGAACGCCACCTAACACCATCACTGTTGACTGCAGTGCTGTCTCAGGAGAAAAGTGCCTCTGGGACAAGCAGAGCTCTCCCATGCTCCTAAGCCGAGGGAGCTCTGCTGCTGTGCATCCCAGGCCCGGCTAGGCCTGCCACTCTTTTTTTTGTAGTTGTATCTGGACAGTCACTACTAATCAAGTTTTCCACCCCAGCCCCATTTTTAGCAGCCAGTAGGAAAGCAGCAAGCATTCAGGAGCTAGAGGAATAGCAGCACTGACAGTGCCTTTTACTCATATAACTGAGAGCATAAATCACAGAGTTTCAGGTTGCACACTGAAGCATGATGCAACCACCATCTCTTGTAGAGCTAGATACGTAGCAAAATCTCTACTCTTTTTAGGGGGTTAAAAAGGAGACAACACGCAGACTCACAATTTTTCCTCCCTCTCAGGGTCTAATGAAATGATCGAATATGATGAGTCATTCAGTAAGAACTTCATAACTAAAGTTCTTTTAACTTCAGTGAAGTTTCCACCAATATGGAAAAGTCTTCAGTCCTTTGGACCATTGTTTTACTGGAGCTAAAAGCACTTAAAAAATGGCTGAAAGAACATATGAAATTTATGGACAGGATGTAGCCTCTGGCTTGCTTTTATTTCTTTTCTTTTTCCAATTGTAAGTCCACTGTCCTGCTTTTATCATCCTGTATCTTCACCAAAAAGAAAAAGTGGGTGATTTTTTAACTTGTTTCTACTCTATTCACTTCCAGCAGTTTCACTGACAGTACATTCCTGTGTTTACTGCCCTTATGGGAAGTAGCTCTTTCTCTGAAGTCCCAGCTTCTTACCTTCTCAGTCTTTTTTGCTTTCACATTCATCACGAGTGTTGAGAAAAGACACCAACACACTCAAAAAGAGGGGATTGCCACTCCCTCCCTTTCATTAATCCTTTGGGCTTCAGCTGGACTTCCTTCCTCAGCTGCTACTGTCACTGAGGTGAAGTGCACAAATGAAAAGGCATGGGAATGAGAATTTCAGAACATTAAAAAAAATACCCAATCCAAAACACTTTTAAACTTCCTTCAGATTTCATAACTCTTTCTTAGAAACTGACTTCAAACACAGTGTTAATTTTATTGCACAGCTCTATGCTTCCCTATAACGATCAAGCTGTACTGAGTTCGGTCTTTTACTGCCAAAAGTGTATTGTTTTGCAATCCAATATTTCAGTAGTTTGTACTGACCTTGCATGCCATGATCAGTAGGAACAGCAGTTCATTTCACTTTTGCGTATATTTCAAGTCCCAGACTCTTATCAGATATATAACGCTTACTGACACAGAGCCTTTTATTACAAGCTGCCCAAGTGAACCAGCTTTCAAAGGTTGTTTCACTGCTCCTCAAAGTTATGATCACACTAAAGTGGAGGATTGTGAAGCAGATAACTGAAGTGCCCTGTCGTTTAAAAAGTATTCACTTCAAATACATCTCTGCAAGCTTAATAAAATGCAGATCTACTCATTTCAAGCCACAGCTTCTTTGAGAAGACAAATAATCTGGAAATATGCAACGCCTACTATTAATACAATATGAAGATTAAGTCTAATTTTTAATTAATCACACCTATGATATTGCAGAATTAATACTCTTCAACATAAAATGCCATGAAATGATGACATTGAATGTTCAATGATGCTCAAATGTAACTTAGTTGCCTGCAGTCAATGGAACTACTTCATGGGAAAAGGGTGCTGGAATTGCATAGCAAGTTTCTTGGATGAAAATGCAAGATGCCTCAGCTGCTCTCTCCAGCCTGGAGTGCAAGAAATCTCTCAATAAAACTTCACATTGCTGTGATCCCACACACTGTGGAGAACTGCTAGTTTAACTCACTAGTCTACTGAGTTAACTAATTTATGATAACCCTAGATCCAGTGTCTGAAAGTGCCCTCCAGGATTTCCACATGCCATCACCTGGGAGTGCCCAAGATGCTGACCCATCATCCTTCATTCAGCCTCGTGATTCCCATCTCCTTTATTTGCATTTCTGATGATAACATGAATCTTTAGGTGGACTTTGACCTTTTGATGTCTCTCTTGAGCAAGAGTACAGGATCCAGTTCTTCCACTAGTTACATCCAAACATTCCTGTTGATATCAGAAAGGCTTACTCCAGAGTTTGTGGGAAGAGACTGCTAAATTTGACCATTAATCTAATCAGCATTGTGGAATAGTTCAAACAAAAAAAAGCACAACATCAAACAGATTCAATAGTAAGTTACTAACGGTTTCCACCAGCAGGAAAAGATGGCTTTATCCTGAAAGGCAAATGAAACCACCTGACATCAGGCAAAGAACAGTTCATAGATCCTCATCACCATGAAACTGAAAAGTATATCAGAGCACTAGCCTGTCATTCTCTTTAGGAAGAACTGGCAGTGCTGTGCAGTAGTGGATCTACATTACAACCAATATCTCAGACTAGCATGATCACCTTTTGCCAGGTATGTTTGCAAAGTGCGGTAGAAGTTAATATTCAGTGAAAGTTCAATAACCACCACTGATTCAGCATATTAGTCTACAGCAGGAGATTTTCCTATTATTTTGCAAATACGCACACTGACAAAACACAAGATCGCTAACGTCAGCCATGTGCTACTGCACATTTTAATCTAGGCCACCATCATTGTACAGCAGGTGCAGTGGAGACTGAACTTGTGCTGCTTCCTTCGTATAACTCACCGTTAACAACATCTATCAATCCCACATAAGCATTATAGTGAGAGTACTGAAGCCTCTCTACACGCAACGTGCTGATGCATGAGCCCAGCTTGTAGCACCACAGTGCCACACCGTGAATCCCGTGGTGTCCGCAAGTGCAGATGCATGGAAGAGCAGCACACAGCTGATAGAGCGCACCCGCCAGTCCCAGCAAGTATCACTGCAAGAGGTATCCTCAGGTTCTGAGCACCAAATGGATGCTCTCAGTTTCCAAAGCTGGAAACAATGAGAGCTGCGGGTTACGCTACTTCAGCTGAATGAGCTCAACTCCAGCTAGAATTACAACTACGTTCATTCATTCTGTGTGAAGTTATGATGGCAATAAAAAGCTCCAAAATATAAAAAATGTGTTCATTGGCATTTTAATGGCATGTCAGATGTACAAATAACTGTCTCCAGCAGGCAAGAGGCTAGTGCAGCTCCCACAGACTCAGCTAGAGGGAGGCTCCTTCCTTAATATCAGGGAGCTCTTACTGCAGGCTCTGCTAAACATACTCTTTAAAGGAAGTAAAGGTATTCTTAATCTAGAGAGTGTGACCACTTCTTGCTACAAGAAATGATACCGTTTTCTGCACCCTGGAAAAGAGTTTGGCCAATCTTGGGAAAAAGAGTGAGAATTCGTGGCCTTTAGTGCTCTTTCCAACCAAACTCAATTTTTCAAAGCACCTCCATAGAGCTCCTCCCAATGCACAAAGGAACACAGCCATGGTGTAGTGCAAAGATCTCCTTCTGTTAACACAAAGAGCCACAGTGGCATTTGTTAAAAATTACAGATGAGACACAGGTTTGCTCTTTGGTTAGAGACTTAAATGAAACCATAAGGTGGAATATAGATTTGAAATTTGGCCAGGCTTCTAGTTCAATTGCATGGGCACCAGATTGTTCAATATTATTAACCCTATATGGCGGAAGACACTTGAGGTTATAATTTTTATAAACTTTTTGCTGTTTCTCAACAGCTCCAGTTTGTGGCTGGTTGTATATTTTTTTTCTGCTTAAATAAAGACTAAAGCAGTTGTGGGGGTCCTTCACTTGTGCCTTGCTTACCCAAATTCCCATCAGTCCTGCCTTTCAGACTTTAACGCTTGCTTTCTGTGCAGAAATTCTAGGAAAAATATCAAGGTTCTTAAAAGATTATTTAAAATAAAAAACAAGAAAACCCAACAAATCAAGCCCAAGACCTTAAAAATGTTTTTGATAGTTCTGTCATCAAAAAACATACGACCCCTTAGTACAAAAATACCTTTCCTCCAGCTGTTTTTTTTTAAGGATAATCTTATTTCCCCTCACAGAATTGATTTTCCATTATTTTAACTTAACTCTCAAGTTACTCATGCAAGAAATATTCTATCTAATTATGCACAAACTGAAAAATATTTTACTTTCTAAGGTAGACAGTAAACTCTTTCAATTACCATGCACGTTGGTGTTACCTACAAGGAAATGGCGATGAGTTCAAATGACTCTTCTAGTGGTTTTCTAAAGCTTCCATGTCAATACAGCTCAGCAGCAGTAATATATGCAGAGCATTTGCCTGAGCTATGAGCAATAAATTTATACAAAACTTGCTTGATTTCAACTGCTTCTAAAAAGTCCAAAACTTAGACCAGATTTAAACAAAATAAAGAGGGTATTACATAAGATATGTGGAATCCAGGTATGCTATACTCTAAGTGAAGTTCAAGTCTGGAGTTGAAAACCTTGCAACTCAGACCCCAATTCTGCAAGTGATAAAGTCAAGCCTTTGGATATGAAATTGTACTGACTCTTGCTAAACCAACCGTCTTGCATGACAATATCTTGCTACCCATTACCATCACTGATTTTATCAGCAATTTAGAGCTAATATCTTACAATACTCCACGCAGGGTGGGATCTAAGGAAATATCTTAACATAAAACGTTTCTTCCCTTCTGCAGAGATTCACCCAGAAAAACCACGAGTGCAAAAGGACTCAATTCAGGCCCAATGCGATGGACTGCCTCTGCTTGTGTCAATCCTGAAAACACCCAAGAACAGAAAAAAATTTAATCATTGCTCTTCTGCCCTATTGTATAGACAGTGATTGGCGATGCAGCTACTTAACACAGAAGTCTGCATTAAATGAACAGTTATAAAAATGATTCAAATTATCTTAATTAGAATAAAACAATTACATAGACCAACTCATCATACTTGTGGTTGTAATTTTTAATTAATCCATGACTACATCACAAAGCTTTGTGCTGTAGACATTTAGTTCAGCAAGGCAATGAGCATGCGCAACTCCGAGTTCCTTGGAAGCAGTGGATATTCAGCACCACTCAGAAATAGGCCAAGAAGCTTAAAATGAAAAGAGTAATCAGTCTATTATTATGGGAGGAATTGCAAGGCTGGAAATGGAATTATACCACTTGTATTTACTTTTAATCCCTGAAATCTGCCATCACCTAGAAGGAATTGATTTTACAAAATGCTATTCTACATTGGTTGAGAATATCATCAATCTATGATATAAACGCTGGGGTTTTTGGGGGTTTTTGTTGGTGACAGTAGCTTCATTTCTTTATTTTGATTCATAAGCAGTGTATTTCAGGAACTAACTGTAAGAGAGAGACATGCCCCAACTGTCTTCCAACATATGGGAGATGTCAGCAAAACTCATAGCAAAATATGGCCTGTATCAAAAAGAAAAAGCCCAGAATAAGTATGTAGTAATAATAGATTCCCAGTACTACAAACAGTACCTTGCAGACATTTCAGCATTGTTTATAAAACATAAAACATTGCAACATGTACTTTGCTACACAGTAAGGAATATTTTATCATGAGTATGATACTTTGCATCTAGATTTCCACGTACTTTAACACAGCTGGGTAAAAGAGAGTGTTATCCACATTTTATAAGTGAGACAACCGAGACAGAAGACGCCTGGCTCAAAGTCTTACAGCACATCAGTGGCAGAGCCTGAAACTTGTTTCATATCTCTTGATTTTTCAAAGATACCTCACTGAATTTGACGCTTTAGGGTAATAGGATATGTTCCTGAAAATGAATTTAGAAAGCTCAGTGTCCGTTAACATAATAATTAATTGAAAAAAGGCCACATCAAAGTTTCTCAATGATGCCTTGAACACTTTCCTTACAGCAGGCATGTTCAAGGAAAGTCCCAGAATATCTCTGCTTAACAGGAGATGAAGAAAAAAGAAAGACTGCGATAGCCCCCGGGAATGGTAGAAAACAAGAAAGCAAAATACAGCAGCTGAGACAAATCAACAGCCTACAGTTTTTGGGGCTGAAACCATATTTTTCTGATAGCTTCAGAGGAGACTGTGAGTCATGGCAACTTCTTTCATCGATTCTCCAAATGAATAGTTTTCCAAGACTTCAATCATACTGTACGGGAATATGTTTCATATCCTGTCTTTCCTGGAGGAACGCCTGTCTTTGCGGGTGCTTAACCTGGGTTGGCTACCTCAATTTTAAACAGCAGTGAAATCTGTGATTTAAGCTAAGCTCTCAGTAGAAATTCAAGCCTGTGGGAGAATCACAGGCTATTTCAGCTATTTACTTAGCTAAAAATCCAATAAACTTGTTTCACTGCTGTTTTAATCCAGGTTAACTATGCGTTCATTTATCTGTAGGACAAATACAGCGCTGATATCAAGGTAAGTAAACAGTCATTGGGTACCGCAGTATATATCCATGAGAACAACTCAGTGCCATTTTGAGTTACATGCTAATAATATCGAGATGAAACCAGGTCCTGTTACCGCTGGCGCAGCCATTATATCAGCTTTTCAGTTTGCTTTTAATATCTGTGCCTGAGGCCTGTTTTGGCAAATTCATAAGCTTGTTTCACAAGACAAAGTTCATCTCAATGGCTGCCTTACTCGGGAATGCCATCTGCACCTCGGGGAAAAAAAAATGGATACTGATGCCCGTAGACAGTCAAATCTATACATCATATTCCTGAATTATTCACAGTAGCCACTAGGGCCATTTTCCCAGACTTCTTATATAACCAGAACAAAGTTGTCTCATCTGGGTGAAAAATCAGTCTCTGATAGTTTCACCTTTGCTAACATCAAGTTTACAGAGACCATCATTTAAAAGAGAGGGACCGTTTATAGGGGTGGAGTAAGAAGGCAAGTACAACTAAAACTTGTTTTGCGATACATGATCCACTATGGTTTGGGGAAAGCTGCAGAAAATCAAGTTAAGAGCAAAAGCTAATTTTTTAATTTTTATTTTAATATATTTATGAGGTGCTAGAAGGCAAGTCACAGAAAACTCATTTTTAATAACCACAGCATACCTAGGAATTTCAGTTATGCTGACTGGTTTGTTGCGAGCAAACTGGTAACATAGCCTATTATTAAGATTGCATAATACTTCCGATTTATATGATCTTGTTGAAGTTCAGGAAAGTCATAAAGAACTGAAGCCACTGAAACTAAAGTTCTCCCTGCTCAGGGTATGCCTCAGGCTGAATTTGTTTTGACATTTTCAGCCAAAATGGTTTGGCCATCTCTAAGCACAAAGTCAGAGAAATATCTGTGGCTACTTGACTCTCTCCACTCCCCATACGTTTAAAAAGAAAACCAAACAAAAAACTAGATGACATTTTTCAGGTCACTTTAATGTTTTGAAGAATTCATAAAATTTTGAACCACCAAGATTAACATTTGGAAGGAAGTGGTTTTATGTCAAGTGGGCACACTGTTTCATCCCCTTGAACTGAGCTCTCATTCAACCATGTTCAAGGCACTTGGAAAAAAAAAAAACAAAACAGTTTGCACTTGTTCAGTGGAATTTTCTTCAGTTTTGCAGTGGAAACTCCCCCAAAGATGTTGATACTGAGCACATGACCAGCATTTCCAGCTGCTGGAGGATGGGCACCTGAATGGCAAGTGTGAAGGTTGTCCCCTGTGCTCTCCATTCCTCCACCTTCCAGCCCTGTGAGCAAGTAGACATTTCATCGAATGCAACACAGAAAAGACATTTCAGGGCAGGAAAAGAGAGGATGGGGCAAGGACCAGAGACAGATAGGACAAAGGGGAGAAAAGACACCAGGGCTGGCCAGGGAGACCATGCTTTTCCATGTGATTGAGTAGACCACTGAGGAGAAAGAATTTCTGGTGTTTCAATAATCCCTCAGTCTGAGAGCCAGGGAGAAGCAGAATATAATTTGCTTCTGAAACACTGAACTGTTTGTGCTGTGGAAACAGCCTCTGCTTTCTGAAATGAAATATTGCTGAGCTTCGGATGGGCAAAAAAATGCAGTTGTTGGGTGCTAGGGGAAAAGGTGGAGGGAAGATGCGTCAGCTTGGATTTGAATGAAAAAATTCCTGAAGCTCAAGAAAACATTTGTATATTTGGATGATTGTTTCTTGGCTGGGTCTGGTATTAAAACAGAGTTCTATGGGAAGAAAAGGCAGGTGAAAGCTGACCAAAACCTGGATTTTAAGCCTGTGTCTGTCAAAGGCTGAGTAATCATTAAAAATATTAATTTTAGCAGTAGTCATTAATACTGTGCTTTGGTTTTATGGATGTCAAACGTACAATTCTTCAGAAATCCTAGCTGCAACTTATATAAGGAGCTAGGCACTGAAATGATAAATCCTGATACAACAACTAGGAAGCTGAAAAAATGCAGGCTTCCCATATTAAAAACTGGAGTGGAATTTCAGCTCAAGTCTGCCTTGGGTTTCATTTTTTCTGAGTATAAAATGGGAACCATATCAGTCCCTCACCTCATGGGTTTGGTGTGAAGCTAGAGGAAAGCCTACGCAGTGCTCAGACATTCAGAGATGGGCAGTGACAAAAAAGCAATAATTCTCTTTTCAGACAGGGTTTTAGTAATGGGGTACAAAAGGCCTTGTACCAAACAGTGAAGTTAGTACAAGATTATTAAATAAGCACCATTTATCCTGTGCACCAAATGAAGCAGGGGTCCTGTCAGAAACACAGTATAAGATCATAATTCAAACTGGCCTTACATATGGCAAAAAGACTGAATTAAAACTGCGTAGGCAGGAGTGTGCAGGCTGGGAATTACTTCAAGGGTTCTCCATTTTGCAGGCTTAATAAGGTTGTTTTTTTAAACCTTCACTTCTGTTAATATTTTAAAATCTACAATGAAGGGATGGATAGTTTCTCCATGCACAGATACAGCCCTTTTCACTTGACTTAGCTCTTCTTTTAATTGACTATGCAGAGTCAAAGCTAGGTCATGCTGTAATAATGGGCACAGTCTTGCATAGAGTGCATATTCCCAATTGTATACAACCTACTTGCATCTATTATAGATCACTCCAAAATGCCTGACTCTACACTGATACTTTAACAAGGTCCATAGTCAGTTCCTCCCATTTCGGTAAGGCACAGCGTAGAGCGGCAGTGACGCTCTTAACTTCCATAGTTTTCTTAACAAAAGGTGTCAAAGTCATTTCTGTTTACTAAATGAGCCTTTCCCCCTCTTTTGAAGGTCATTTTTTTCAGAGGTTAAAAGCATGACTGACTGAAGGATGTTTACATCTTTCCCAAAAGGATGTTGAATTTTGTCATAAATGCTTATGGACTACTTTAAGGTTTTCTGGATTAAAAAACCCCACAACCCATCTTCTAGAGTACAAAGCACTCACAGGAATTACTTTACCTGTGTTGTAAATATATCCACCTCTGGATCTTAAGAAAGCAGCTGTTTAACATTTCATATAAACATCACAGTGAGAAACAGGGCTGGAAGAAAAGGAAATGACTGCGTCTAACTGCAGACAATTGGAAAGACAGAACATAATTAACCAAGATGGAATTTTTCCCTGTACCCTAAGACTGTCACACCTAAATTAAAACAAACAACAAAAAAATTGCAATGAGATGCTTACAGTTCCAGAAAAAGACAGGACTTCAGGTTTTTCCTATCACCAACTCTGCAACTCTAGCAAGAAAGTTTTCTGAGGCACAAATTCAGTATGAGCTTTAGAAAAGCGTCTATTATAAATGCAAGAAGGAAATAACTTGTATTTTTGCTTTGACAGATTTGTTAGATCTAATCCAAGAAAGTGAGTAATAGAACACATTCCCTAGTGTTAGAGAAAGCCAGAATTTTAACCAGGTCCTTAACCAGACTTCAATGAATCCATTTTTCATTGTTTATCTCTCTCTAATCTAGAGGTAGGGATGGCTTCTGACTTCTCCTGTTTTAAAAGCAAACTTCCTCCACCAAAAAAAATCCTCTACAAAACAGGAACATAAACAGAAAACCAAACAGATAAGCCCGATGGTACTCACTTTCTTCTTACAGTAAAAACAACAGCTTTTTTTTACATTTTCTCATTTCAATCAGGTTATTAGAGACTAAATTAAACTAAATAAATATCTCAAGATTTGGAAGACATTCATAACCCAAACAAGGATGAAGCTCATAAAGTGTTCAGTACCGAAGGGGTATGAAGTCAGCACATAACCGTAGAAAGAGTCAGGTTTACAGCTACTGAGCTTACCATGGGTGCTATGAAGCCACTAATTTCTACAAAAGTATTTTGGCATTGTGTAGTTGGTAATTTGATAGTGCTTTCACAAAACAGAACTATTTATTTTATCTGCATAATAGAACATCTGTTCAGTTTATTCATTCAGGCCAATTTTCTTCCAGCCTTATATATGAAGAACGTAGTTTTCAACATTTTTTCTTAACCTAAGAAGAAGAAAGGCAAAATGTCGGCCCTCAGTCTTTGTGGCAGATCAGAGCAGCAGGAGGAGCAACTTGTTTATAAGTTTTTCAAAGACTTCCCAGCTTTTGGGCATTTTGTTGAAATACTCACAGAAGTATCTCATTCATGTCTGAGTTAAAAAAAAAAAAAAAGACAAAAAAGATCAAATACTCCACACCTGATGGAAAACTGAACCTTGAATTTTTCTCAGTTTGCTCTTCTGTGCCAAACACATCAAACTAAAGTAATATGCAACTTTTCAACTGGTACTATCTGCATAGTCAGAGCTGAATGCAATAGGTTTGAGTATTGCTACACCAAATTAAATGAAGGACTGACCTTTTTCAAAATATATCTTCCTGCAAGGCAACTCAGACTGCTACATGAAAGACGGTAAAGAAAACATGAATTTACCGAATAGCTGTCCTGTAAGTTACAATATTTCTTCATCTTGGATTTCAAAATTGGTTTCAGTTCTGGTAATCTGCTTTCAATAGCATGTTATGGAGGAGTATGTCATCGCTCGCCTCTTTGTTCTGCAGAAACAACCTTCCATTTAGGAAAATTTTAAATTCTTTCAACTTCAATGAACTTGATCATAATAATAAAAGAAAAGGGTAAAGGGGAGCTCCAGCTTATCAGCTCCAGAGTAGAAATAATTTCATGTATGTCATCTTAAGATCTGGGCATTTCTGTTTGTTTTATCCTGAAGTATCTCTGGAGTAGTCTATGACTAAGGCACAGCACAGGCATTCACTGAAAGCGCCCAGGATGCAAATTGCAACAGTGAAGTCTGTAAAGTAAGAGAATATGGGCCAAGAAACCTCCTACTACTGATTTATACCAGTTCAGTACTGGCTATTTGTTTCCTTATTTACAATTAAATATTGACACCTAATCTGGGATAGTGTAAATTATTTCCAAAATAATGAAAAAGATCAAGAAAAGGCCTCTAGCAGAAGAACTTAAGACAATCCTTAAGTCAATATGTCAGAAATATTGATAGAGTCGAGGGTTTATGAAGAGTTCAAGAAGTTGCTCAGAAATATTTAAGTTTAACTATCTTGCAGTGTGATGACCTGTTTCATAAACAATGAATGGAAATTTTTCTCAAGTCAGCTGCAATTAATTTTACCACCCTTTGTTTCAGATAAACTTGTCAATCTATTTCTTTCAACATGCACTGCACACCTGAGCTTTCACTAATGAAGGTCAAAGATGAGATTTGTAGTGCTTTCAACTTACAAATTTTGTTCTAATGGCATTCTAACATGTAAATATAACTGTGTAGATTCCACACATAGTAAGAAAGAAAGTTATATATATTCATTATATGGCTCTGATTGATTTTAATCTTTTCAGTCTCTTCTTAAGTCTAAATCAATAAAAATCAATAGAAAAGTATCCATAATATAGAAAGAACTGTGGAGAAGGCCATTTCTGAATTATTTGAAATTTACTAGTCACCTGAACTTTTACATATTCTGATTTTTCTTGCTGTTATCTTGCTGTTAATTGTGTGATCAGCCTCACTTCAAGAGCTTGTTTCTTTCTAAACTATCATTCTTCAAATGGTAATAGACATATCTGTGTGAATGAAATCTGCAAGACTGAAACTTTTGGCCCCCAGAACTTAATGACACAACTCTGAATGACTTTGCACATGGGATTAGTCCTCTTGATCTCATCTGAGCACTCTCAACAGACTGCGCAGGAAAAAGTCCAACGGAGCCACCCTTGAAGTTATTCACATACACAAGTCTATTCAAGATCAATGTCTTGATTTCCAATCTGGCAAATGCCATGAGTTGACCTTCCATATAAACTTCTGAGGAGCTTCAATATTCCTTTGTTTATTCAGTTAATCTAGTAAAGTATAGAATCGCTGTTTTTTATGCAAGAATAATTCCCACTCCATAGTCCCAGATGTTTTCCTGGATGTAATTTCAACGTTGTGTATCTTATTTGATGCCTTTGATTAAATTTGTAATGCATTTAAATATCAGTATGTCCAATCAAGTGGAGAGAGACATGTGAAAATGAAGTGACTCATGCAAAGGGAATTAAATCTTACACTGCCTTGTCATCTATTCTTTTAGGGGTGGATTTCATTTACAATTAAAGTGTCTGTCACACATCACCAGCAATGCAAACAGACTAGAAAATACATATTGTAACACTCATTAAACGCGGATTTGGATTGCAGAAATCTTATGACATACATTTTTAAACAAACATCTTAGGTTCTGTGGTTGAACTGTAACTACCACTTCCTTCTTGAAAACTAAGAAAATGCATTAAACTAGTACTGTACTTCAAGGATTTTGTAGAAATTTCATAATTAAAACTTTCAAAACTCCCTTAAAAAGGGAACTAATTTGGCAGTAGACTAAACAAGGTCTGTCAGAAGCCCTTTCCAGAACATCCTCATACCAACACTCCAGTAAATTTTAAAAGAGAAAAAGCCTTTGTTAAATATAGGTCTGGGAAAATACAGTGGGCTGAAATCTTAAGCCTCTGTAAATTAACAGCAACAGAACAAGGTCGATGTCAGTGAAACAGAGTTAAAGTATACTGGCTGCAGATGTAGTTCGGTACCTAAGGAAAACACGCTAGAATGACATGGATAGGAATAGTAAGAACATTTTCCCACCGCATCTCCGGGCTTTATTTCCATTTGCCTTCCTTCTCCGTCAGTGTCTCTGATTCACTTAAAAGAATTCCCTGCATTTATTTTTGTTTCTTAACATGGTGTGCTTGCCCTTTCCACACAAAAGAATTAGAAGAGTTAGGGCAAGGTAAAACCCATGCACAGCAAAACATTGCTCTGGTACGATGATGTGCCAAAATAAAAGTTGCATCCAAAATTCAGCCTAAGGATGGCAGGGGCACATGCGTGTGTGCTTTAGGTGGTAGCACAATTTTGTGTGTGTCCCTGCATCAGCTATGCACACCGTTGGGGTTATTCAGTTCCTTTATCCTGGTATATGAAGAAGCAGCCGCTTACTAGA